>NW_026294424.1:28038472-28423472 GCF_007827085.1 Peromyscus californicus insignis | reverse complement strand
TATGAGTAGGTGTGGCCTTGTTGGAGGAAGTGTGTCAATTCGGGTGGGCTTTGAGGTCTCAGATGCTCAAGCTTCACCCAGTGTGGCAGTCTCTTCCTGGTGCCTGATGATGTGGATACAGAACTCTCAGCTGCCTCTCCAGCACCGTGTCTGCCTGCACACTGCTTCCCACCATGATGATAATAGACTAAACTTCCAAAACTCTAAGCCAGCCCCAATTAAATACTGACTTTTGTAAGAATTGCCATGGTCATGGTGTCTCTTCACAGAGATAGAGACCCTAAGGCAGTCTTCTGTTGTGTTCCATTGTCCACATGTCTGTTTTTGAGCCATTCCCATGCTTCCTTTTTCACTTGATCTGCAGCATGATTTGAGGTAAGGTATTGTGCTATCTTTGGATGTGTTCTTTGTGCTTAGAGTTGCTTTGAATATCCACGGTCTTTTATGTTTCCATATAACTTTTAGGAATTTTTTTTCTAGTTCTATGAAGAATGTGTTTGGAACAGTGATGGGGGTTGCATTGAACCTGTAGCTAACTCTCAGTAGTATATCTATTTTCAATATTAATTCTGCAGTCAGGAACATGGAGGGATTTCAATTATCTAGTGCTTTTTTATTTCTTTTTGCAATGCCTAAATGTTTTCTTTGTAGAAATCTTTCACCTCCTTGGTTTTTTATTCCTAAGGTATTTTATTTGTTTATTTTTAATCTATTATAAATAGGATATTTTTCCTCAGCAAGTTCATTACTTATATATGTAAAATCTACTAAACGTTATTGAATATTTTAATTACATCAAAAGCTTTCTGACAGAGTCTATGGGGGTCTTTTAAATGTAGAACCATGTTATCTACAAGTAATGATAGTTTAATTCTTCTTTTCCTATTTCTATCCCTTTTATATCTTTCTCCCTTCTTAATACTCTAGCTAATACTTCAAACACCATACTGAATAAGAGTAAAGAGAGTGAACATTCTTATCTCATTTCAAGCTTGAGACAAAATGGTCTCAGATAGTCTCCATTTAGTATAATGTTGGGTATAGGTTTGTCATATATAGACTTTATTATGTTAGACACATTCAGTCTCTTCCTAGTCCTTTGAGACCTTTACTATGAAACAGGTTGAACTTTGTCAGATGACTTTTCTGCATCTATTGAATTGTTCCTGTGATTTCTAGACTGAAGTCTACTAATATAGTGCATTACATTTATTGTTTAGCATATGTTGGACCAATCTGCATTCATGAGATGAAACCAATTTGGTTGTGATGCATGATCTTCACACGATATTTAAATTTGTTTTGCAACTGTTTGGTTGCAAATTTTCACGTCTATATTTATCATGGAAATAGGTCTACAGTTTTTGGGTTGATTGTATCTTCATCCAGTTTTGAAATTGATGAAACAGTCTGACTCCATCATGATATCAGCATCCATCTTGTTACAAGGTCAGAATAATCTTGCTTCTGTTTTCCATAAAACTTAAGTTTCTATGTCTTAGAATTTGACTTAAGTTTCTATGTCTTAGAATTTGACTGTACCTTGAACCTCCCTGGAATTCGACTTGGTCTATTCCTAACTGAGTCTTAACCTACACCCATCCTCATAAGATAAGGTGTTCTGTCAAATAATTTTGAGATGTTCTGCCAAGTTCCTATGTAACCAAAATTGCTCTGGGAATCTCCCAACCTTTGGAAATCCCATAATTATGCAGTTTTTGGGATATATAAACCCCACTTTCTCCTATGTTCAATGTTATTCTCTCAAACCTCATTTTAGAGAGATAACCCTGTCAGACAGAAAACAAATTTTGACCAAAAAATTTGGGTCAGTGGTCTATACTCTTGTTGGATGGGATAAAGAGTATCAGGGCAATACTGGATCTGTAGCCAGTTGGTTTAGTAGAAAGTACTGCTGTCCTGGTAGAATGACTTTAGGGGTGTGATTGCTAATTTTGACTATCAACTTGACTACATCTGGAATTAATTAAAATTAAAAAATGGAGGGCATACCAGTGAGGGGCTTTTTGGTTAATTTGAAGTAGGAAGATCCACTTCTAATCTGGATCTTGAAGTGGGAAGACACAGATTTTTCTCTAGGTCTAGAGGGAGAAAGAGACATCTTTAATCTGGGCCACACCTTCTGCTAGCAGTCTATATAAAGGACATGGAAAACAGAAGCTTGCTCTCTCTGCCTGCTTGCTCTTGCTTGCTCTTGCCCTTGCTAGCAAGTCTATTCCTTCACTGGCATTAGAGCCTACTTCTTTGGAATTCCAGCATATACTGAAGACCAGCTGAGACATCCAGCCTTATGGACTGAGCCATGGACTGAGCAACTTCTGGATTCTTGTACTTTCTGTTCATAGTCAGCCATTGTTGGATTATCTGGATGACAGCAATATCTCTCTCTCTCTCTCTCTCTCTCTCTCTCTCTCTCTCTCTCTCTCTCTCTCTCTCTCTCTCTCTCAGTAAGTTAAAGTCATTTACATTTTAGATTATTATTGAGAAGAGTTTGGTGTTGTCCTGGTTAGTTGGTTCATTGTTGCTCAGTGGATGCTTGCTGCGGTTTGCTCTGTTGGACTGACTTATCCTTTTCCAGTTCTTATCTGTTTCTCTCATGAAATGAGTTCTTCCTTGTGTTTTATGGCAGAAACTGTTTTCTTCCTCTGTGTATAGTATTCCTTTAAGAATTATCTGGGATCCGATCTTAGTATTCAAGAATTGCTTGAACTTGTGCTTTTCACAAAAACCTCTTATTTTTTCCACCAATTTCAATAGATTCCTTTGCAGGGCATAGAGATCTTGGCTGGCCGTTACTTCTTTCATGCTTGAAATACATCATCGCAAGCTTTCCTGACATCTAGTGGTGCTGAGAACAGACTGATGGTTCTGGCCCTCTATGTTACTTTTTATTGTTATCATACAGCTTTTAGTATAGTTTCTTTGCTTTTTTTTTTTGTCTGACATCTTTACTATGATGTATGGTGGTATTTTATTTGTACTGAAATGTGATTTTATTTGTATGTTAATAAATAAAGTTGCCTGGGGGTCAGAGCTACTAGCAAGCCATAGCAGAAAGCTGGGCGTTGGTGGTGCACGCCTTTAATCCCAGCACTTGGTAGGCAGAACTGGGTAGATCTCTGTGTGTTCAAGGATACAGCCAGCATGGAGACACACGCCTTTAATCTCAATACCAACCATAGAAGACCTGGAGGTCTGTACAGACAGGCAGTGACAAGGCAGTCATGTGGTTGGGTTTACAGCCAATGAGAAGGCAGTACAGAAAGTCTTTATAAAGACAGACACACAGGAAGTAGATCTCTTTCGAAGAGGTAGGACCACTGCGAGAGGAAGGGTAAGGTTTTTAGCTCTTAGTTCTGACCTCTTGGCTTTCTTCTTTGAATTGGTTCTGTGTTTCTTATTGAATAAGACAGTTACTTCTACAACGATGTGTCACAGAGAGATTCTTCTCTGGCCATGTCTTTTTGGGGTCTGAACACTTCCTGTGTTTGTGTATATGTTTCTAGGCTAGGGGAATTTTAAACTAGTTTCACTGAATATGTTGTTAAGCCATTTGATTTTATCACAGCACCATCTCCCACCCCATGAAATCTTAATGTAGTTTCTTGAATATATTCCACACTTATTGAAAATTTCAGCCATGTTTGTTATTTTTTCTTCTGTAATTTTGTCTCAAACCTGTCCTCCACTCATGAAGTTCATTCATCTGCTTAGTTTTACCTGTTTGTGATTTACTTCATGCATCTTGGAGTCTCTCTCCAGTAGGATGTTTCACTGTCTTCCATCTTCTACAATGCTCTTTTAGGATCCTCTTGCCCCATAGGTCGACAGTGGGGTGGAGGGAGGATGAGCATCATTTTGGCATCTCTTATTCCTATTCTGGTGTCCATGGGTTACAGAGGAGCTGTTCTCTGCTGTTGGTTTCAGGCAGACTGGAGTCAACCTCTACACAGCTCCTTTCTTGTTTCCATAACCCAATCACTTGCTCCTCTAAAATGACATTTTCTAAATTGACTATATTCTCCTTGAAGATATTTTCTGTATAGAGTTGGGTAAAGTGAAGATGTGAAATGAATAAAGATTTATTAACAGCTGTTACTCAAGGAAAAGAGAACAGTGTTTGTCTTAAGCAGTAAACTGATCCATGATGATGCATAGGCACCAGCTACTTAGCTGCAACCTGGACAGAATAAAGTAACACAAAAATAGATTACCCTAAAGGTGCCTGAAAGATTGTAGATGTTTATTCTTCTGGAATAAAATTGAACATAATGTAAGACATGTTCATATATACAATATATATGTTTGCTATTTATAACAATGTATTCCAAAGAACAATCTGCATGGACTACAAAAAAAAGTGGCAGCAAGTTTGTCTGCATGACAAAAATGACAAAAACAAATAATATTTACTAGGAAGCTATTTATTGACATTTCTTAAATGCTAAGTACCACTGGAATTTTATATCTCAACTATGTCATTTAATCTATATCCATTTTTTCAAGAGAGCAATATTGCTATGGTTCTCAAAATGTGGACATCTACCTCTAGTGAAAACAGAAGATTCTGGAAATGCAACATCACTGCTCAACAAACGCAGCAGTATGAATTCAGGTGTGATTCCAAGCCCCAGGTTCTTTTCCCTACTTCATTACTGATTAGCCTTCTACCGAGGGAGGAGAGCGGGAAAGTTAGTCAGATGTTGATATAGTTTAAGAATTACTTGTCCTCAAGAATCAAAGAATGGTCATGTTTGTCGGGTGCAAAATGATCATCTTTCTATCAAGAACTCTTTTTTTCTTTGTCATTTTGTAAAATTAACACGTATCAACTGTGCAGTGATGGGCTTCATTTGACAGACATTCCCACATATGCATAGCACCCGCTTTCACCTTAGTTTTCCCATTTACGGTCCTTTGTTTCCCCTCCCGTGTTTCTAGTAGGAGTTCTTTCCGTTTCCTGCGCTTTTTCTTCCCAAAAGTCCACATATGAAAGTCAACATTTGAAACTTGATTTGGGGAGGCTGGCTTATTTTGTCTCACATAGTTTTCTGTTTTATCCATTTTTCTGTCGTTCTTCTTTGTGGTGGAATAAACCTCCAGTGTGTCTGCAGAGGCGGGGCGCCTTCACACCCACACAGTCATCTGCTGATGGGAACCTCTGCTGAGTCTGTGGCTTGACTGTGGGGAGTGATACTGCAGTGAGTGGAGGTTTGCAGGGGAGCTCATTTCCGTTCTTTTGAAAATATACTCAGTGCTGTAGCTGGATTATATACGGATTCTAACTTTGAATATTTGTTGGTTTTAGTTTCTTTTCCATCAAAAATTCTTTTTATTTTTTCCAAGACAGGGTTTCCCTGTGCAGTCCTGCCTATCCTGGAATTTGCTCTGAAGACCAACCAGGCTGCTATCAAGAATTCTTACTGACTGAGTACTTAAGCTTAGTCTTACAAAAACATTTCAGTGTATCCTTTGAATTTAAACAAACAAACAAAAAAGCCTAAAGTGGAAAAAGCAGCTTTATCTATCCTTTTATTTTCTTTTTGACAAATATTAACTGAGGTTTCTAGACTGAGATATAATCCACTGAAAAACCCAAATATCTAATACCAATAGGAACTGCAATCATTTTTCTCTTGTTTTCTTTGGGGGACAGGGTCTTATGGCAATTTGTGTTATTATAGAACCAAAAATAGTTCACAAATTGAACCTGAAAACCTATCCACTTGCGATTAGGTATTTCTCACCGTCTAGAGCCCATATCTATCACTTTTTTTTTTTTTTTTTTTGGTTTTTTGAGACAGGGTTTCTCTGTGTAGCTTTGCACCTTTTCCTGGAACTCACTCTGTAGCCCAGGCTGGCCTCAAACTCACAGAGACCCACCTGCCTCTGCCTCCCCAGTGCTGGGATTAAAGGCATGCACCACCACCGCCCAGCTTATCTATCACCTTTGATTCATTATTAGCTTTAATGCTCATTCTACTTGAATTCAGCACCAGTACCTGACTGTGTTTTCAGTCATCGTTATTCATTCTTAACTTTATGCCATTATCTTATTCAGTTTCCCTAAATAAAAACATCATGCAGTGCACTATTTGCTCCTGTAACAAAAATGATCCTAAGATAAGTTCACTGTTGGCAGAGTCATTATGCTTACAAGTTTCACATACATGGGGCTCTAGATGACATCGTCCCCACTGGAAACAACACTTCTACCACAATTCCCAACTTCCCTGCGTTTACACTCAGTTTCTGATGATATCACTCATTACCATTCTCATGACTTAACAATGCTAGCAACTCCCATGTTTTCATCTCTAGTACAATCCTGTGTCCTGATTCCAGGATACCTCATTGACGTGTGTCTCTGGGACTTCCTTGCTTAGATGCTAGGACAGGCTTTACCATGTTTCCCTCACGCTCACCACACAAAAGATAAACCAAGCACCTAACTTCTCAGGGTGTGGACTTATTTAAAGACAGGGTCTTTACAAAGCGAATCAAGAAAAATGAGGTCTTTAGGGTAGATCTTAACTAACATGACCAGCTTCCTCATAGAAAAAAGGAAAATTTAGATACAGAGTCAGCCACATCTGTAGAGAGGACTGTGTAGCATAGTCAGGGAGAAGAAGGCCATCTGGCTGGTGGGATGCAGCCAATACCAACAGAACAAAAGCTTGTTAGCAATTGTCAGAAGCCAGAAGATGGGACCAATTCCTCCACAGGGCTAGTTAAAAGGAAGGAAGGGAGAGAAAGAGAGAGAGAGAGAGAGAGAGAGAGAGAGAGAGAGAGAGAGAGAGAGAGAATACCACACATGCATCTTTATTTCAACGTCTAGCTTCTACAACTGAGATAATAAATTTCAACTTTAAGCCTCTCACTCTGGATATTGATAACATCTCTGAAAAACCCAAGCAGATGCCTGAAGGCATTCTAACCTTAACATGACCCTGGGGCTAAGGCTCCTGCCCTGCCCTTCTGCCCACTTCTCTCTGTTGCCGGGAACTTGCTCTGCTATTTACTGAAACCAAACAATTTGGAGTCATCCTCCACTCCTGTTTTTCTCTGTCCCTCACAAATCTACCCTCAAAACAGCAATATAGTAGACTCTCAGCGTCTCCTGATTATGAGGCATCTGAACATATTATTTACCTCGGAAAGAGAAAAATCTAGAAATTAATGTCATTACACAAGCTTCAATATTCATTTTAGATGTATTTGAAGATTTCTAAGCATATGTTTATGAGCATGTATGCTTACACATGCCATTTTTGTTCATGTAACATCAGGAAAATGTAAGAGAAATAAGTGGCTAAGGCTTCCACAATAGTATCCTTCCAGAGCCCATGTCTCGACCATTGTTGGTCCAGAGCCATACCACACAAGTATGTTTTTCCAAAAACTGTCACCTGTAGTGCTGTTACAGTGGCAACGCAAGCCCACAGATGTTTGCAGCATACTGAAAACCTTCCATGGACCCATGAGCAGGAAACTATACATACTGCATATTTCTTTACTTCTGGCCTGTAGCTCTGGTTAACGACCACCAACTGAAAGACCCATCCAAAGGCAGCGAATTTCAGACTTGATTGTGAACACTATGCTTCTTGTCGTCTGTTTGCCTGATGCTCTGGTGGCAGCGACCCCGGTGTTTGTCACTCTGTCAGCCACTACTGCATGATGCTTTCTCAGTAAGGTCTCTCTTGACTTCCTTCCAGACATGCTCTTTTCCTTCGGGTTTCGTAGGAGTGCTTGTTTGCATAAACCTTTAAATAAATACCTATATATAAAGACAGAGATTTACATGGCATGTTTTTGTATTCTATTGTGTTAATTTTGTAAATATAATCAAAAAATGACCAATGATAGCTACAGAATTTTCCCTGTGTTGTTTAGTCTATACAGAATAAGGACTATGAAGACTATTATATTTCCATTGGCCATAACACTGCCCTTGGCCAATATTTGTTGAATCAAAAACATAAAATAGGAACGTTTTATTTAGTGTTAAATAATGAAATAACTTACTTTCTCCACCCTTGTACAGCTCAGGATCCCCTACCTAAGGATTGGTACCACCAAAGGGCAAAGGTCTTCTCATCCCAATTGCTGTAGCTAAGATAACCTTCCATAGACATGCTCACAGGCTAACCTGACTTAGACCATCTCTCATCGAGACTCTCTTTGCAGGTGATTACAGATTATGTCAAGTTGACAGTTAACTGACCATCCCAAACTATGACCTGGCTACAAGAGTACTTCCAGAGAAACAAAATCATTCATCACCATCTATAAATTATTAGTAAAATTCTAAGGAAAAGAACATGGGGGAAGAATCCAAAGTGAATGCTACTTTTTCTAGCTGCGTACATGGTATTCAGACTGAGTGAGTGAAGAAAATGTTAGAATTCCGAGCCTTCAAGTCACCTGTATCCATCCATCGACTGTCCAGGATGCGGAACTGGGTTCGTCTGCAGCTCCTCCTCCCTCTACTCCTCTCTTCTGTTTTCTCCTCTCCTCTTTCCTCTCCTTCTCCCCATCTCTCCTTGAGAGAAAGGCTTCCATGGGGTACAAATGCTGCCTGTTTGATTCTCTTACAATCTAAGGGTCAATCTTTGTCTCCCCAGCACTGTGCGGTTGTGAAGAGAGTGGACCATCTACAGAGAATCATCCACAGCCCTGAGCACACAGCTCCAGCCATCTGGAAAGGGAAAAGTGGAACGTAGAAGCACTTAATGAGAGTGCTAATTAGACTCACAGAAGCAGCAGAGCCTGCACCGCAGTGAGCCTCACCCAGGGTGCACGTAGAGCTTTGTTCCCATGCTTCTCATCAGATTGGAAGTTATCCACTCAGTGGAGAAAGTAGTAAATATCGATCAAATTATTTTGTAGAGCATTAAGTCTGTCTGCTTTTGTTTTCTAATTTAGAGAACGGAGCAAGAGTGGAGAGGTGTGACCTTAGTTCAGTGGAGAGGTACTCCGTGGAAGCTTTCCACTTCTGCTCAGGATGAGCCCGAACATACACGCTTAAGTGAAATTGTGTTTGTTTTGTTTCTGGTTTGGGCTAATTGTTCTTGCTGGTAGAGATGTTCACCTGGATAACCCTTCAACCTCATTTTAGATCCAGCCAACTTGCCCCTTTCAGCCTATGCAATCAGAGAGTTTGCCAAAAATCCTACTTGCTAGAAGCAGCTTGGAAATAATTTCAGTAAGTTTATGGAAATTGACCATGAGTTCATTCAAACTAAACTTAAATAACATGGGC
Organism: Peromyscus californicus insignis; assembly: GCF_007827085.1. Lineage (NCBI taxonomy): Eukaryota > Metazoa > Chordata > Mammalia > Rodentia > Cricetidae > Peromyscus > Peromyscus californicus. Next base: position 28,414,186 of record NW_026294424.1, on the reverse strand, counting down.
CATTTAACCCCACACTTTTGGTTCTATATTTCTATCTTATTATTTTATGTTTTATTCACTTTTATAAAAACAAAGTAAAACAAATATTGAATTTTTAGAAACTGTAAATAAAATGAAGTGAAGGAACATGAGTGCTATCTATCCAGGAGCCCTTTCTGGCTGACGTCTTTGACAGAGTGTTTTCCTATATCATACAACTGTGTATCTATCCAATAGTTAATGTTTGTATTACAGATTGTTATGTTAAATAATTCATATCCTTATAAAGGCATTAATGATTTACAATATGAAAATACAAAGTTTTTGATGGCCCAATCTACCTGTGAATGCAGGGCTAAGGGAAAATGACCCTTGTAGCTAGCTAGCATTTTGTCTGGTTTAAAAACTTGGAAAACTAGCTGCTTTGTCCCTGCTGGGTGCTCAGCTCCTCTCTGGAGCAAGTTCAATGAGCATCCCTATATGGCAGTGCATGCGAATGGGATTTCTGGAGCAAGTTCCTGTGCACAGTGACTTACAACAGTTTTGAATAGCTTGATAGTCACTGAGGGACAGTGGGGGAATGGAGGTGAGGGGTCAGTGAAGGACCAGATAAGGGGATGATGTGAGCACCTTTCAGATGTTCTGTCTCAGTCTGTGGATACTTCTCATAGATACTGCCCTCAGCTCAGTGATGCTGGTCCATTTTAAAATAATAATAAACATTGAAAACCAAAATCATTTGAGTCAAGACTGAACAGAGAAGTTAGTCTCTTACAGTAAAACTGCTTTAAAATTTTTAAAGTACAAAATGAAGAACTAGACAGTATTAAATTTTTTTAAAAATGACAAAATATCCACTTCATCAATAACATGATGAAGTTAATAATGACTTGATCAAGTAAATAACTATTCATAAAAATGAGATCAACTAGCCAGGTAGCAGGGGCTCATGACTTTAATCCCAGCACTCAGGAGGCAGAGGCAGGTGGATCTCTGAGTTCGAGACCAGCTCCAGGACTGCCAGGGCTACGAAGAGAAACCCTGTCTCAAAACAAACAAACAACAACAAGAAAAAGATGAACTGACAAAGAAGCAAAAGCATGGAGTGATGAGTGAAGAGGAGAGCAGCCATGATTTCAGGAGGCTCTCAGACCTCTGGGAAAGACTAGAAGCTGCCTTTGTCCAGAAATGTGTCCTTTTTCCTTCTCCACCTCTCAGGAAAGGTCAGTAGCATTTCTGCAAAACCCATTTGTCTGTATGTGAATGTCTTCACAACTAGCAAAATCACAAAATGAAAGATGAAAAAGTATTTTCCCAAACTCAAGAGTATAAATAATAATAGCTGCATATAAGATAAGCTCAATAAATTAGGAATATGCATATTCTTTTATAATTAATGCAACAAATCTACAAACAAAACTTGTAGAAATAGCATATTGGTGAACTTCTAAAATCAGGAGCAAGCCAGGACGTCTCCTCTTACTGCTCTGACTCAGGATAATAATGGAAAATCTTGATGGTTCAGTAGGCAAGAAACAAACAAACAAACAACAAATAAACAAACCCCAAAAAACAAAAACTCAAAGACACGCTGATTGGAAAGTAATTGAAATCTTTTCATTAGGAGAGTTATTGTCTGAAAATAATAATCCTATAAAATACCCTAAAAGCCAACAGAAATAAGTGAGCTTGACAGAGGTGTAAATCAAGAGTTAGTTCTATTTCTATGAATTAGGAACAATCAGAAACATAATATTAAAAACAATCTCATTTGTATTAGTGTTCTCTCTCTCTCTCAAAAAAAAAAAATCCTCAAAACCTGCTCACTAAAGTTTCTAAGACATTGGAAGAAATTAAGAAGGCGTGTTAGAGAGATATGTCTGTTTCTGGAAGTAAAGACTCAGCATTATCGTGAGCCTATCCTTCCAAAGCTTACCTCTAGACCCAAGTCTCCAATTCTGACAGGATTCTGCAGAAAATGACAAGCAGGGCATGGTGAGACACGCTTTTAATTCCAGCACTAGGAGGCGGAGGCAGGGGAACTCTGGGAATTCAAGGCCAACCAAGGGTACAATAGTACCTAGCAAGACCCTGTCTCTGAAGAAGAAAAAAGGGAGAGAACAAAGAAGAGGAGGAAGAAGGAGAGGAGGGGAGGAGGGAGAGGAGGAGGAGGAGGAGGGGGAGAAGAAAGGAAGGAACCGGAGATAACAGACAAGCACTCACTGTGTCTGCAGGAGTAAGACACCACAAGCCAGGCATGGCAGTGGAGTTGAAGCAAGGGGGTGGCTATATAGCAGGAGAGTGGCCCCCACCATCAAGTGAAGAGTACATTTGGAAGAGAGATAGATTTAATGGCATTCAGTGTTAGAGAGGGCAAAGTCTAAGAGAAGGCTGGCGCCTTCAACAGTAAACAGCCCAATGATGGTGACAAAACAGTGTTCACTTCTCAGCTGTGATGAATGCAGATGCCTGATTTCAGGGGAGGGGAGTCCAACTGCAGGAAATGAGGCAGTCAGCATAAATTTCCTACTGGTGTCATTTGGCAAAAAGTGTGACATGTCAGCCAGCTCCTGAACCTTTCTTACATATTGGACCTAATAGGTGCAATCAGCGTCTTCCAGCTCGCCAAGGACTTCAATCTCCCCCACATCGGGTTCATGCTGGAACTTGAAAGTCTCAGTGTTTACAAATGAGCTGCATTTAGATCAACAAAGGGTACAGAAGACTTGGAAAACACTAGGCAACTCCCAGGACAGCCTGGCCTTGCTCCTTGTTCACTGTGTGCTCACTGCATTTGGAAGTAAATGTGATCTTCCCCACTCTCTTCAGGCTGCTGCTGGTTGCAGACATATCCCAAGAGAGATATTTGCCTTGGCTTTCGCAGCTCAAGCTTTTCAAAGCACCAGGTTAATTAATATGTGTCCTGGGTCAGCCTGGACGAAAACATGTTGAGCTCGGAGATTTCCATTTTAATGTTGAACCCTGGGAAGGAACAAAGTACATTTGTACCTGTGGATGTAATTGCTGGAAAGGTAACTCTGCAGAGATGGAAATCAGCTGAAAGATTAACACTGTTGCACCAGCCTGAGTGCCCAGGCCAAAAGAGAGAAAATAACGTTTCAATTAAACAAAGGGGTGCTGGATTAGGGAGATTGCTCAGGAGACTGGTAATGGAATAAAGAGCCTTTCACCTCCAGGGCACCATTACTAATCCGGTACAGGGCAGTTCTAGACCATAGTTCTGAGGAGCTGATAGCTCGCCTCAGCCCTTGCTGTCTGCCGTTCTTGATGAACTGGTCTCCCAAGCAACTGCATCAGCCTCTGAGGTCACTGGAGTTCACGAAGGTTTGAAGAGGACATGTCCCTGTTTGGAGGGGAGAGGCTGGCCATGAAGGCATGGAGAGCTAAAAGCAAACAATGAAACCTGGCAAAGGAAGTGGGCATGGAGGAAATGGTTCAAAATGGGGAGTCACACAGACGTGGAAAAATCGTATTTCTACTCCCAACTGGGTTGCAGTCTTTATTCCCCTAAATTTAGAGCTGGGATGGCAAGTTAGTGATTAAGGTTTTGATCTTATTTCCCTTCTAATTCCTGTTTCCAAGAATCTGTGAGGACAAATCATAAGGTCTCTCGACCTGACAAACCCTATAATAACCCTCCAAGATTCAGAATGTTCCCTCCAGAGGTTAGACTGAGTTTTTTAAAACATCCTTTTCCTTTTCCCATTACAACAGTATGCAAAAGAACTTTTTCAACAACCCATAGAAAAGAACTTCCCTTTGTAAACAGACATTTCCTTTCCTGACCACCTGCTCTCAAATACCCAGCAGTCACTTCCCAAATAATTGACTCAAAGGCTTAATATAAATTATAAATGCTCAGCCAACAGCTCAGGCTTATTACTAACTAGCTCTTATATTTTAAGTTATCCCATATTCCTTGCTTACACTCTGTCACATGGCGGTAACTTCATTAGCATGGCACATTCATCTCCTGCTTCCTCTGCATCTGCTGGCAACCCCTAAATCCACCCTTCTCCTTCCCGTCATCCTTAGTTTGGTCACCCAGCCTATAAATCCTGCCTGGCTTCTGAACAATCAGCATTTTATTAAACTTCAAGTGGCAAATCTTCACAGTGTACAAGATTATTCCACAGCATCCCCTCAGATTCAGTTCTTAGGAGTTAAAACAGAAGTGTGGGCACATTTTGGTGATCAAATACAAACTTTTAGATTGAGTTTATTCCCAAAAGAAGAATTTAGACTAACATTTGGGGACCTTGATAAAGAATTACAGGGACAGAACAGGGCAAGGATGCAGCCATGTTATGGAAGGAAACTGTCCCACAGAGATTCTAAATTGACAACCAAATCTTTAGCTTGGACACTTGGTATGAGAGGGCTCTGCTTGACTCTTAGGAGCCTTGGAATGTGTTTCTAATGGAGGAACAGCATTTCTTACCTCACTGAAGAGTGCAGGGATTCATCCTCAATTGCTGGGAAATCTAGAGACTTTGGAGTAGACTTCTAGAAGGACAACTATGTCATTATATAGTTCCTCACTCTTCTATTACCTCTGAGGCATAAGATACAAATGGAAGTAGCTTACTTATCTAAATCAAACTCTAACTGTACAGAGAAAGAGCCTGAATCCCTCAGAGGTAGGTGTTGGCCTGGGGCAGAAGAGGGAGCTGTTCACATCTGTCTACATTATCCTCCCCTGGGTCCCACCCATTAATGCCTTGTAGATTTATTGGAACAAACATGATTTATGAATCCTGAGGAGTGACAACAAGGAGGATGTTTTGGACATCTGTTTAAGTGTTCTGTGCCCTTGAGTTGATGGGAGATGTAAGAGAACAGGGGAAAATTGACCTATAGATCATCAATATAATCCAGCTGGGCTAAATAAGACAGCTTTTCATTAGCTATGTATGTTGGAGTAGCTGGGAATATTTTTATTCTGGTAATGAAGAGATAGATATGGCCTCTGGGAACAGTTCTTGGAAATCATACTTTCTCCAGATGCTCAATTTGGGAATGGGACAGATTAGCTTCAAGGCCAAGAGCAACAAACATTACCATAAGCCCACTGGTCAGATAGCTGAGGCTCTTCAAAGGTCTGGAGTCTTGCCATGGGACCCTTGGGATTTTGTCATCATTCTCTATAGCAACCTTAGAGTCCTTTGGATAGCAATAGCCATCAAGTGGTCAGTGTGGCCTTCTCAGGTGGCAGTGAGCCAGAGCTGGTGAGTTCACAGAGTAATAATGCTTTCCAAACTCACTCCATTAGGCCAGAAGACAGCCATTGAGTGATAGAGCTGTCATTTACATAATAGACCTCTAGCATTTAGTGGGCAGTAATAGCACTCCTCCTGCTCCAGGCTGCCACACTTACTAGCAAGCATTGGCTGAATAAAAATTATCTGAGAACATGCATAAGTATACAGTCAGGCCATGAGAACTGGTTTGTCTCTTCAAAGAAATCTACTAATTTGTACTGAATGAATGTTCTCAGGAGCATGCAAGTTTTAAGTTTGGAATAAAGGAGGATTAGGAAGTCAATGTGTATTGCTATTGATGGTTATTGGTATTTATCAATACCAATAACCATCAATAGCAATACACCAAGGGATCACACATTGGCAATATAGAAGCACCCTGGAAATTGTAGGCAGTCTTTGCCCACATTTGTACAGCAAGTCTACAGAGAAAAGGAATGTAAGTCCACAGAGACATATAGAGAAAATTAGGCACTCCTAAAATATAGGAGTCTTGTGTTAGAAAATGTCAGTGGACAATGATTCTATAGAATCCACAAGCATCAAACCCTCTCTTACTTTTTCTAGGTTCTTGCCTTACTTAGGAAAATATAAACTTCACAATGTTATGGGAAAGATATACTGTTTTGCTAATTTAAGGGGTTTACTACTATATTTCAATAAGATCATTGGTAGCTGAATTTTTAAAAGTGAATTGTGCATCCTTTAATCTAGAGTTATTAAACCTGTGTGTAATATTCAGCTATTTATAATCTAATTTAAAGTCTTAATTTGCTTTTTCAGTGACACAAACATACGTCTTAGCCTATGCACAAACCAAACGCATATCATTTACACTACATTTTCCGTTCTTCTCATTGTTTTCATTGTACTTCTAAATGACTTTTTAAAGGCTCTTTTGACTTCTTTTTGTTTTTCCTTGTTTGTTTTTTTGAGAACATCTTAAAATTGAACTGAGATGAGTTACGTGAAAACCATCAAAGTCATATTTGGCTGGAAATATGGACAATTGAAGATTCAACAGATAGGATCTTTTGAAGTCTCCCTCACAAAGGACATTTCAGTTTTCCTATTGTTTCCATTAAGAAGACAGAAAGCTGATATATAATTCATTATTTTGTAGACAAGGCATAGTCCAAACTTAATGATGACAATTTTCCTCAATGTCAAGTCTCCATAAATGCTCCCCTGATAGAAAAAAAGACATACTGAATTGTTTGTTGTCATTTAGTTTTGTTTTATTAAAGACTGACATGTAATCGGCATTTGGCCTGATTGGATGGCCAGATATCATAAATGCTGGGACAGTCATTACAGCGATGGACACACAGCAGACGAGATGGTGCTATGCCCAAGTTCATCAGACTCCACTGCTCACCAGAGGCCCAGGGAAAGAGCATTTGTATTTAATGGTTAGAAAAGGGCCTTGTTTCATGACATAGGATGAGCATTTAGTCCTTGGTACCCACAGAGGATTGGTTTTAACCTCTTGAGGCAAATTTCATGGATGTTCAAGTCTCTTGTATAAGATTGCATTTGCATATATCACATCTTCCCATGGGCTTTAAATCATCTCTGGATTCCTTATAATATCTAATAAGATGTAAATGGTATGTAAATACTTGTTGTATTGTATTGCTTAAGGCACAGTGATAACTGAGAAAAAGGGAAGGTTCAGTGCAGACACAGTTTTAAAAACTATTTTGGACCTGCTGTTCATTGAGTCTGAGGATGTGGGTATAATGGACTATTTTATTTGCTGGAAAACCTGGAATTGTCAGCAAGAGTAGGGGGCTGAGTCTCACAGCTCATCCCCCAGCCTGGCTCTGCCAACAGCTGTTGATGCTGTGTTGTGTCTGGGAAAGCCATAGCTCCAGGAGTTGCACCATCACACAGCCAGTCAGAGATGGGGGACACCAGTGCTCGGGAGTGGGAGCTTTCTATTTGGGGTTCACAGCTTGTCAAAAAGGTGATTGGCAGCCATAACCACCCCATGGGCCGCTTTCTTTCTCAATTCTGCCACCTTGCAATCCTTCCTTGACTGTGTGTAAACACCAAATTTTGAAGTGATCGGCTTTTAGGATCTCTTGCATTAATACATCATCAGTGTTGTCATGATGATGTATTCACACAATACATCATCATAGGCCTGTCAGAGTTGTGATTTATGACTCTAAAATATGTTGTGGTACAGCAAGGCATCAGGGACCTTGTTGGCTGAATGCTTGTTTATTTTTATATTTAAGGGCTTTGAGAGTGAGCTTCAGACCACTTCTCAAAGAAAGGCTTGGAGAAGACGTTGAAACAAGGCTCCATTGCAAAATACTGGAGAGGCCAGCAGAACAGCCACACTTAAGCTATAAAGGCTTATGTTTTCCTAGAGCACATTAAGTGCAGAATCAAACCTCCATACTCCAAGTGACTTGGCTCTCAATGGAAGAATCAAGCATTTTCCTATATTGTCAGTTTTCTATTCAGAATTCACCTAATAGTTAAGTATATGAGGTCCAGTAGGAAAGGTATATTTTATTGGCTCTTTCTTACTGCCAAAAGCAGTAAGAATAGTATTATATTTTATGATAGTAATAAAGGGGAATATGCAGAGAAAATTTGCTTGCAAGGTGGCTAGATGCTACATTATACATACTCCTTTTCTGAACATCAGATTCTTTCATAATGCCCTCAACAAAGTATTAGGCATGCACTGTGTGGATATCATTGAACACAGTGCCAAGATGTACAGCCATTTTTGAAAAAGAGAAACAAAAGATGTAAGTAGAGAGTTGAGACAAGTTAAAAGCAACATTGTAGCCTCCAATTACAATAGCGCTATGAGGGAAGTAGATTCAGCAGGAAAGCCTTCTGGGAAAGGTGAATTATGGGGCAACGCTGAGAGAAGATTAGAAAGGAGATGACAAGCAACATCTAACAGCTCCTCGAGTCTAGGGTGACAGTTCTTCCCAGAATACATTTTCCCTCACTCCATCACCAGAGCAGTTTCTTAAGATCCAGAACTGCATTAAATCAGGAGACAGCAGACTCCAGCCAATTCAGGCTGTGGCAGTCCTTGTTGCACAGATCACCTCTACCCTTCAACGTTTCTAGCTGGCTGCATTATCACTTCCATTAATGACAAAATCTGTAATGATCACAAAGGCAGAGAGTGTCTTTGGCCAAGGGTTCTCTATTTCTGGATCCAAAATCCCGGGGCCAAAATCCAAAACTTGGAAGGTCAGGGCCAATGTTGCCTTAAGCGTATCTGTACACTGTGACACATTTTTTCTTACTGAAAAAAAAATTAATACAATTAGCCAGGGCTGGTTCTTTCAGGCTTAATTCATTCTCATGTCTGGGGAGCCGGAAATGTGACTAGTAAAGAATTTGCTAACATGAGAGGCAGGGACTTTGCCAAGAGTTTGCTAATCTGTAGGTTTATTTTTTTTGTCTCTATATAAAGGGAGTTTGCAAACTGGTTCAAATTAACCAGGTCAAGTTGTATATTTTATTAACTTCAAACCTTTTTTTTTTACTCTTTTCACATTAAAATAAAAAGTCCATAGAGTTAGACAGGGTGGTGGGGATAAAGGGATGTTGTCTGCTCAATAAAAGTTATGCGGGGATGTATGTCAGCTGCTGTGTTTTCACTTTCTGGCTCTGGCTAGAAACAGCTGCAACATATCTACTCTAACTCGGGTCTTTTATGACTTTTAGTAACTTCTTTTTCAAAATATATTTTATGGATTTTTCTAAGGATCTGACCACAGAGTTTTCCATCGAGATGAAAGAATGCATTCAAACATACTGAGCCACATTCACCCACCAGTGGGTCCAAACTTTCAAGACAACATTGTTGTTAGCTTCAACTTTTTCTGTTGGTTTATAGTGCTTTCCAGAAAACCAAAATTGCTGTTTTGTCCACATGGATTACAATTTAAATTAGCCTCTGTGATTGAAATCCATCAATTGTGCCCCTACTGTTTCCGAGGTAACATCCAAACTCCCTGGCATGGATTCAGTGTTTTTGTTGTTGTTGTTGTTTTTAATGAATAAGCCCTTCTTTATACCCATATCTCCCAACATTTACTTACCTTAAACTTAAAATGTTTGCTGTGTTGATCTCTTGACTATCCACAACCTGGCTCAACTCACTCTTGTCCCAGTCCTGTGGACACTCACCATGGCTTCCTTCTTTCTCTTCCTGTCTTCCATGCATTTGGCTTAGCTCATTCTTTGTCTCCCAAGTCTCACCCAAACATAGTCTCCTTTGAGGTGCTTCCTTCATCACCTCTGGACAGAGACACTAGCCACTGACCTGATGCGATGCCCAAGTAAAACTCATCCACATGACCAACCTTTTCGTAGCCCTGACAATTTCACTACAGTCATTGCAAGACACTGAAAAGTAAGTCCTCAATCGAACAACAGGCCTTGGCGGAAGGCTGTGATTCTCAGTTATTTCTCTCCATATGTCATATGGTACCTGGAATGTTCAACCTTTATGTAAATATATACATTGAATAAATAAGCATAAAATGTTTAAATAATCCATGTTGAGTTCAGACTACACATTTTAAGTTCCATGCTTTTGTGATTACATTGTTATTTCAAATTCTTCATCTATGAACAAGATTCCTTGTCACCCATGCATTCATCCCTGAAGCATCTGGGCCATTTATGATCCTGCATGGACTGGGATCCCATCGACCTTAATCGCAGACATGCTAACTCCAAGAGACTCTAAGGAACTCCTGCACTCCCCCCACCATCTTCTTCTCCGAATTCCATTAGAAAAACAGCACAGTTTCTCCCTGCTGTCTAGACCAGCTCTGTCTCTAACACTAGCATTCCTTTCTTATCCTGCTGACTTAGGGCATTAGGAGGTCAAATGACCAGGGAGAAGTCTTAGCTTTCAGTTCAACAGAATGTTCATCATGGCTCCTGGCAAGAGTACTCTTCCCCTCTAGAACCAAAACCTCTAGGCCAGCAGAGTGTAAGACTATGGGAACAGGAAGCAAAACTTTCCCTAGTGGGTTTCCAAGGGTGATAGTGAGTGATACTATTTCCATTTCTACCCTTTGGTTCCTTGACCTGTGAATCCTGGCTAGGGGAGAAATGGTACCATACATTAGATGCTTACTCAAGACACATAGCCTCTGGGGAACCCTGACTTACCCCTGTACATGACTAAATATGCCAGAGTCAAGAGGCAACCACCAAAAGGGATCTGCAAGTGTAGAACAAAGCCAGCCTAATCCTATGAAAGAAGCTGTGCATGCTGAAAGCCACAGCGTTGCGAAACTAGGACCATGCAAACCCTTGAAATGATAAAAAGCTATGTTATGAGCCCCATATGGTCACAGGGCACTTTATAATTTGGTATTTTCCTGATGGATCCTGCTTTGTTTTAATGAGACTCTTTCAAATGATGCCGATTTTTTTTTTCTATTTTGTTCCATTATACATTGTAAGTATGTCACTTGGTTCTTATCTTATAAGAGGACACAGTTAAACGTTAGATTTTTAAAGAATTGCAATTATTAAAAAGTATGGGGACTTTTAGAGCTGAATTATATTTTATATTATTAGATAAGCAAGGGACTTTTGAGATAAGAAGTAATGTGCTTGTGTTTCAGGCTGACGGGGTGAAGTTGGAATGGTGAGTTTTAATTGTTAACACAACTTCTAGTCACCTGGGAAGAGTCTCAATGAGGGATTTTCTAGGGATTTTCAGCCTGTGTGCATGTCTGTAGGGAATTCTCTTGATTGCATTAATTGAGTTTGGGCCCTAAACTTTGTAAGGGTAGAGAAACTGAGGTATAGAATAAGCATATGTGTATTCATTTTGCTCTGCTGTGGGTGTGATGTGACCAACTGTTTTCATTTCCTGCCCCCCGACCTCTATGATGTATGACAACCTGGAATTGTGAGATTTCTTCCTCAGCTTACTTTTCTCCCAAATATCTTATTACAGCAACTAAAATGAAATTAGGAAAGCAGACCACATTTTTGCTCTTATCCTCAAGTCAACTGGGTTCCAGGGGATAACAGGAGATCTCTAAAGGGTCCTAGAGTTCTCATAAGTCACCTGTCCATTTGATCAGAAAGACCGTGGAAGTCCTACTGGCTGGATTCTAACTAGTATGTATTCTATAAAGCAGAGAGTCAACACAGCAAAACTATTCTCAATGCTTCTAAAGGAAGTCATGTGGTTAGCAAGACCTTGATCTATATCATTACAGGGCACAATTGATAAAGAGAAAGCTAAAGGATTCATGAGGCTTCTCCAGAGTCCCTAAGAGTAGCCACTAAGAAGCCTTAACTTGCCTTAATTGCTTTGTGGGACCTTGTTGTCCTTGTTGTAACAGCCAAAGAGATAATACCCTCATAAACAAACTATACAAACATGGCTTTCCTGGCTCTCACTTTCTCGGGTCATTGGTTGGCATCACGTTACTCTTGATTATAGTATTAATCTGGTAAAATTGGTGTCTTCTGGGATACATGAGAGTTTCAAAGTAAACTCCTAATGATACAGACAGAGTTCCATACAACTCCTCTCTAGCCAGCAGATAGTGTAGGAAGACCTTTTTTTAATCTGTCTTAGGAAGGGATGTCATCCCTCGGTAGCATAGGGAGTCTATAAAGATTGATCTTCACCCTTCAGCTCTCCTTAAAAATTTCTGAGATTGTAGCTCTCAGGGAGGAATTTTAGTAGGGAAGTAGATATATGGAAACAGAGGCATAAATATTACCCGTCTGGGCCACATGTAACAAATGGGCCATGCACACACACACACACACACACACACACACACACACACACACACACAAAAAGCCCTCCAAACTTGAGTGAAGACCATTGCTATGTAAATAGCATATAAAAGGTCAGTGTTCTCTTTTTCCAGCTCACTGGGTCACTTCCACTCTCATAAGTTCCTTCTTCCTTCCTTCTTTCCTTTCTTCCTTACTTGTTTTTCTTTCTTAATAAATTGCCTTATTCCTAACAGTAAAGAAACAAATAAAATTTAAAAGACAAAGATTGTAAAATTTAAATTCTATCACATCTATGTTGTTAGGCTACATGCATAAAGGCATACCATATGACTACCCAAAATGTGAGCTGAGGAAGGAGAACACCCTGAACAGACTGAACTGGATGGGGAAAGCCCAGAAGGCCTCAGTCCTACACAAAGAACTATAGGCAACTGAATAAAGCTAGGAGAGGGAGAAGTGATCTTCCTCAGGGAATAGCACACGAATTGGTTGTCCAGCTCCAAACAGTCAACCCTTAAAAACATCCATAAAAGTAACATTATACGGACTCAACAGGTTACATTTAGGAATATATATGTGTATACCAATATATGCATACAATAACAATTGATGAGAAAAGAGCCCATAAATAGAAGGACAGTTGGAAGGGATATTTTGGGAGGTTTGGAAGGAAGAAAAGAAAGGGAAATATGTTATAACTAAATTTCAGTCTAATAAATACAGAGAGAGGGAAATTAGTTGGATTGTGTTCATTTTAAATTCTCTTAGTGCTTTTTAAAAATTACTCATCATTGCTTTTAAACTAATCTACATCTTCTCAGCATGTTTGTGGTGTTCTCTACCAAACTACATGCAGAATTGCTGAGAGTTGAACACCTTTTTAAAGAGGTAATGAGAAATGAAAAGAATGAAGCTCCTCGGAGCTGTAGGTACCTTTCAAGAAATTGCAGCTCAAAGGTATGAAATTATTTGTCCAGGTTGATATAGGTGGGCTATCAGAAAGTCGGGCTAGGCCCTGTCCTTCCAAGTTCAGTGTCCTTTCTATCCAAACAGATGCCCAGAGGTTTGAAAGAAGGGCCAGCTCGTGCAGCCAGGACACTGGGATGCTAGCTTCACCCAATATGTGACAATGGTCCTTCACCAGTAAGAAATGGAAAGATGACTCTAGCTGGTAATTCTACAGCTCTTGACTCAGTTTTCATTAATGCAGGTACTCAGGAAAGCTAATCTTTCCCCAGGAACAACTGGAAATATTTGTGTCATTTTTGGTTACTACAATTTTAGAGTATATAATGAGTATATAGTAAGAGGCCAAAGAGGCTGCTGCACTGCTAAACTGGCTGGTTTTGTGTGTCAACTTGACACAAGCTAGAGTCACCAGAGAAGAAGGAGCCTCTGAGGAAATGCCTCCATGAGATCCAGCTGTAAGGCACTTTCTCATTTAGTGATCAATGGAGAAAAGCCCAGCCCATGATGGGTGGGGCCATCCCTAGGCTGGGTGTCCTGGATTCTATAAGAAAGCAGGTTGAGTAAGCCAGTAAACAGCACCCCTCCATGCCCACTGCACCAGCTCCTGCCCCCAGGATCCTGCCCTGTTTGAGCTCCTATGCTGACTCCCTTTGGTGATGAACAGCAGTGTGGAAGTGTAAGCTAAGTAAACTTTTTCATCCCCAACTTGCTTTTTGGTCATGGTGGTTTTGTCTCAGCATTAGAAACACTAAAACAACCACAAAAAGAATGTTCTAGACTCAAGTGTTATCAAGGTTGAAAATCCCCCAGCCTAGTATTTTAAATCTACCAGAAATAACATCTACTTGTTATAACCACATTTGTTATTTTGAATTAGAATTAATACACATTATAAACTGTAAAGGTCCATAGCCAAATATAAAAGAAAATTAAAATGGTAAATGAGAAAAATAACATCTAGGTTAATATGGTTAATACCATTCTGAGATAAGAACCCTGAAAGATATTTGTGTATCATTAAGAATGCTACTTAGGGAAGCTGAGGGTACTCCCAATTCATAACCTTCTGTCATGGTGAGCAAGCCTTCCTCCACCCTGGGGAACTCATGATGATTGGTGAATGTAAGGGGAGGGGAGCTGGTGTCTTCAGTTCACCTGCTGGTGAGTCCAGCAGGCTCCAGCCCTGGTTAACTCAGGGGAAAACAAACAAAAGACCTGAGAACTGGAAAGACACTTGTAGGGAAGAGAGGGGGGTAGACGAGGATGGGAGATAAGAGAGGATTGAGGTGAGTATAAGCGATGTGTTACACACATCTATGAAACTGCCAAAGAATAAATTTGATCAGTTAAAAAAATTGAACAAGACAACAATTAAACCTCTCACTAATTTTTAGAGTCAGTATATCATAAACCATGCAGACACTTTGTGCTTGTTTCTATAACAGCCACAGGTCCTGGCTCATTTCTCAGGACTCACCAGTACACTGGAGGGTATATGCGGTCCAACCCCATCCTCTGACTGCTAAAAGCACAAACTAACCCTTGACCATCTAAACCCATAAACAAGTCCTACCCTGACTGAGAACCACTGCTGTGGACAGCAATATAAATGTGCTTACAAGTAAATTTAATAATCTAGTTGAACATAAAGTATCTTTTATAAAGTTAAACAGTGAAACTGAACATTTTTATATAGCCCTTAAATCACGATCACCATTTGAATCCTCACTTACTTTTAGCAAAAAGCTTGATTGACACCCAAAGTTCTCTGCATGTTCATGCTCTTCTTTATCCTTCTCAAAAATTACATACCATCTAGTTTACAATAACACAATAACAATGGTGGTTTTCTAGTCATCTGTTTATGTAGCTATTTCTCTCAAGTTTATTTTTAAAGATAAAAAGTATTTTGTTTGCAAATAATTCTGCAAAGCTTATTAATGGATACGGCAGGGAAGCAAAGCAGAATGAAGACCAAGAGTAAAAACTCCACTACCAGGTTGTGAAACGGTTTTCATAAAGGAGTGATGAATGCAGTACTCCGTCCTGTTCGACTGCATGCCTGTGACGCAGCAGCAGAGGGAAGACATGGATTTCCGTGATTCGGTCAGATTTTATGGTGGTGTGATCTGTCAGTTGACTAGCTTTTTGTTTTACAAATCAAACCACTACTTTAAAACCAAATGACTGTAGATTTTGACATTCTTAGCTGATTTAAAAAAGTGGAGGATGGTAGCTTCCCAAAACATTATTCTCTACACAACGGCGTGGAGCAGAGGAAGCTACCTGATGCATAAGCTTTTTAATGTTGTAAAGTAGAGCTAAAATTAAATGCCACTTTTCAGAGATGATTGATGGACAGCCTGGTCAAATTCAAAGCTTTTTGATGTATAAAACTTTATAAATGGAATTACTCCATCAATAGGCAAAATATAACCAAAATCTGTCTAGATGGATAGTATGTAATTTCTGCACAGGACTCTGTTTAGTAAATACATCACTGTATAGGTCAGGAATCTTGCTCCAATAAAGGAACATAAAGATAAAAATAAAAATAAAAAGTGGAAGACGGATGAAGACTTATGTACGATGACAAAATGTTTCAGAACTGTATCTTGTTGATTACCATAGCAAATTTAAATCTTCTTAAGGATAGATAATTTTCAACCACTGCCCAAACATACACAGTATATATGACATAAAGGGTTGGGAAGGAGACAGGAAGTAGATGTACTGCCAAGGTCTGAAGGCTCCTTCTTCTCATAGTCCTTTACCTGGAGCCACATCAATTTTGTTTTATTGTATGCCTCCATAAGATTTTCCTCCAACAAAAGACTTTCCCAACTAAAAAAATTTGAACACCATTGCCCTAAGGGAAATTAGGCAGCAGACGTAAAGAAATATAATATAGGTCAAATTTTATCACGGCAAATACTATTATGACACAAATCCCTGTATAGCAAAAGATTTCTGAGCCTTAGGCAATAACCCATTTGTCTTAAGAAATATGCAATACAACAAAATAAAAGAACCTGGGCAATGTTTTTATTATTATGGCCTTTGACCTGTATTTCTTGCTTGGTGGAAGAATGAATCTGTGTGTTGGAATTCAGTGTTACAGGCTTTCTCTAGGTATAGCTGCTTTATTTCCAATCTGTGTGATGTGGACCCACTGTTTGAGATGAAATCAAAGATTGAATCCATTAAGCTAGGCCTAGAAATGTGTTTGTATATTCCTAAATGATTGCCATTCAGCTATGATCTAGAAAATAAGAGAATTAGTCTTCACTAAAGTAATATGGGGTCCCTCAAAGGTAAAGGCTAGGTGCTACCTCATATTTCTCCACTGTCAGAAACCTGAGTTTTATCTGCATACTATGACATCTGAGGCATATCAGACATTCTCAAGAGTCCCTCCCTAGGAGGTGCAGCTAAGGCAGTGGAATAACAACATGGGGGACTTTTCAAAGAAGACTGTTTACAAGTATCAACCTTGGCAAAAAGAAGTTGCCATCTTCCTGTTTTGTGGTCTAGAAGTCAAGTATCATAGCTACAACTCCCCAGTGTCACCTGGGAAATTTAGTTGTCCTTGGGAATGGAAGCCATATGTTGTAAAGCAAAACAACAGGAATCTCAAGTTCCTCAAGCCTTTGGGATTTCACCCACCAGCCTTGTCTGCTTACACTGAAATACTACTGCATGGAGGACTGCACACTGTGTGATATATGCACTGTGCTTGGGACCCTGCTACTAGCAGCCAGGCATAACTGATATATTTTCCAATTCAAATCATTATATCTCTCTGCCGGCTAGACTTTGGGATTATATGGCTTCTATTTATCTACCCATCCAAAATACAGTATGTACCTATTTTATGTACTAGAGCTATTGCCAGCATTTGAGGGTTTAGAATTTGAGATAAATAACACATACATCTTTTCTTCATGGAACTCTCCCTGGGTCTAGTTATTCTAACACACAGTGTAGTTTTCTTAATGGAGTTTACAGTACCAAATTAGAAAATACTTTAAAATTCTAATACAGCTTATTGCATACTATTTTCATTTTGTAACAATTTAAATTTCATTTGACTTTATTGAAATATAATTGATTCAATAAGTTGCACATTTTAGTAGTATAATTTCATAAGGTTTTAAATATGCAAATATCTATGAAACCATTACCACAATCAAGATAGTAAATACATCCATCATCCCTAATAGTTTCCCTTTGGGCTTATAAATCTCCCCTTCCCACATTCCCAGCTTCCCATCCCATTCTGGGCAGTCTTCATCTGTTTTCTTTCACTATAGATTACCTTGTCATTTTTACTTTTATATAAATAAATGTATATAAATAAATGTTTTTGATCAACAGTTCTCACGGAGAAATACATAATGCCTGAAGGTATCTACTTAATGAGTATGGAGGAAAGAGTCCTTCATGTTTACCTTTTCATTGTATGATAAAATAAATATTTTCACTTGTAGATATATATATTCCACAGTGAAACTTAAATATTACATGCTAGAACAATCTTAAAAGAATCCCCATTTAATTCAAGACACATTCTGGCTCTTGACTTTGCATATGCTTCTTAGGATATACAGTAGGAGTATTCATATACAGTAATTTGTTTTAAAAGAACTTCACATGCTAGAAATATTTAAAGTTTCTATGTTATCATATATTTTCCCTTAATGATACAAACTGGTCTGATTGGGCAGTTTCAAAGCAAGCATACTGTAACTGTTAGATCTTTGTAAAGAGTATGAGCAAAGACATGACTTCCACTTCCAAATAAGTGGAGGATGCCCAGCTAGTCAAATTTCACGTAATTGTGAGACAATTTGTTTTAACATAAATATGTCCCTAATATTGCACTGTACATACCGAAGCTAAAAAAAAGTTTTTGTAATCTGGAATTCCAATTTGACTTAATATTCTATATTTGTATTTGCTAAAGGCCAGCAACCATAAGGGATATATGGGACTGGGAAAACAAGGCATTTGGTAGAGAAGAGAGGATAAGAGTCCATAATAACGGAGTCTAACTTTTGGAATGAACCTACTCACAAGCCAATAAAATTAGTAGTCTGTAGTTGCTAAAGCCTAAAGGCAAAGGTTTGTATAACCCTTGAGTGGAATAACTTTATTGCACTTTAAGTGATTTCTGTGGTCTCTTGTCCTTAGTCTAGATGCTGTCCTTCCAAGAGCCTTTTCAGCCCCACGTGGCTCAAGCCCTGGGTCTTCTAACTGAGAAGCCATCCCATGCAAATTAACTCTTGCTTTATCTGATAAGGAACTGAACACTTGAGAGTAAATGAGGAATTCCACTTCCCAAGATGTCCTTGGGATATCCTCCACCCTGCTTCTCTTATTTTTAAGGAGAAATCATGGTGAAGAGCCCTTTCTTCCACTGAATAAACTGAAAATTGAGAAGGCACCCAGTTCCTTGGGCTTTCTAGCTCTGGGCAACACTGTCAGGGTAGGAGACCTTACTAAATGTGAGTGATTGACATTCAAGAAAGGTTTCATCCCATTCAATGGGGGAAGCAATTGACATAGCTTCCTTGTTAGCAGCCACAAATTTTCATCATTTCTGACCTGACATGCCAGCTTCCAACTTCTTCCTAGTCATTCCCCATGAGGGACCTCCTACTTAGGACTAGAGTATGCCAAAGAGTGGTGGGAAATACAAAAGTCAGTTTTCAGAGTCCTGTTCTCTAATATAGTTTCATTTTTACTCGGGGACTGTCTTTACTTAGTGTTTTTATTGCTGTGAAAAGGCACCATGACGATGGCAACTCTTATAAAGAAAACATTTAATTGGGGTGGCTCGCTTTCGATTTCAGAGGTTCAATCCATTATCATCATGATGGGGAACAAGGTATGCAGGCAGACGTGGTACTGGAGAAATAGCTGAGAGTCCTATAACTTGCAGGCAACAAGAAGTCAACTAACAGTCACACTGAGGGAAGCTTGAGGAAAAGAGAGCTCAAAGCCCACCCCCACTGTGACACACTTCCTCCAATAAGGTAACACTTCCTAATAGTACCGTCCCTTTGGGGGCCATTTTCTTTCAAACCACCACAGAACCCATTCTAAATTCCTCCCACCTGTGCTGTATGAGACATCCATTTTTCCAACTGTGCATCTGCTTTTCCTTCAACTGAAGGAATCAAGAGAGGGTTATTAACAAAGTAAGAAGATAAGTATGTGCAAGGCAAATCATAGCCCACACCATTAAGCCAGTAGATTTCTGTACCCTTGTGTTTTATAGCTCTCTTATTGACCCACCATGGTGAGAAGCTTGCTAACATTGTCTGGCCTCTCAAGAATAAGGCCACAGAGCACCTCAGCTCTGTGAATTAAGCACATAAGGTGCTTTGCCTCTCCCACAGACAGTGCTGCACGACCCTGTGGCCTGGGCTTACATAGAAAACAAATCTGATTGTGAGATTTGAGAAATATGAAATGTCATTTCCCTCTTCTTTCTTTTCTCTACAACCCAGGCACCACTTTAACCCAAGTACTCCCAATATCTACAGCTCATATCTTGAACTAGAAAGATTTCAAGTGGAAATTATATTAGGGATGTTGGCATTAAATTACCATGCTGCTACCCACTAAGTGACAAATCACAAGTTAAGAAAATGATGCTATCTGATTGTGTGTCTTAAATAGGTGGGTGTTCCATAAAGACACTGCTATTTCTCTTCTTTCTTTGATTTTTTTCCCCATAAAGTCTTGTATTTGGAAAGTGCTCAGTACTCAACTAATTTTCCAAGAAAGGAACCTGAAGAAGCACTGGCTAGTCAATCCCTACATTGCTACACACAGCACTTCATGTTTCCTGCCCAACTGCAAATCAAAAGTGGTAATTGATCAAGTTTCCCAGAAAACATTTTCCATAGATTTCTATCCCTAACTCTATTAGTGTTAGTGGCATCTTTCATGTTTCCTTTAAGAGTTTTAAACAAATTTCTTATCATCCAAGCACCCACATGAACAAACTAATTTCAAAATTATTTTTTGGAGAAATAATTTCAAATTCCTACTTAAAAAAAAAGAAAGACAGAATAAGTTCTAGCTAACTCAAGAAAAGACAACTCTGAGCTGTAAGAAGGCAATGAACTAAAAATTGAGATCTGGAGAGCAATATTTTGTAGATGTATCCAACCTTCCCATCAAACAATAAACACAGAACCAATGCAAAGAAGAAAGCCAAGAGGTCAGAGCTAAGAGCCAAAACCTTACCCTTCCTCCTGCAGTGGTCCTACCTCTCCGAACCAGAGCTACCCCTGTGTTAAAGTCTTTATATAGAGTTCCTGTTCTGCCTTCTCATTGTTTGTAAACCCAACCACATGACTGCCTCCTCACAGCCTGTCTGTATAGGCCTCCAGGTTTTCCATGATTGGTATTAAGATTAAAGGCATGTGTATCCAATAATGGCTGTATCCCTGAACACACAGAGACTTACCCAGCTCTGCCTACTAAGTGCTGGAATTACAAGCGTACGCTACCACTGCCCTGCTTTCCTATGGCTTGCTAATAGCTCTGACCTCCGGGCAACTTTATTTATTAACATACAAATAACATTTTAATATAAATAAAATATCACCATATTTCCCCTTTTCTATTTTAATAAAAAGGAAAAAAAGAAAAAGCTTATAACTAATATAAGAAAAACTATATACAAAAGGATAATAACTATATACAATATATACAAGTAATAAATACCTAAACAATGTCTAGTCCATTTGTATTTGACAAATTCAGAGAAAATAATTTCATTATCTATCCTATTTTGGTAAGTCCAAAATGTATCCTAATTAATCTTCAACTATAACTAACTAACCTTCAACTATAACTAACTAATCTTCAACTCCCTCAGAGACCCAAGAAGGAAATAATATTAACTAACAAAAATAAAAACAGGAAGTGCACATAAGCAACCTCCAAAAAATTTGTGAGTTGACAGAAACAGACAGCTGTCTGGACAGTCACCTGAGGTTTCTCCGAAGTGCTGGGGCATCATCTTCAGCCTATAGGCCCAGCATATCCGACAGACTCATTTGTGAAGCAGGATGTACACAAGGTCAACAGTTCAACCTCACATTGAGTGAGAGTAGTCCATGTACCAGAAACACCTGAATTCCACCAGTGTCATGTCATGATTCAGGATTTCAAATTCTGGAAATTGCTGATGGTTTTCCAACTCAGCTGTCCATTCTTCCTGGCTGTGTATATATATGGCTTCATCTCAGCATCCCATTCTTCTCCATATCCCTCCATCAAATGCCAGTCTACTATTGAGAGGCGTGAGCTTAGTTACTCTTCAAGAATAACTGTTTCAGCTGCTGTTCCATTGCACATCAGAGGCCATCGGCCCACTGCCTGTTCAGCTGCCTTCGAAGAAAAGGGCACTGTACCTTTTTCGAATTGCTAAGGCCACTTCAGGGATGGTGCCATATTGTCCTGGCCTCTGAAGATGCCTTTTGATAAAGCCATAACCACACTTGTTTTGGCAAGAATCAGTAATCCTTTGTTTTATGTCCTGTTTGTCCATTTTGTCCTGTTGATTCGAGGATACTTTGTTGTCCAGTGGCTAACTTTTGCCACAATGAAAGTTAACTCCATATGCAGTTTCTTCAATGCCCATATTTTCTCTGAAGTAGATTGGTACTGCCAGGAGTCGACATGTCTCATAGTCATAACAAAAAAGAAAAATTTTCTAAGTTATTAAAACATTTTAAATGCCATATTCTGTAGATCTCTGAAGGGTTTGAAGATAACCTGTCTATCTAAAATATATCTACTCAATCTTGAAAACATACCTAATATAACTACAAGTTCTATTATAATATCTAACTACTAACTTTCATTTCTTTATATCCTAATAGTTGGTAATAACATTCAAGGATCAGAAAATTGCATTACATTGTTAGATGAACGGTACAATTAGAAAAATATATATAACATTTTCTAACAATATCAATTTCAATATATATAATTTGTATACAATATAAAACAATCCAATCCAATGTAAAGTATTTACATTTTTCTTTTCTTTCTTTCTTTTTTTTTTTTTTTAATAAGAACCTTAAATCTAATCTCCTTTGCTTAGCCTTTTTCCTAACCCTTGACAACAACTTGTAACCAACCCCCCTAATCAATGAAAATTATCCCAGACCCAAAACCCATTAAAAGACCAAAAAAACCAACCGCCCCACACCACCTCTTTGGGAATGTGGGCGTCGTATTCTTGAAATTGCTTCCTGCTGGGTATGGGCGAAGGTATCTTTATCCTGAAAGAAAAATTTTAGGTTAATTGTCAAATTCTAGGAAAGGTAAATATATCCTTCGTTATCCAGTCTGTGTATAATGCCAAAATTCAGGGTTTATCTCAAATCCTTATTCAAGTAGTCTTTGAGACTGGATCATCTCAGCTAGCTCTTCTTAAAATTGCTCTGAGCACTTTGTAGTTCAAAGCTGATCTGTAGATGATGTTTGTCAGCTTAGTGATGTTATTATTGTCCACGTGGAATTGTTGTTGTTGTGGGGCCCCATCTTCTTCCTGGAGACTTCAGTTGATGTTAGGCCTAACTGTGATTTCCTGCAAAAAACTGATGAGACTCGAACACAAAGACTATATATGCGACTTTTTAGAATTAGTTAGTACTCTATATGACCATTTATATCTTAACAAAGTTTAAAATGTATATATATCTATATATATTGATCTTGTAAATTTTGATATAAAATTCATACTTTAAGAAAAGTTTAAAGAATCAGAATAGAATCAAAGAGTTGAGATTTGTAATAGAATAGTCCCTTAATTAATTTGGCTTTTCTCCTGTCCCATAGCAGAAGATGGCTCTTTTCCTCTGTCATGATACAGGGAGTTTGCATTTTCCTTTTAACAACATGCTTGAGTTTAAAGAAGGAGAGAGCCATTCTCCAACTCCAAAGTCAGTTTTAAATTTTAATTGAACTGGGACTATTAGAAGTTAAATAGTGTTAAATCTTTAAAGAAAAGCAGAAACAAACATTTAGGAAGACATAAAATTTTTTTAGATAACATACCCATACGCCATTTCACTCTGTTTCTTAGGATAGATGATTTGTTCCTTTTCTTCAGTTGTCTCATTTGTCCAGTGTTCTTCAAATTCGTTAACCTTCATTCTCCTAAAAGACAAAAACAAAAACCTTTCCCCAAGGTTTTTTGGGGATGTTCCTTTTTGACAAGTTATCGGATTAAATGAAAAGGCATGTGTTACTGGTGTAAGTTAGTTTAAATTGGATGTTTACGATAGTTGATTAACTATCACCTCCTCTAATTAAGAGGTCTCTCTTGTTCAAATCGAACCTTTATCAATTTTGATGGTACCCACAGCTTATCTTCTCCTGTAGAAATAAAAGCAAAACCTCGTCCCCAACGTAACACATACCCTGGTTTCCATTCTGAGGTCAGCACATCCTTAAAGTATATAGGTTGATTTAATTCTGTAGTTTTTTCTATTATCCAATGTCTCTCTGCAGCTGTTGTTCCTTTCTCATTGGCATTGAGAAAATTCAAAGTTAATAGAGCATTATGTAGTCTATTTCTGGGGGTTTTTGTTACTCCTTTTTGTTTATTTAGCATATCCTTTAGAGTTCTGTTTGATCTTTCTATAACTGCTTGACCTGTAGGATTATGTGGTATACCTGTAACATGGTTTATATTATAATAAGCAAAAAACTGTTTCATTTTAACAGAGACATATGATGGAGCATTATCAGTTTTGATTTGTGCAGGTATACCCATAATGGCCATAACTTCTAGCAAATGAGTGATTACAGAATCAGCTTTTTCAGAACTCAAAGCAGTTGCCCATTGAAATCCTGAATAAGTATCGATAGTGTGGTGTACATATTTCAGTTTTCCAAATTCTGCAAAGTGAAACACGTCCATCTGCCAGATTTCATTCCTCTGAGTACCCTTTGGGTTACATCCTGCTGGTAATGGTGTTTGATTGTAGAAGGAACAAGTAGGACATTTCTTTACTATTTCTTTGGCTTGTTGCCAGGTTATGGAAAAATCCTTTTTTAAACCTTTACTATTTACATGATGTTTTTTATGAAATTCTGAGGCCTCCAGCACATTTCCTATCAATAATTTATCAATCTCATCATTGCCTTGTGCTAGAGGGCCTGGCAGACCAGTATGGGATCGGATGTGAGTTATATATAAAGGATGACTCCGTTTTCTGATTGTATCTTGTAATTGAATAAATAATGAAGTTAATTCTGAAGCATCGTGGATAAATTCTGCAGTCTCAATATGTAATACTACTCTTTCAGCATACTGAGAGTCAGTTACTATATTGAGAGGTTCTGAAAAATCCATTAATACCAGCAGAATAGCATACAATTCTGATTTTTGAACTGAATTATAAGGACTTTGAACCACTTTACTTAAATTTTCTGATTTGTAACCTGCCTTTCCTTGTTTGTTGGCATCTGTATAAAATGTACGAACTCCAGATATGGGTTTTTTCCTCACAATTTGAGGCAAGATCCAATCAGCTCTCTTTATAAGATCAATTCTATTGCTTTTGGGATATTTGCTGTTAATTTCTCCCAAAAAATTACTACAAGCTTTTTGCCAAGCTTCATTTTCTATCCATAATTTTTCAATGTCCTCCTTAGTTAAAGGTACGACAATTTCTGCTGGGTCTATTCCTGCTAATTGACGAAGTCTCAATTTTCCTTTCCAAATCAAGTCAGAGATTTTTTCCACATAAGTTTTTAATTTTTTATTTGGTTTATTTGGTAAAAATATCCATTCCAATATAATATCTTCCCTTTGCATTAATATTCCTGTTGGGGAATGCCTAGAAGGTAAAATAACCAAAATGCAATCCAGCTTTGGATCAATACGATCTACGTGCCCTTCATGTACTTTCTTTTCTACCAAGGCCAATTCTTTCTCAGCTTCAGGTGATAATTCTCTTGGACTATTTAAGTCCTTATCACCTTCTAAGGTTTTAAACAAATTATTCAGTTCATCATTTTTTACCCCAACAATAGTTCTTAGATGAGAAATGTCTCCAAATAATCTTTGAAAGTCATTAAGAGTCTGTAGTCGATCTCTCCTAATTTGCACTTTTTGAGGTCTAATTTTTTGAAGTTCTATTTTATATCCTAAATAATTAATAGAATCTCCTCTTTGTACCTTTTCTAAAGCAATTTGTAATCCCCAGCAAGGCAAAATTTTCTTTACTTTTTCAAACATTCTTTCTAAAGTATCTGCATTTGAATCAGCTAATAAAATGTCATCCATATAATGATAAATTATAGATTTAGGAAATTTTTTACGTACCACTTCTAATGGCTGTTTTACAAAATATTGGCACAAAGTTGGGCTATTCAACATTCCCTGTGGGAGAACCCTCCATTGAAATCTTTTAACCGGTTGAGAATTATTATAAGTAGGCACTGTGAAAGCAAATCTTTCTCTGTCTTTTTCTTGTAAGGGTATTGAAAAGAAACAGTCTTTTAAATCAATAACTATGAGAGGCCAGCCTTTTGGTAACAGAGTAGGTAAAGGAATTCCAGATTGTAAAGAGCCCATTGGCTGAATTACTTTGTTAATTGCTCTAAGGTCTGTTACCATTCTCCATTTACCAGATTTTTTTTTTATAACAAATACAGGAGAATTCCAAGGGCTGGTTGATTCTTCAATATGATGAGCATTTAACTGTTCTTCCACCAGCTCTTGTAAAGCCTGGAGTTTCTCTGTTGTTAAAGGCCATTGCTGAACCCATACAGGCTTGTCTGTTGACCATTTTAAAGGTAGAGCTGTTAATGTTTTTGGAAGATTATCAGTTGTTGTGCCCTGTTCTTGTATGACATGGATGGCTGGTGAGTACTCATTAGAATAATATCTTTTAATATTTCTCTCAGAAACATGTACTAATTTATGATTTGTTTCTGAGATTGGAGGGATATTAATCTGAGTATTCCACTGTTGTAACAAGTCTCGACCCCACAGGTTCATAGCTATGTTAGCCATATATGGTTTTAATTTTCCTTTCTGTCCTTCTGGACCTATACATTCAAGCCATCTTACACTTTGTTTCACTCTAGATAATGTCCCAATTCCTAAGAGTTGAATGTTTACCTCCTGAAGAGGCCAAGTTGGATGCCAAAATTCTGGTGCAATTATGGTAATGTCAGCACCTGTGTCTACCAGACCAGACAACAAAACACCATTTATTTTTATTGTTAGTTTTGGTCTTTGTTCATTAATAGAAGTTTGCCAAAAAATTTTCTTTATGTTTTTTCCTGTATTTCCTATTTTCTCTGTTTCATCATCTCGACTAACATGATTTATTCCAATAGACATTTGGTTATTTAGTTGCTTTGAGTAGGGGTTTCCTCTACAACTGCAGGAAAGGTTTGAACTGGATTTACTGTGGGGGCCTGCCTGAGGCCCCTCTGGGAGTTTCCCGAAGCTCGAGGCAGAGGGTTACCCTGTCTGTCCCTTGTTGATCTACATTCGTTGGTCCAGTGTTTTCCCTTACCACACCTTCTGCATACTCCAGAAGGAAGGGGCATTCTGTTGCCAGTGTTCCTTGAATAAACATTATTTCTAGGAATGACCTGTTTACAATCCCTTTTCAAATGTCCTTGCTTTCCACATCCAAAACATCTAACATTGCTCAAACCTTTTGAAATTGCTTTTCCTACCCACATATCATCATGGTCATAAGCCTCTACATTAACTGTATCTCTAATCCAATCTTCCAAAGGTGCAGATCTTGCCTTTAACGGCCTAATTATTCTTTTGCACGCTGCATTTGCATTCTCAAAAGCTAAAGATTCAATTATTATCTGACTAGCCTGTGAATTCGGGACCATTTTTTGTACTGCTGAAGTCAATCTTTGTAAGAAGTCTGTGAAAGATTCTTTGGGGCCCTGTATAACCTTTGTAAATGACTCAGTTTTTTTTCCTGGTTCTTCAACTCTGTCCCATGCATTCAAAGCTGCCGTTTTACATAGAAGTAGGGTTTGGACATCATATGAACATTGTGTTTGTACTGAAGCATATTGGCCTTCGCCAATAAGCTGATCCTGGCAGACTTGTATTCCGCTATCCCTCCATTGTCTTTCTATATTTTTAGCCTCATTACTGAACCACATTTTCCACTGGAGATTTTGTCCGGGTTCAAGAACAGCCTGTGCCAATTCCCGCCAGTCCTTTGGTATAATCCTATTACAAGTTGACCAGGTGTTTAACATTTGCTTTACATATGGGGAGTGCATGCCATAAGATGCTATTGCCTCCTTAAATCTTCGTAAGTCTAACATTTCAACTGGAACCCAAGTATTTTGTTCATTCTCTTCATCAGGTAGCTGCTGTACGGCTACTGGATAAATTAAGGGTGATTGTGTGAAAACTGGCTTTCTTTCTGTAACCTTACGATCCAATTTTGAAACAACTTCACTATTTATTTCTTCTGTCTGAATTTGAATTTCTCTATAATTCATTTTTACCGGTTTAACAAGTTTTTCTAAGACTGTTATCCTGGCACTTAAGTTGACGATCTTTTTAAATAGTAAAATGAGGATAAGAAAAGTAATAAACTGAATAATTCGATCAATATTAATCTTTTCATATAGTTGTTCCATTGTCAGAGTGCCTAAAATTTCAAACAAAGCCCAATTTTCTTCCAATGTACACATAAAGCCCATTTTTTTTTTTAATGTAGAAAAAAATTCTCTTTTAAATAGATATGTTAATTGACTTACCAAGTCTGGGTAGAACAGTAGAATCCCAGGGAATTTCACAGCCACCTGGTGTTCGAGGTGTGAATCCAGCGAGAGAGAGAGAGAGAGAGAGAGAGAGAGAGAGAGAGAGAGAGAGAAAAAGTGTAGCCGCTTGAGCCGAGTCAAGCCTTGGCTTTACAGGCAGGGGCCCTGTTCAGCGGGGCAGGTCTGAGTTGTTTGTAGCAGTTCCAGCTGCGGGTCAGTCAGGCCTGGGCCCAAGCTAGGCAGCCGGGCCGCCCAGGCTGGAAACCTGTATTCTTGCCCCACGTTGGGCGCCAAATGTAGATGTATCCAACCTTCCCATCAAACAATAAACACAGAACCAATGCAAAGAAGAAAGCCAAGAGGTCAGAGCTAAGAGCCAAAACCTTACCCTTCCTCCTGCAGTGGTCCTACCTCTCCGAACCAGAGCTACCCCTGTGTTAAAGTCTTTATATAGAGTTCCTGTTCTGCCTTCTCATTGTTTGTAAACCCAACCACATGACTGCCTCCTCACAGCCTGTCTGTATAGGCCTCCAGGTTTTCCATGATTGGTATTAAGATTAAAGGCATGTGTATCCAATAATGGCTGTATCCCTGAACACACAGAGACTTACCCAGCTCTGCCTACTAAGTGCTGGAATTACAAGCGTACGCTACCACTGCCCTGCTTTCCTATGGCTTGCTAATAGCTCTGACCTCCGGGCAACTTTATTTATTAACATACAAATAACATTTTAATATAAATAAAATATCACCATAATATTTCCCCAGGCTGTGGATGCTACTTTTCATGGCAGCCACATGTGGTTGCTCACATAGACACCCATTTAAGTATAAAAGAGAATGTCAAACAAATTTAAGCAGGAACAATTAGTAAGGTGTTATCCAATAAGCTAAGTCACAAGCTATAGGACCAGGCAAGTCAAGTTTCCTCCTGAAAGTTCTAGGCAAAAAAAAAAAAAAAAAAAAAAAAATCGGGTTGAGTGTTGAGCCAAGCCTTATTTCTCGTCCCTCACTTCACACATAAGTTTAGCATGAGTGTGCGCCATTTGTGCACCTTCTCACATATCTCTCTATTTGGAAGACATTTCTAGCCCCTTCTCCTCTCAGAGATCCAGTTCAGAAAGTTCCCTTCTGCTCATAGCCGGCCTCCACTTTCGTGACAGCTTTCAGAGCTCTGTCACAGATGGAGTTATTCCGAGGGGAGTGCCGGCTGCCATGTCCTCTCTCTTCCTTGAGTGCCCCTCTCCTTCCAGCCAGGACGAGGATGGGGAGGCTGAAACAGAGTATGTGTTCTTCATAGCTGACCCCTGTCTTGTCTCTCATCCTGTCCCGCTGCCCGTTGACATTGTCAGACAGCCCTTAGTCACAGTGAAATATCGCACGAGTTGATTCGGAATAGCCAGCAGCTTATATATGCCTCTCCTGAACCTACAGGAGTTGCTTCCTAAGTTATTACTTATACATGCAGTGCTTTATTTGACTCCCACATCCATTACAGATAGATTTACAACAAATGATTCCCAGCGTACAAGTAACTTACATGGTGAGAAATAGTAAGTGGCACTCAGACCTGCAGCCCACTCCAATTCTATTCTGCCGTGTGGCTTCTTAGAAACACCCTATAAAATCTTAGTCACTTTTCATGTTTTTATAAATATGTAAATAATTTTTGAGAAACTAGAAATCCAGTGGCAGTATGGTATAAGCAGCATGGACAATAATGTGTCCAGGAATGAAACTGACTTAGCAGGTTGCTTCTACATCACTGTCCCTGATACTAAAAAAAGGGAAAGTTGCTGATTATAAAACAATGTGGTACAATGTTTCAGTTTCCCTCTAATACCTGTGATTGTTCAGTATTTTTGTATCTCAACTCTAATACCAGCAAACTCATGTCTAATCAAGCCCGTGTGTAGATGGATGGGATATAAGCATATCCAGTGTTATGACTTGGACCTAAAAGGAGTAAGATATGATTTCAGCCCTTGGACCTTTAAAAGACACATTAAGAACATCTTGTTAAAAATGGTGAATACTCAAAGGATTTTATATGATCATTATTAAAAAGAAACTTAATGGAAATAAAAATTCACTTGGGAAAAAAATCATTAGATTAGTTGGAAGTTTCCTTTAGTTCCCGATTGTAACTGCCAAGAAACCTGAGTTAACAACCCCAGAAAGGCTTATAATTATATTTCTAAATTCAGGTGCCTTAAATCGTCACTTAGTACTCTTGACTCCACGGTGGATGCTGATGAGTTTATAAATAATTCTTTTAAATACCTAAATTTTAAGTTCATTCATACAGGTACCAGAATATATTATATGCCAACAAACTGTCAAAAGATTTGACAAGGAAGCAACAAATTGTGGTAATGATTTTAGAAGAGGGAAGGTCTTTGTATGGCATAAAATTCAGTGCCACAGACAATCACCAGCTCCATCAATAGTAACTCATTTTTTTTTAAAACAAACAAAAAACATTTGAAAATATTGGTATTTTTCTGGGGATGTCATTCGCCCTGCTAAGAAATTTAGTCTTGTATTACCATGCCTGACTTAGCCTTAAAGGCTACTGGACATATGGATGATGAAAGTGTGGGAACCACAGTCTAAATTCTGGTTCTCAGGTCTGAGTTGAAAGACTGACAAACTCAAGTAATCTTTGTTAAAAAAACCAAAAGAACCGCAGAAGGGACTGGAGTCAGGAGACGTGCACGCCAGTGCTGTCTCAGGAGCCAGGGAAACTTGGGGCTCCAGAGCTGCCTCAGCATCAAATCACCTGGCTTTGTTTTTTTCCCAGAGAAGCTGGGTTAGATATGCAGTTTATACGTGATGGCTGACAACAATCTATGCATCCAGTTCCAAGGGATCCAACACCTCTTTCCTGCCTCCGTAGGCATCAGGCACACAAGTGGTATAGACACACACAGGTGAAACATTCATCCATATAAAATAATTTTTAAGATTAAACCTAAGTAATAATAAAATAGGGAACTTGAATAACCTTTGAAGTTTTAGTGAAGCGCTAACTTCATTACATACTGCACAGCATGGAATATGCACATTTATACAGTGTGTTTGACGTAGGCACTGATTTTTACATTGTTTTCTACTTTTTGCTGCTGTAATAATGCCAAACATGGTCAGAAATAGATGTATCTAAGCATCATAAAGACATTCATGAATAACAATAAGTTGATAGTTACTCTAGTCTCAATAAAAGCATTATTCTCTGGTGAGAATAAGGCAATGTTTAACCAGGTAAGAAGCAACCATAGCACCATACCTGCTCTCAAGCCAATTCTGTAGTGAAGGAAGATGAAATACTGGCACTACCAAAACTGCCAGCAATGGCAACACCAATGTAGCATAACCGATAATAACAATAAAGTACCCAAAAATAAATTTAGAAGAAAACCCAAAGTATAATACCATGAAAATATAAATACTTAGAAGTAAAATAAACCAAAGATGTAAGAAATCTGCATACTAAAAATTATAAAACATTGTTGGAAGGAGTTGAACACAACAGATAATTGGGAAAAGATCTCATATTTATGTAAAAGGAGCTTAATGCTGCCAACATGTCCAGCTATAGTTTGGATCTGAAATGTCTCTTGAAGTCCCATAGTTGGCTAAATACTTAGTAAATCATACAGCATGCTTATTTAAATCCAATAACATGACTTCTGTGGAATAATGACAAAAAAAGGGTTGTGATAATTAAATAGACCAAAATTAATAGGAGCACACTGAGAAGGAAAAGGGGTGATATGCAGTGAACACTGCCAAGAAAATAAGGTCATCAATCCCTTTCATGAGAGCTCTACCCACACGATCTCATTATATACATGCATTCTACTTCCTGATACCTTCAATCACACTCCTAAGATGGAGATTGCATACAGGAAGCTCAGTGGCGATCAGAGGGCAGGGAGAAGACAGGAGTGCCCAGAACAGTGGCATCATGGTCAGATGATGACACATGGCCATCTAGACTTTGGTGAGAGAGCTGAGCTGCAGATCAGTGGCCAAATGTGGACCACCACGGAACAGACCCTGGCATCAAGCGGGACAGCTCGTCACAGGTAGCAACCTGAGGAGCCCAACAATATGACACCTGTATACCTTCAGTAAATGAAGAACAAATGGGTGTGTCCTTCACTTCTGAACAAAGATCTGAGCAGTCCATTATAACATACACTACAGAAAGAAGGAACATTGAGAAATAAGATAGATAATTTTTAGCAGAAAAGGAATAAAGCTACAGATGAAAGATGAAAAAAGAAATTATTGTTAAAACTGGAGTAATAAAACCTTATTCATAAGTAACTTCCTCCACTTAATTTTAACCGCTGATCAATCTTTCTAGCCCAAGATTTATATTCTTATGATATATTTGAAACTTAATATTACATCAAATTTTAAGAAAATAATTAAGGTGAAGCCAAAAGGAAAATATTCATAACTCATTTACTTGATATAAGACTTGTATCCTTAATATGTAAAAAAAAAAAAAACCCTACAACTCAATAAAAAAAATTAAAAGATCTGGACACATTACAAACAAATCATCAAAATCACAAGAAAAAATACGCCTTTATGTCATTTCTTATCAATAAAATGCAGATTAAAGTAATAATATACAGTTCAATTCTAGCTAGAATAAAATAATTAAATCAACAATATCATATGCTAGTGAAGTGTGGATTGAATAGAATAAATGCATATTGTTTATAGAAAAGAGTCAAAACCTCTGGAAAACTGGTTGTATGTGATAAAATTAAACTTATTATATACTTTATGATCCCTAAATTCTACTATTACATAACCACCTACATGGGACAAAAATATGGAAAATGTGTGTGAAGTTGTCCAAATAACAGCTATTCATATAGGACTAAAAGAGGAAAAATATCAGAACATATTTTTGGAAAGCACAAAAATGCGTTAGAAAAATAAATAAATTAGGATATATCATACAAAGAGATACTACTTAAGAATATAAAGAAATAAGCCAAGGATATATGCAACAATATAAATGAATCTCAGATGTATAAAGCATAAAAACAGGCAGTTGACAGAAATCAGAAAATAATGGGTCTAAGTGACTAGTTCAGTAAGCAAAGCATTTTGCCTTGTAAGCAAACAGACCTTAATTCAACATGTAGAAACCATAGAAGAATGCCAGGCATTTGGAGACACAGAGATGTAGGGAATGTATGTCAATATAATAATAGACAAATACTACCGAACCTATATAACAAATGTATAGCTACCATCATGCTAAGTGGGGACAATTTTGAAGTATTCCACTAAAATCAGGAACAAAACCATGACATCCCTTCAGATCACTCTTATCTAATAGAGTATTTGAATTCTTAGCTAGAACAATAAGACAAAAAAAGAAAAGAAAAAGAATACAAATAGGAAAGGAAGAAGTTGAAGTATCTATATTTACAGATGATAGTAATTCTATATATGAAAAACCTAAGAGCAAGAACAGAAAACACGTAGAGCTGATAAACTCTTCAGCAATGCCGGGCGGTAGTGGCACATGCCTTTAATCCCAGCACTCGGGAGGCAGAGCCAGGCAGATCTCTGAGTTCAAGGCCAGCCTGGGCTACCAAGTGAGTTCCAGGAAAGGCGCAAAGCTACACAGAGAAACCCTGTCTCAAAAACAAAACAAAACAAAAACAAAAACAAAAACAACTTGTTCAGCAAATTGGGTGGGTACAAAAGGGACATACCCAAATCGGTAGTCTTACTTTAAACCAAAGACATCATACTAAGAAATGAGTGAGGGAAACAATCCCTTTTATGATAGATTCAAAATAAGAAAAGGCCATCAGGGCCATGCCTCTGGAGGAACCATCATACCCCACCAGAGACCAAGCAAGCATCCTGAACCTTAGGAAAAAACACTCCTCCATGCTGTGGGATGTTCTGTATGGCAAATGTGTTGCTCTGATTGGTTGGTAAATAAAACACTGATTGGCCAGTAGTCAGGCAGGAAGAAGCATAGGCGGGACAAGGAGGAGAATAAAGCTGGGAAGTGGAAGGCGGAGAGAGAGAGAGAGACACTGCAGCCGCCACAATGACAAACAGCATGTGAAGATGCCAATAAGCCACGAGCCACATGGCAAGGTATAGATTTATAGAAATGGATTAATTTAAGCTGTAAGAACAGTTAGCAAGAAGCCTGCCATGGCCATACAGTTTGTAACCAATATAAGTTTCTGTGTTTATTTGGTTGGGTCTGAGTGGCTGTGGGACTGGCAGGTGAGAGAGATTTGTCTTGACTGTGGGCCAGGCAGGAAAACTCTAGCTACAAATGGCGCCCAACATGTTGGCAAGAGTTTCCACCTAAAACCTGAGAAAAGATTCTAAAACAATTAGCTTCCTAATTGTCTCTCTCAAATGAGGCAGCTTGCTGGTTTGAGCTACTTGTGGGTTCCTGGCATGTGTGCTCGACCTGCAGTATGGTGGGAATGAGGCCTCTGCAAGTGGCACATTAAGCTGCATGGTGGATTTAGCCTTTGCTAGTACAAAACAAAAAAAGAAGTTTTTGGGCTACATGCTGCTTGGATAAAAGCATAGAGACCCACAATAGCTCCCAGAGCTGGTGGAAAACATACCACCGCCATGTTGGGAAGCTGAGGTGGGCAGAGCCAGCAGCCACAACTGCTGCAGTTAAAAGCAATAGATTCACAATAAGACAGATTAAGATGTAATAGTTTACAATGTGTGTAAAATATACGTAGGCTTGAAAGAGACAGAAAAGGTGATATATACAGTTATATAAACAAATACATAGTTTTTAAAAAATAAAGTCTTTAAAGAGACAGTAAAATTAATATAAAAAATAAGTCACGTAAATATGAATATTACACAGAGAATCTGGATTGTGTCATCTTTGGGATTTTTAACTGCAAAAAAACATTTGATTGTAAAAGCTGTTGAGTTATGCCAAAATGTATATTTTAAAGATACCTTGAGTTCAAAATTTGGATGTAAGGATGTGTTGCTTTGGAAAGGAGACTCTGCTTTTGTTCCCACAGAAAACCAGAGGCTATGGATTTATTCCAGATTAAGATACATCAGGTTTGACCAGCCAAGACCCCCTGAAAGGTCTCCGATGACACCATGGCCCAGATGATTCAACATCCAGAATGGTTTGAAGGCAACTGGCT
Organism: Peromyscus californicus insignis; assembly: GCF_007827085.1. NCBI lineage: Eukaryota > Metazoa > Chordata > Mammalia > Rodentia > Cricetidae > Peromyscus > Peromyscus californicus. The sequence goes on along the minus strand of NW_026294424.1, from coordinate 28,379,184 downwards.
CAGATGATACAGCCTCATGGACTATTCCGTAATCCTAAAATTTTCTTTGTATCCCCATAAGATACAGCGCCCCCCTCCAGCAGGAAGTAGTAAGAGAAGCTATGCCCAAATTCCCAAATTATATGTAATTTTACTTTGTTAAGGTTAAAACCTACCCTTTTGAAAAAAAAAAGAAAAGGGGAAGTGCTGTGGGATGTTCTGTATGGCAAATGTGTTGCTCTGATTGGTTGGTAAATAAAACACTGATTGGCCAGTAGTCAGGCAGGAGGAAGTATAGGTGGGACAAGGAGGAGAATAAAGCTGGGAAGTGGAAGACTGAGAGAGACACTGCCAGCCACCACAATGACAAACAGCATGTGAAGATGCCAGTAAGCCACAAGCCATGTGGCAAGGTATAGATTTATAGAAATGGATTAATTTAAGCTGTAAGAACTGTTAGCAAGAAGCCTGCCATGGCCATACTGTTTGTAACCAATATAAGTCTCTGTGTTTACTTGGTTGGGTCTGAGCGGCTGTGGGACTGGCAGATGAGAGAGATTTGTCCTGACTGTGGGCCAGGCAGGAAAACTCTAGCTATACCTCTACTCTGTCTCCACCTTCCCCTCATAAGCTCAACAATCCCTTTTATCCTTGTTGTCATATCCTGGACCACACCTCTGGGTTAAGCCTTCTAAACTACCAGAAGCCAGGCCAGCACCCTGAAACTCAGAGGACCCCTGGTTAAATTAGAGACCACACACATAGCCAGAATTCCATCCTCCAACTTAAGAGGCAACCCCCGGCTGAACCACAGGCCATCCAGGGTATCAGAAGTCCAGCCTCCAGTGCAGGAGGAGACTTTATACTCAATCACAGGCCACAGCAGCCAGAAGATGGAGAGGAAACAGAAACAAGGGAAGAAAACATCCATCTATCAAAGACAAACTCAGAAATTGGCACATAGACCTATAATCACTCCAAATCCAGATGTCTAAACATCAGTATAAGAATACAGTCAGCACCAACCAGGACAATATGTTACCACCAGAGCCCAGCCATCCCCACTATAGAAAGCCCTGAATATTCTAACACAGCTGAAGCACAAGAAAATGACCTTAAAATCAACTTTATGAAGAGGATAGAGGTCCTAAGGAGGAAATGAATGAATCCCTCAAAGAAATCAAGGAAAAGAAAATTATAAAATAGGAGGAATTCAATAAAACCTTAAATAGACCAAGAAAGCCAAGAGCAAACAAACAAACAGTTGAGAGAAACAAATAAAACAGTTCCAGACCTGAAAATGGAAATAGAAACACTAAAGAAAACACAACTGAAGGAAATCTGGAAATGGAGAATCTAGGTAAGCAAACAGGAACTACAGATACAAGCATCACCAACAGAATACAAGAGATGGAAGAGAGAATCTCAGGAATTGAAGTCACTATAGAAGAAATAGATATATTGGTCAAAGAAAATGTTAAATCTAAAAAAATGCTGACACAAAACATCCAGGAAATCCAGGACACTATGAAATGTCAAATGTAAGAATAATAGGAATAGAAGTAGAAGATTCCCAGCTCAAAGACCCACTAAATATTTTGACAAATTAACAGAAGAAAATTTTCCTAACCTAAAGAACATGCCCATAAAGTCTCAAGAAGCTTAAAGAATCCCAAATAGATTGAACCAGAAAAGGAAGTCCTCTTATCATATAATAATCAAAACACTAAACAAACAGAACAGAAAGAATATTAAAAGCTGCAAGAGAAAAAGATCAAGTAACATATAAAGGTAGGCCAATTAGAATTACACCTGACTTCTCAATGGAGACAATAAAAGACAGAAGGGCCTGACAGATGTGCTGCGGACTCTAAGAAACCACAAATTCCAGCCTAGGCTATTATACCCAGCAAAACCGTCAATCATGGTAGATGGAGAAAACAAGATATTCCATGATAAAGTCAAATTTAAACATTATCTGTCTATAAATCCAGCCCTACAGAAGGTACTAGAAGGAAAACTCCAAGCCAAGGAGGTCAACTACACTGAAGAAAACAGAGACAATAAATAATCTCATACAAGCATCTCAGAGAAGGAAAACACACACACACACACACAGAGAGAGACAGAGAGAGAGAGACAGAGATAGAGACAGACAGACAGAGAGAAACTAACAATAACTACAACAAAATAACAGAAATTAACAGTCAGTGGTTATTGATACCTCTCAATATCAACAGACTCAATTCCCTGATAAAAAGACACAGACTAACCAATAGATGTGAAAACAAGATCCATCCTTCTGCTGCATACAAGAAACATAACTCAATATCAAAGACAGACATTACCTCAGTGCAAAAGGTTAGAAAAAGATTTTATAAGCAAATGGCCCCAAGGAGCAAGCTGGTATAGCTATTCTCATTTCTAACAAAATAGACTTGCAACCAAAATAAATCTAAAGAAATGGGAAGGACATTTCATACTCATCAAAGGAAAAATCCAACAAGATGATTTTTCAATTCTCATTAACTATGCCCTAAATATAAAGACACCCACATTTATAAAATAAACATTACTAAAGCTTAAATCACACATTGACTCTCACACATCAAAAGCTCTAGAACAAGAAGAAGCAAAGTCTCCCAGGAAGAATAGACTCCAGGAAATTATCAAAGTGAGAGCTGAAATCAATAAAATAGAAACAAAGAGAACACTGCAAAAAATTAATGAAACAAAGAGTTGGTTCTTTGAGAAAATCAACAAAATAGAAAAGCCCTTAGCCAAACTAACCAAGAAACAGAGAGAAAGCGTCCAAATCAACAAAATCAGAAATGAAGAGGGGGACATAACAACAGACATGGAGGAAATCCAGAGAATCATCAGGTCATACTTCAAAAACCTCTACTCCACAAAACTGGAAAATCTAAAAGAAATGAATAATTTTCTGGATAGGTAGCACATACCTAAGTTAAATCAAGACCAGATAAACTATTTAAATAGTCCAATAACCTCTAAGGAAAGAGAAACAGTCATTAAAAGTCTCCCAAGCAAAAAAAAAAAGCACAGGACCAGATGGTTTCAGCGCAGAATTCTACCAGATCTTCAAAGAAGAGTTAATACCAATACTCTCTAAATTGTTCCACACAATAGAAACAGAAGGAACATTACCAAACTCCTTCTTTGAGGCTACAATTACCTTGATTCCTAAACCAAACAAAGATACAACAAAGAAAGAGAACTACAGACCGATCTCCCTCATGAACACTGATGCAAAAACACTCAGTAAAATACTGGCAAACACATGAAAACAATTATCTACCATGATCAAGTAGGCTTCATCCCAGAGATGCAAGGGTGGTTCAACATACAAAAGTCTGTCAATGTAATACACCATATAAACAAACTCAAAGAAAAAAACCACATGATCATCTCACTAGATGCAGAAAAGGCATTTGAGAAAATCCAACACCCCTTCATGATAAAGGTCTTGGAGCAATCAGGAATACAGGGAACATACCTAAACATAATAAAGGCAATTTAGAGCAAGCCAACAGCCAACATAAAATTAAATGGAGAGAAACTCAAAGCAATTCCACTAAAATCAGGAATGAGACAAGGCTGTCTGCTCTCCCCAAACTTATTCAATATAGTACTTGAAGTTCTAGCCAGAGCAATAAGACAACATAAGGAGATTAAGGGGATACAAATTGGAAAGGAAGAAGTCAAGCTTTCCCTATTTGCAGATGACATGATAGTATACTTGAGCAACCCCAAAGATTCCACCAAGGAACTGTTACAGCTTATAAACACCTTCAGCAACATAGCAGGATACAAGATTAACTCAAAAAAATCAGTAGTCCTCCTATATACAATGGACAAAGAAGCGGAGAAGGAAATCAGAAATACATCACCCTTTACTATAGCCACAAATGACATAAAATACCTTGGGGTAACACTAACCAAGCAAGTGAAGGACCTATATGACAAGAACTTTAAGTCCCTGAAAAAAGAAATTGAAGAAGATGTCAGAAATGGAAAGATCTCCCATGCTCATGGATAGGCAGGACTAACATAGTAAAAATGGCAATCTTACCAAAAGCAATCTACAGATTCAATGCAATCCCCATCAAAATACCAACACAATTCTTCACAGACCTGGAAAGAATAATACTCAACTTCATATGGAAAAACAAAAAACCCAGAATAGCCAAAAGAATCCTGTACAATAAAACAACCTCTGGAGGCATCACAATCCCTGACTTCAAACTCTACTATAGAGCTACAGTAACAAAAACAGCTTGGTACTGGCATAAAATCCAACATGTGGACCAATGGAATCGAATTGAAGACCCTGACATTAATCCACACACCTATGAACATACAATTTTTGACAAAGAAGCCAAAAGTGTACAATGGAAAAAAGAAAGTATCTTTAACAAATGGTGCTGGTGTAACTAAATATCAACATGTAGAAGGCTGCAAATAGATCCATATCTGTCACCGTGCACAAAACTTAAGTCCAAGTGGATCAAGGACCTCAACATAAATCCAGCTACTCTGAACCTGCTAGAAGAGAAAGTAGGAAGTAGTCTTGAACGCATTGGCATAGGAGACTACTTCCTAAATAGAACACCAGTAGCACAGACACTGAGAGAAACAATCAATCAATGGGACCTCTTGAAACTGAGAAGCTTTGGTAGAGCAAAGGATACGGTCAACAAGGCAAAGCGACAGCCTACAGAATGGGAAAAGGTCTTCACCAACCCCACATCTGACAGAGGACTGATATCCAGAATATAAAAGGAACTCAAGAAATTAGACATCATAATGCCCAACAGTCCAATTAAGAAATGGGCTATAGAACTAAACAGAGAATTTTCAACAGAGGAAACTCAAATGGCTGAAAGACATTTAAGGAATTGCTCAACATCCCTAATCATCAGGGAAATGCAAATAAAAACAACTCTGAGATACCACCTTATGCCTGTCAGAATGGCTAAGCTCAAAAACACTGAAGACACCTTATGCTAGAGAGGATGTGGAGCTAGGGGAACTCTCCTCCACTGCTGGTGGGAAAGCAAGCTTGTACAACCACTTTGGAAATCAATATGGTGCTTTCTTAGAAAATTGGGAATCAATCTCCCCCAAGATCCAGCTATACCACTCTTGGGCATATACCCAAGGAATGCTCAATCACACCACAAGAGCACTTGCTCAGCTATGTTCATATCAGCATTGTTTGTAATAGCCAAAACCTGGAAACAACCTAGATGCCCTTCAACTGAAGAATGAATAAATAAAATGTGGTACATACACGCAATGGAATACTACTCAGCAGAGAAAAACAATGACATCATGAGGTTTGCAGGCAAATGGATGGATCTAGAAAAAATCATCCTGAGTGAGGTAACCCAGACTCAGAAAGACAAACATGGTATGTACTCACTCATAGGAGGATACTAAATGTGGAACAAGGATGACTAGACTGCTACTCACATCACCAGGGAGGCTACCTGGAAAACAGGACCCCAAGAAAGACACGGGGATTGCCCAATGACAGAGAAATGGATGAGATCTACATGAACAACCTGGATATGAGTGGGGGTAATGAAGGGCGAGGATCGAGGGAAAGAGAGCTTGTTGTGGGAGCGGGAGATCCTGGCTGGATCAACAACAGAGAGGGAGAACAAGGAATAGGAGACCATGGTAAATGAAGACCACATGAGAATAGGAAGAAGCAAAGTGCTAGAGAGGCCCACAGAAATCCACAAAGATACCCACACAACAGACTCCTGGAAATGGTCGAGAGACAGCCCGAACTGACCTACTCTGGTGATGGGATGGCCAAACATCCTAATTGTCGTGCTAGAAACCCCATCCAATGACTGAGGGATCTGGATGCAGAGATCCACGGCTAGGCCCCGGGTGGAGTTCCAGGAGTCTAATTAGCGAGAAATAGGAGGGTTTATATGAGTGAGAATTGTTGAAACCAAGGTTGGATAAAGCACAGCGACAAATAGCCAAACTAATGGAAACACATGAACTATGAACCAATGACTGAGGGGCCCCTAACTGGATCAGGCCCTCTTAATGGGTGAGACAGTTGACTTGCTTGATCTGTTTGGGAGACACCCAGGCAGTGGGACTGGGTCCTGTGCTCATTGCATGAGTTGGCTGTTTGAAACCTGGGGCTTATGCAGGGTCGCTTGGCTTGGACTGGGAGGAGGGGACTGGACCTGCCTGGACTGAGTCTACCAGGTTGATCTCAGTCCACGGAGGAGGCTTTGCCCTGGAGGAGGTGGGAATGGGGGTGGGCTGGGGGGAAGGGGAGAGGGGCTGGAGGGGGGATTACAAGGGAATCCATGGCTGATATGTAGAACCAAATTGTATTGTAAAATAAAAATAAATAAATAAGTAAATAAAATAAAATAAAAAAGTGGGAGACTTTAGTACCCCACTCTTATCAATGGAAAGATCATCCAGACATAAATTAAAAAGGGAAATAATGGAGTTAACAGTCATTATGAACCAAATGGCCCTAACACATATCTACAGACTATTTCATCCAAACAAAAAGGAATATATATCCTCAGCACCTCACAGAACATTCTGTAAAATTGATCACATATTTGGTCACAAAGCAAGTCTCAAGAGATACAGAAAAACCCTGAAATAACCTCTTGCATGCTATCAGACCAACAGGAATCCACACTGGATTTCAACTACAAAAACAACAGAAAGCCTACAAACTCATGGAAACGGAACAACTTCCTACTGAGCAACTACTGTGTCAAGGAAGAAATAGAGAAAAAAATTAAAGACTCCCTATAATTCACTGAAAATGAATACACAACATACCCAGACTTATGGGACACTGTGAAAGTAGCACTAAGAGGAAAGTTCATAGCACTAAGTACATCACAAAGAATTTGAAGGGATCTCATACTAGCAACTTAACAGCACACCTGAAAGCTGTAGAACAAAAAGAAGCAAAACACATATAAGAGGAGTAGACAGCAGGAAATAATCAAACAGAGGCCTGAAATTAATAAAGTTGAAACAAAGTGAACAATACAAAGAATTAATGAAACTAAGAGTTGATTCTTTTAGAAAACCAACAGAATAGAATAACCCTTATCCAAGCTAACTAAAAGGCAGAGCAGAAACATCCAAATTAGCAGATACAGAAAAAAACAGAAAAGGGAAAATAATAGACACTGAGGAAATCCAAAGAATCATTAGGTTATACTTCAAAAAACTCTTTTCCACAAAATTGAAAAATCTAAAAGAAATGGACAAATTTCTTGATAGATAACACTTATCAAAGCTAAATTAAGATCAGATAAACTATTTAAATACATCTGTAACCCCTAATGAAATAGAAGCAGTCTTCAAAAGTCTCCCAACCAAAAACAAAAACAACAACAAAAACCACCCAGGACCAGATGATTTCAGCACAGAATACCACCAGATTTTCAATAAAAAGATAATACCAATACCCCTCAAATTATTCCACAAAATAAAAACAGAAAGAACATTGCCAAATTCTTTTTATGAGGCCACAATAACCCTGCTTCCCAAACCACACAAAGACTCAACAAAGAAAGAGAATTCCAGAACAACTTCCCTCATGAACATTGATGTAAAAATAGTCATTAAAATACTTGCAAATAGGACCCAAGAACACATTAAGAAAGATCATCCACCATGATCAAGTAAGCTTCATCCCAGAGATACAGGGATGCTTTTTAACTTATGGATATCTGTAAATGTAATTCACCATATAGATAAACTGAAATTTAAAAAATCCATGATCATCTCACTAGATTCTGAAGAAGCCTTTGACAAAATCCAATACCCCTTCATGATAAAAGTCTTGGAGAAATAAGGGATACAATGAACATACCTGAATATAATAAAGGCAATTTACAGCAAGCCAACAGCCAACATCAAATTAAATGGAGAGAAACTCAAAGTGATTCCACTAAAATCAGGAACAAGACAAGGCTGTCCACTCTCTCCGTATCTATTCAATACAGTAATTGAAATTCTAATTAGAGCAATAAGACAACTAAAGGAGACCAAGAGGTACAAATTAGAAAGGAAGAAATCATATTATCATTATTCAGAAATGATAGGACAGTATACATAAGCAACCCCCAAAATTCTACCAAGAATCTCCTACTAAGGATAAACACCTTCAGTGAAGTGGCTGGATACAAGATTAACTAAAAAAAAAATCAGTAGCCCTCCATATATGTATATAAAAGAGCTGAGAAAGAAATCAGAGAAACAGCACCCTTCACAATAGCCACAAATAATATAAAATATCCTGGGGTAACTCTAACCAAGCAAATGACAGACCTGTATGGCAAGAACTTCAAGTCTTTGAAGAAAGAAATTGAAGAAGATGATCCAGGTGTTGGTGGCACATGCCTTTAATCCCAGCACTGGGGAGGCACTGAATAATAAAAAAAAAACCCACCCACCCTACCTCTTTGGTTGTGTTCTCTAAACTGTTTCCTGTTGTCTGAGGGCAACAGCTTCTTTAGGGAACTCTGAGAAAACTGGGATAATGGTCAAATTCTGGGAGCACTAGCAATATTAATTTTTGTTTTGTCTCTGTGTGATGGGAAAGTGTAGAGTTTGTATGAAGTCTTGGCTGGATAATCTGAGGTGGGACAATCTCAGCTAACAGCTTTGAAGTTGTTCTGGATGCAGAATTGTGTGGAAACTGCAACAGAAGCATTCTTGAGAGGTAGGATCACCTGGGATGCTTTTCTTTATTGGTGTCTGGTCCACCATTTTTTGAAAACAAACTTTTAAAGGTAACATATATATCTGCATTAATACAAATATAAAATGTGCGGTGTGCACAAGTCAGTTAAAGATGATTTCTTATTCTATGTTTGAGCCGTTTGTTTGGACTATATAACCAAACCTCTGTCCATGTGATATGAAAGGATGGGATGTAATAATATGTAGTGGGTAGCTATTGCCCATTGAGGCTTCAGTAACTGTCACACCTAGAAGGTGGAGCCAAAACAGGAGCCCTGAAGACTCGAGCTCTATGTGCTGGCTGGCTTGGTTCCTGGATCCTGGATGCTGGAGGTAGACTGAGCAGAGTTCTCCAGAGAACACCACTAGTCTGTGCTTCACCTTTCCCAGACCCTGTAACCTATCCCTTTACTTGTAAGTTACCCCACAAAATAAACCTCCCTTTTAACTACATGGAGTTGCCTTAATATTTCAACCAATAATAATAAGTCATGAAGACGCTGTAGCCAACAAGATTTATCATGTTTCATTCAGTCTCATAGCTGTTCCCATAGTAGAGGGATCAGCATATATATCATCTGTCCTGTAGTCGTTTTTGGTTTCTCTCTTCATGACTATAGCCAATAAATTTCAGAAGGTCTCCCCCAATCAAATCTGATCTTCATAAACTTTGAAGAGAACCATAATTTTTTCATTTCCTGTAGAAATGAAGGCATAACATCTTCCCCAATGCAACACATTTCTCAAATTCCGTTCTAAAGAAAAAACATCCCTAAAGTATATAGACTGGTTTAATTCAGCAGTTCCTTTCATAATCCAATGTTCTCAGCTGCTGTCTTTCACTCATCAGCATTCAAAAAATTCAAAGTCAACAAAGCACTATCCAGGATCCAGGTGCCGTATGTATTTCCCATCCTTATATGGCGTGTTTTTTTTTATATATTACTTTACTCCTTCTTCAAAGAATTTATTATTTTTAAACTAGTTTTTTCTATGACTGTCTATACTCATTTTCTTTTTTTCTTATCTTTGAAGCACATTTTTAAACACAATGTACCTTTTTCCATCATGTCTGTGTCTGGGCCTGGCTTTACTAAGCACCTACAGCATTCTCTGACCACATGAGACAAATCTTAAATGGCCATGTCAGCCTTTACACAGCTCAGCTTAGTGCACGGTACTGATGCTGGCACTGGTGCATGATACTGGTGGCTGGCTCCAGCCTGCAGGCAGTGGCCAGGAACAGCTTCTCTGTATGCCACCAGCACAGGCCCATCTGAGAGACTGCAAGACTAGGAATCCATATCTGGCTCCTTGTACAGAACTTTGCTTAGCTTTCTTAGGCCCTATGTTTAGATATTCGAGCCTCCATGTTGAATGCCATATGTAACAAGTCTTTTTTTTTAATCTCACCAGCTAGCTCCCAAATAATGACACCAAGACTTCTTATTAATTATGAAAGCTTGTCCTTAGCTTATACTTGTCCCACTCGCTCCTATAACTTAACCCATATTCTTATTAATCTATAATATATCACATAGCTTTTACCTCTCTTTGATTCTGTATGTCCAACTCCCTCCATATATCTTTGTTGTATCCTCTGTGCCTTGATTATCTCCTCCTACTTCCTTTCTCTGCCAGGAAGTCCCACCTATATCTCCTGCCTAGCTATTGGCCATTCAGATCTTTATACACAGTGTATAAATACACAACAGAACCAAATATGACTGGCAAAAAAAAAAAAAGAAAAAAGTGAATGTAATGATTCCTAATGCTATTCTGCTATAATCATAGATTGGTGCCTAGCCCAATTGTCATCAGAGAGGCTTCATCCAGCAACTTATGGAAACAGATTTAGAGACCTGTAGCCAAAAATTAGGGTGAGCTTGGATAATTCTGCAGAAGAGGGGGAGGAAGGATTGTAGGAGCCAAAGGGGTAAGGACCCCACAATAAAACCCACAGAATCAACTAATCAGGACTTACAGGGCCTCAGAGAGACTGAACCAATAACTAGAAATCCTGGGTGGGACTGACCTAGGCACTCTGCATTTATGTGACAGTTGTGTAGCTTGGTCTTCTTGTGGTACTCATAACTGTGAGATCAAGGCCTGTTTCTGACTCTTTTGCCAGTTTTGGGGACCCTGTCTTAGTTAGGGTTTCAGTCGCTGTGAAGAGACACCATAGCCACAGCAAATTTTATAAAGGAAAACATTTAATTAAGGTGGGCTTACAGTTTCAGAGGTTTAGTCCATTATCATCATGGTGGGAAACATGGTGGTGTGCAGGCAGAATGGTGCTAGAGAAGGAGCTGAGAGTTCTACATCTTGATCTGCAAGCAACAGAAGTGGGGTGTGACACTGAGCATAACTTGAGCATAGACCTCAAAGCTCACCCACAAAATGACACACTTCCTCTAACAAGGCAATACCTACTCCAACGAGGTCACACCTCCTAATGTGCCACTCCCTTTGGGGTCCATTTCCTTGTAAACAACCACAGACCCTATTCCTTATACTGGGTTACCTTGTCCAGCTTTAGTACGAGGGGAAGTGCCTAGTCTTACTGCAACTTGATATGTCATGTTTGGTTGATATCCATGAGAGGCCTTCCTTTTTCTGAATAGAAATGGAGAAGGAATGGATTGGGGGCACAGAGGAGAGGTGGTGGGGGAGATTGAGAGGAGAGGAGTAAGGGGAAACTGTGGTCAGGATGTAATCTTCATCACCATCATCATCATCATCATCACTTAAAAAGAAGAAAAGAAAATGTCTTCAAATAATCATAACCAAAGAAGTTAAAGACCCTCACAATGAAAACCACAGCACACTAAAAAAAAGAAGCTGAGGGAAAAAAAAAAACCTAGAAGACAAAAAAATCTCGTCTGCTCAATGTTGGTGTGATTTGCATACATCTTAGCAAAATCGAGCAATAGATTCATTGCAATTCTAGTAAAAATCCTAATGCAATTCTTCACAGAAATAGAAAAACATCTTAAAACTTATAAAGAACCAAAACTGACCCCCAACAGCCAAAGCAATCCTGAGCAAAAAGAATAATTGTAGGAGTCATCATACCAGATATCAAGCTATATTACAGAGTCATAGTAACAAAAACAGCATGGTACTGATACAAAAACAGACACATAAATCAGTGGAATATAAAAACCAATACATAAGTTCCTACAACTAAGGCCAAATTATTTTTTTTACAAAGATGCCAAAAATATACACTGGAGAAAAAGCAGAAGTTTCAACAAATGATGCTAGGAAAACTGGATATCCACATGTAGAACAATTAACATTGATCCTCATCTCTTACTTAAGCTAAAAAATCAACTTCAAATAGTCAACATCAATATAAGGCTTTAAATTCTGAAAGTATTTGAGGAAAGAGTAGGGCATACATTTCAAGATTTACGTAAAGGCAAGTACTTTCTGGCTAAAATGTCAGTCACTCAGGGAATTAGGCCAACAATAAATACAATATTGTGAAAATAAAAAGTTTCTGTACAGACAAAAAGAAATTGTTAACTAAATGAACAGGTAGCCCACAAAATAAGAGAAAATATTTGCCAGCTGTATATCTAACAGAGGGTTAATATCTAGAATATACTAGTAACTCAAAAAAATCTAAACATCAAGAAAGCAAGCAACTCAATTTTTAAAAATGAGTTAAGGACTTGAATAGAAATTTCCCAAAAGAAAACACACAACTAGCTAGCAAACACTTCTAAAATCTTTTTTTTAATCATCTTTAGCCATTGCGGAAATACAGATTAAAACTACTGAGAGATTCTACCCTATCCCAGAAAGGCTATCTAGAAAACAAATGACAATAAATTCTGCAAGGATGTTGGGAGAGGGGAACTCTCATTCACTGTTGATGGGAGAATAAATGGTGTCATCACAATGGAAATAAATATGGAAGTTTCTCAAAAAGCTGAAAATAGAACTTTCAAATAACCAAATAATACCATTCCTGGGCATATACCCCAAAGACTCTATTTCCTTCTGCAGAGATAATTGCACAACCACATTCACTTTCATTCTATTTACAATAGTTAGGAAATGGAATCCCTCAGATATCCATCAACTAATGAATGGTTAATGAAAATGTGCTATACACACAATGAAAATTTATTCAGGTGTAAGGAAAATGAAATTCATAGAAAAAATGGATTGGTACTGGACAATAGCATACTTAGTGAGGGGAATCCTGATTCAGAAACACAAAGGCTGTACATCTGTCTCATATAGAGGTCATGGCTACAAATTTTTAGAGCACTGTATTTAACACAGAGTGTCTGTAGAGGCTGGGAAGATAGAAAGGAGCCATTGTAGGGAGGCGAGTTTAGGGACACATCTCACATGAAATTGGAAAGAGGGATGTTTTCGGGGAAAGGCATAATGGGGAGAGGATGTAACAGAAGAGGATGGCGTGACCAAAACTAAGGATTTATAAAACGCCATATGGAAACCTATTATTTTATAAAGTCATTATAGGTGTAATTTTTTGTTGTTGTTTTTCGAGACAGGGTTTCTCTGTGTAGTTTTTGTTCCTGTCCTGGATCTCACTCTGAAGACCAGACAGGCCTTGAACTCACAGAGATCTGCCTGGCTCTGCCTCCCAGGTGCTGGGATTAAAAGCATGAGCCACCATTGCCCAGCTATATGTATAATTTTAAAAAGAGTTTGAATGAGACACCCTTCAGGGGTGGGTAGCTCTACTCTCAGAAATCATAGGTTATTAGATGAAAGTACCAGTACCACATATGAACTCACAAACACTGAGGTCATATGCAAAGCGCCTACACGGGCTGCACCAGATGGAGTCCTAGAGCTGAAAGAAGTGGATACATGCCCCATCCCGAACCCAGATGATAACCACTGCAAGTGAAAAATCTAGTTTTCTCTAAGGGAGTCTCACTGGAGAAACAAACTGCTCTTGAGTGTAGCTGTGTGCCCAGCAGTAGATGGGCAACAGAATATGAACTCAGGTATCTCGGAAGGTTCCATGTCTCATAACCTCATGCCAGGGGCTTTTCTTTTTCTTTCTTTTTTTCCCCCTTTATTTCTTCTCTTTTAAATTTTATCTCCTTTATTTTTTAATTGTATGGGTTTCTTTCCCCGTTTACTCGATAAGTCCTTTGCATATATAAAAAAGCTCTCAGTTTTGTGTTTTTGTGGGATCCCCAAGTGTGCGAACAAGTGGGTCTGTAGGTCTATACCTGTTTCTTGTGCTTCTTCTTGGGTTCTTTTCTTTCCGCTTGTTTATTTTGTCCTATTCTGATGTGTCAGTGTTTGTTTTACCTGATTTTATTTCATTATTATCCCTTAGAAGCTTGTTTGTTTTCTAATGAGAGACAGAAAGGCAGTGGATGTGGATGAGAGAGGAGGTGGGGAAGAACGTAGAGGAAGAGGGAAGGAAAGCTATAATCAGAATATGTTATATGAGAAAAATCTATTCTCAATAAAAGAAAAGAATGTCGCAGGGGATTATTGGTCAGGGAGGTCCTGGAGACCTCCAAAAGCATACAGGCTATTGCCATCTGTCTTGGTTGCCAACAAAACCTAGATGGTTAAACTCTGCCACTAAAGATAACTCCTACTTTGGTCAAAGAACATAGCAAAGTCAAACTGAGTCCTGCTAGTGTCTCTCTATGACCAGAGTGAGGGAAATAGGGACACAGTTACCCAGAGACAGGTTCCAAGCAGGGCTTTATCTACTGCAACCTTCAGTGCTGGCCGCATTTCATGGTTCTTATAAGCTGGTATGAGCCTATTAGAGCGTGTCACAAAGTAGAGCAGTGTAGTATGGTCCCTTGTGTCTTAAGAACACTGCATTCTGGATCCAACATCAGCTGTCAACACAGGTCCCTGAACTCAGTCTAGGGTCTATGTGCTCGTGCTCTGTTGGACTAAGACACAGAATAGCCTCTGAAGTACTGGCAGTGTTTACAAGGTGTTAAGTTCAGGGAAAAGGGGGGAAATAATGTGTTCCAAATAGAACCTCTGAGAAGTCTCTAGTGTTGCACATACGCTAGGCCCCAAAATTCTGGCTCAACTCCCATTTCACATTCAAGGTCATCCACACTGAGGTGGGGATATTTTATTCCACATAAGTATGAGATTCTGTTTGAACTCTTCAAACTAATTTATAGATGTGCTAAACAATCCAGTGTGAAGATTGGGTGTAAGCAGGACAAGCTGTCAACTTGGTTTCCTAATGCAAGTGAACTACTAGTCCAGCATAGGATCTCTTGCTGTAGGAACTTATTAACTTTTGTTCCAACCTTGACCAAACTAAAGGCCTAAATTCATAAGAACAGCCAGTTTGAAGACCTTGGCAGCTGTCAATCAGAAAGATTCCTGAACAGGACACTTCCACGTGGCTTACTCCCCCTGCCATCGCCTCCTTTACTGCTAAGAAACAGGAGAAGGAAACAAATTACCTCAGTGTAACTAACCCGGAGTTGAATACTCACCCCTGCAATTGCAGTCTGAACAGATGTTCCTCAAGAGTTTGGGACTTGGCTGAAT
Source organism: Peromyscus californicus insignis (assembly GCF_007827085.1). Classification (NCBI taxonomy): domain Eukaryota; kingdom Metazoa; phylum Chordata; class Mammalia; order Rodentia; family Cricetidae; genus Peromyscus; species Peromyscus californicus. The sequence goes on along the minus strand of NW_026294424.1, from coordinate 28,363,887 downwards.
CTTACCAAACCCAGAACACTGCAGAGGCCTGTCCTTGGCTCCCCTCTGTGGGTGTGGCGTCAAGTGAAACTGAACATGCTCCTCATGGCTGCAGTCAGGTTGTATTTTTAGAGGTTTTCTTCTTACTACTTTAGAAGCATATGCTTCAATTTAAAGTCATCCTCTTTTGGCAGGGGAAAGCAATTGAACAGGGAAGGTCATAGTCATAGAAAGGAACAGCAGACCATAGAAGATGCTTTCGCTAATCTTTAATAGTAAAACAACAGGGTAGATTTGAAGACACTCTATATAACTAATAGTGTAGAACTAAGCATACCACACAGGCCTTCAGGAAATCACAGAACACACTGCAGAAATAACAATTCTTAATCACTGCAGGGAAATCATGCAGAAAATACTGCGTGGACCACATCCCAGATAATAACGTAACCTCAAACCACACCATCGTGCTTTTTCCAAAGGGGAGGACAGCAGACCACACTCAGTAATCCTCTACTTGCAGGGACACAAAACTGAGTGAAATGAATTCAATTGCTTGAGCAATGAAGACTGCATGAAAATAAAGGGCAGCAGCCACAACAAAATCATTTCACACACCAAAAAGATGCAAACACGTTAGTAAGCTTAAGACTGAAAGAGCAAAGGATGCCAAAGCACCATCTTGGCTGTTCGTGGAGGATGGAGAGAGTGAACGATGTTCTCTGTCACACTAAAAACTCACAGATGCTAATGTCCTCCACATACAGGTGATCCAAAGCCTGTTAGAACCATGGTGCTCAGAGAAACGAGGCAGCACCATGGGATTTGGGGAGCCAAGAAAGAAAGAGCAAATGCATTTAAATTATGTAAAGTATTTATGTTGTTAAGAAATAAATTTTTCAGGCCTAAATTAGTGGTGAGCCAACTGCTCAGTTTTAAGTGAGAGCCTGTGTCTCTTTCATAACTCTTGAAATTTATGTTGATATTCGGGGTTGTCTGGATTCATAGGATTGAGCTGTTATGATTTTAATTAAACCTGCCAAGTGACATATTAAAAGTAGATTTAACCCAAGATACAATGAAGCAACAGGGTGGAGCTTAGTAAAATATTAAGCACTCGTGTTTTGTGGTTTCTCTTCAAATACCAAAGGAGATTGAACTGGAGCGAGGGAATATTGGCTAATAAATTTCCAGAGGAAAAAATGGCACCGCCTCTTTGGTGAAGTTTGAGGCACAGGAGGCAGAAAAATGACCGTGGAAACGAATTGCTTATAGCGCTTTGTTAAGTTCAACTCATGCAATGAAGTTGCTGACACCCCAGGGAATTCTTTAGCAAAGTAAGAATTTTGTTCCCAGACTGTTGTCTGTATAGCTCACATACTGAGAGCTGAATTTTCTACAACTATGAATAGGAAACTTCAGAAGAAAACTGTGATGGATTCTTAACCCTTGAAAGGCTGAGAAGACATCCCCCATTACATCAAACTCCAGTGTCCAAGCACTGGTTAGCAAAAGGCTAATATAGCTGTCTTACTTTGCTTTTCCTGCAGGGCTAATCCAAACAACTTGCATGCATAAATGATGCTTGGTGCACAAGGTTTTGCATTGAGTTTGCAATATCAGGTTTGTTTATAAGAGTCATAATTTTAACTGCTTGCCCTTGGGGCTCTGTTCTGGGCAGTTACAAGCCACAGTCAGTGTAGCTTGTTTTTAAACGGAAGGCTTTCATTTCCATGAATGTTCAATGAACACATTTCAGATCTGGAAACAAAGTTCTTAGCTTATACTGTCTGTGTCTTAGAGACTTCTAGTTAAGTCTATTTGCCTGGCACTGTAGTCCTGTTTGCCATGGTGAGCTGTGGCTCCGCCAGCCAGAGGAACACTTGTAAACCTCTCATTCTTTCTCTGAAAGCATTGTTTCCCAGTATAATTTGTTTAAATCCAACCTCTTCCCACTCTCTCTGCCAAGCCACCTCCGTTGTGAAGGAATTTCCTCCTAAGGCCTTAGAGAACTTCTTACATTGTTGTAAGCCCAGTGGTCACCAGGTACTTAAAAAAGGACACAAATCCTCGTAGACCTTCCTGCCTTGATTGAAATCCTGCCATGTTGGTTTCTCAGAAACTTGGAAAAAAAATCTATCTCAAGACCCAGCAATACCACTCTTGGGCATACACCCAAGGGATGCTCAATCATACCACAAGGACACTTGCTATGTTCATAGCAGCATTATTTGTAATGGCCAGAACCTGAAAACAACCTAGATGCCCCTCAACTGAAGAATGGATAAAGAAAATTTACACAATGGAGTGCTACTCTGCAGTAAAAAACAGTGAACTCATGAAATTTGCAGGCAAATGGATGGAACTAGAAAAAATCATCCTGAGTGAGATATCCCTGACCCAGAAAGACAAACATGGTATGTATCACCCATAAGTGATATTAGATGTAAAGCAAAGGATAACCAGGCTACAATGTACAATCCCAAAGAAACCAGGTGACAAGGAGGACCTAAGATGCATGAATCACCCTGGGAGGGAGGAAATAGATAAGATCTCCTGGGTAAACTGGGAGAGGGAGGAAAGAAGGGGATGGGAAATAAGAACATGAGGGAATGGGATGGTCTAGTGGTGGTGGCAGGGGACAGACAGAGAGGGAGAGGAATGAAAGAGATGTCTTGATAAGGGGAGCTATTATAGGGTTAGGGAGAAACCTGGAGATAGGGAAATTCCCAGGAATCCACAAGGAGGACCCCAGCTAAGACTCCTAATAATAGTGAGTACCTGAACTGGCCTTCCTCTGTAATCAGATTGGTAACTACCCTAATTCTGATCATAGAGTCTTCATCCAGTGACAGATGGAAGCAGATATAGAGAACCATAGGTAGGCACTGGGCCAAGCACGTCGAGTCCAGTTGGAGAAAGGGAGGAGGGATTGTACGAGCAAAGGGGTCAAGATCATGATGTGGAAACCCACAGAGACAGCTGACCCCAAGCTAGTAGGAGCTCATGGACTCTGGACTGACAGCTGGGAAACCTGCAGGGGACTGGACTAAGCACTCTGAAAGTGGGTGACAGTTGTATGGCTTGGTCTGTGTGTGAGGCCCCTGGCAGTGGAACCAGGGTTTATCCCTGGTACATGAGCTGACTTTTTAGAACCCATTCCCTAAGGTGGCACACCCTGATCAGCCTTGATGCATAGGGGAGGGGCTTGGTCCTGCCTCAAGTTGATGTGCCAGACTTTGTTGACTCCCCATGGTAGGCCTTACCCTCTCTGAGGAGTGGATGGGGGATGAGGAGAGAGCGAGAGGAGGGGAGGGAGGGAGAACTGTGGTTGGTACGTAAAATGAAAAAAAAAAAAGTTAAAATAAAAACAAAAAAGGAAATCTTGCCATGTGCTTGGTGTTCAGCCAAAACAATGTACATAAAACACTAGAGAGTAGGGAAATGTCCCCCTGGTTCTCAGGCCACTTGAAGGGACAGGCAGGGAGTGTGAACCTTTCTAAGAAAACGGTGTGTTCGCTTCGAAGTCTATCCAGATACAGCAACCCTGCACTAGCCTCCCTTGACTTTTCCCCACTGATTTTCTTTTGCTAAGGACCACCAAAACATAAGGTACATGTAATCATTATGAGGTCCTAGAAATAAGGCATAGCTGGGCTCTTCAGATAAGCTGTAGCCAGTGTGACAATCCTGCGCATTTCTCTACTACGACCTGAAATACCAGAATGTGTCGGGCCAAGTGGTCATGAGTCTCACAGCTAATTGCTCATGTTCCATCCAGGAAGTACTATTGTTTATTTATATAAACTGGGTGCTGTGATGTCAAAGAAATTATCCAGGGTAGACTTATGTGTTCAGGGCAACTCTTTAGGGCAAATTTTCACTTTGGGGTCACTGGGAGAATGGGCAGAATGGTGACCTTTCCCTGAACTCTTCTATAAAATGGCTTCATCATCTGCCTCTGGCTGTACCTCTCCTAAGGCCTCTCAGAGCTCCCTTTAGACTTTCTCTAAGACACTACTGTCAGCAGAGGGAAGTGTTACTGTACACGGTACTTTTCACCACTGAAGTTTACATCCGTCTCCATCGGTGCATCTGGGAAGGACTGTATCTAAGAGAAGACACCTGTCTATCATTTAAAAGAAAAAAAGGTCAGACCATCCTACTGTTAACATTATCAACACCATTAGTATTTTGAGCCCCAGTGTAAAAGGTCATTCACACAATGCTCAATTACTAATAGTCTTGTGATAACCTTTTTAATTAAAATGCTTTCTAAATGTATTAATCTTCACTCATTATGCAAAAACCTCAGTTAAAGACAATGTGGAAAATATGTGCCAGTTCTTAAAATCTTAAGCTCATTCCTTTTAATAGCTGTTGAATTTCTCTAGGAAAACAAACTCTTTTCTATTGTGAGACATTTTCTTGGGCGTAGAGTCACATAGCACTCCAGAGCTCAAGAAGTCCCTTATCATTCCCTTCTTTTTTTCTTGTAGTATTGATAATAGTCACTATTCACATGGTACACTAAGCGTCTTGAGGATTTGTTTGAATTTCAGCAATTCCTAATAGTTGAACTCTCACAGCCCCAAAAGGATCAAGTTAGTTGTAGTCTATAATCATTTCTGGAGTCTTTTCCATCTCCTCATCCTCTTACTGGTTTGGCTAGGGTCCTTGGAATGCAATGCCCACCCTAGTGCAACCAGCAATCCCTGGCCAGTTTGTCTGCCTCCACATCTTACCCATCCCTAGTTTTCGTAATAAAAATTCCTCTAAAACAAACTTGCCATAACTTTATGTTGGGCTAGACTTTATGCCAAGCACTTTTAATGTTCACAACTTTATGGAAGAATTTATTTTCCCACTTTACAGAGGGAGAAACAAGGTCAAGATACTAAAACAGTGATAATCACAAAGCTAATACCTAGTCTAGCCAAGATTTGAGTCTAGTTTTATTCAACTCAAAATTTTACACTCTGGCACAGCCCTCCAACCTCCTAACAGCATGTCACAATATTGTCATCTACAAACTTCAGGCTCAAAAGGCATGCAATTAGGTTACCCCGAAAATTTCATACTGTTAAGTAAATGCACTAGTTTATATTGGGCTGCATTCATAATTCTCCTTGGCCACATGTGATTTGCTATGTTCTACCTGAATGATGTAGGAACATTCAACTTCACCTATACAAGGGAGAAGAATCATCTTTCTAAAATGTAAATGTCACTATTTGGGTCACTGCTTCCAACTCTGATAGTCCCTCATCCACACCAGGCCACATCCTGGTTTGGCTTCCTGGTGTTTCATCTCTTATCTTGGTGATCATCATGCTCATCTGTGATCCAGTCATATTTGACAAGTTATTATGCTTCCAACATTCCTTGTACTTATGTACTCCTTCACACATGCTGGGACTTAGTCAGCAGTGTTGGCCCTACTTCCTTCCACCTTGAATATCCCCATCCTGTCTTCAGGATATATTTGATAGCTTTCTGTGAGATGAACTATGCATTCTCTGGCCAAGTTCATGCATACCTCCTTGGCTCCCCTCCCCCACCTCACCCCCAATGCATGTCAACACTCCTCAGGTTGGTTCTCATCAGTGTACAGGTAGGTGCTGGTTGACTTATTTATTTGAGTCACTAGTTTGTGGTTTCTGCAAAACTCCGAACTTTCCTGGTTTTCTTTTCTTTTTATTAGCAGGTAGTTATGCATAAGAAACATTTTATAAAAAAGTTTTCAAAAAAATCACAAAATGGACTTTTTTTTCTTATGGACTTTGGGGAGATGGCTAGAATGGCTGGTTTTTTAATTTTTATTTATTTATTTTACTTCCTGACCACAGTTTCCCCTCCCTCCTTTCCCAGTCCCTCCCCCACCTCCCCTCAACCACCCCCACATCCCCCAATCCTCTCTTTGTGGTGATATTTTGTTTGTGCTCTAACAAATAAAGCTTGCCTGGAGATCAGAGTGTGGAGCTAGCCACTAGAGGCCAGGCAGTGGTGGCACACACCTTTGATCCTAGAACTTGGGATCTCATGCCTTTGATCCCAGTACCTGGGAGGCTCAGGCCTTTAATCCCAGCACTTGGAAGGAGAAAACAGTAAGTGATATTGCTGAGTAGAGAGAGGAAGTGATACGGTGAGGTAGAGACAGACACTCAGCCCTTTCAGTCTGAGGATTCCTCAAGGTAAGAAGTCTCTCTAGTGGCTGGCTCCTTTACTTCTCTGATCTTTCAGCATTTACCCTGATATCTGTGTTTTTATTAAGATCAATTAGAATTCGTGCTACATCTCTCCCTCCTCCCTTTCTATTCAGAAAAGGGCAGGCATCCCATGGATATCAACAAAACATTGTATGTCAAGTTGCAGTAAGACTAAGCACATCCCTTTGTATTAAGGTTGGAGAAGGCAACCCTGTAGCCAGAGTTTTCCTGCCTGGCCCACAGTCAGGACAAATCTCTCTCACCTGCCAGTCCCACAGCCCCTCAGACCCAACCAAGTAAACACAGAGACTTATATTGGTTGCAAACTGTATGGCCATGGCAGGCTTCTTGCTAACTGTTCTTACAGCTTAAATTAATCCATTTCCATTAATCTATACCTTGCCACATGGCTCATGGCTTACCAGCATCTTCACATGCTGTTTCTCATCATGGCGGCTGGCAGTGTCTCTCTGACTCAGCCTTCCACTTCCCAGCTTTATTCTCCTCCTTGTCCCGCCTACACTTCCTGCCTAGCCAATGGCCAATCAGTGTTTTATTTATTGACTAATTAGCAACACATTTGCCATACAGAACATCCCACAGCACAACCCAGTATGAGGAATAGAGTCAGCAAAAGAGTTCTAGACAGGCCCTATTCCCACTGTTCGGAGTCCCATAAGTAGACCAAGCTGTGTAACTGTAACATATATGTAGAGGGTCTTGAACAGCCCCATGCAGGCTCCCTGTTTGTTGGTTCAGACTCTATGAGCTCCTATGAGCCCAGGTTAGCTGATTCTGTGGTTTTCTTTGTGATATCCTTGACCTCTCTGGCTCCTATAAACTTTCCTCCCTCTCTTCAGCAGGATTCCCTGAGCTCTGCCTAATGTTTGGATGTGGGTCTCTACACCTGTTTCAATCAGGTGCTGAATGAAGCCTCTCTGATGACAATTGGACTAGATACCAATCTATTTAGATCTCTTTAGATCTGTACCCCAATTTGTACCCCCTTGATCACCTTTAGTTTTCGTATTGCTCTAGCTAGAACTATATTTAATAGGTATGGAGAGAGTAGACAGCCTTGTCTTGTTCCTGATTTTAGTGGAATTGCCTTGAGTTTCTCTCCATTAATTTGATATTGGTTATTGGCTTGCTGTATATTGCCTTTATTATATTCAGGTGTGTCCCTTGTATCCCTGGGGGTGAAGGGGTTTTGGATTGTCAGATTTTGTCAAAGCCTTTTTCAGAATCTTATGAGATGATTATGAATTGATTTTTTTCTTTCAGTTTATTTATATGGTGAATGACATTTACAGATTTCCATAAGTTAAAAAGCATCCCTGTTTCTCTAGGATGAAGCTTACTTGATCATGGTGGATGATCTTTTTGATGTGTTCTTGGATTCCATTTACAAATATTTTAGTGAGTATTTTTGCATCAATGTTCATGAGGGAAATTATGGTGATATTTTATTTGTACTGAAATGTGATTTTATTCATATATTAATAAATAAAGTTGCCTGGGGGTCAGAGCTAACAGCAAGCCATAGCAGAAACTGGGCGGTGGTGGTGCACACCTTTAATCCCAGCACTTGGTAGGCAGAGCTAGGCAGATCTCTGTGTGTTCAAGGATACAGCCAGCATGTAGACACATGCCTTTAATCTCAATACCAACCATAGAAGACCTGGAGGTCTGTACAGACAGGCAGTGATGAGGAGGTCATGTGGTTGGGTTTACAACCATTGAGAAGGCAGAACAGAAAGTCTCTATAAAGACAGATACACAGGATGTAGGTCTCTTGGCTGAAGAGGACAGCAGCAGCAGTGAAGGGTAAGGTTTTTAGCTCTTAGCTCTGACCTCTTGGGCTTTCATCTCTCCATTGGCTGTGTGTTTCTTATTTAACCAGATGGTTACATCTACAGGAAATTGGTCTGTAATTATCTTTCTTTGTTGATTCTTTGTGTGGTTTGGGTACCAGGGTGACCGTGGACTCGTAAAAGAATTTGGAAATGTTTCTTCTGTTTCTGTTTTATTGTATAATTTGAGGAGTATTGGTATTAGCTCTTCTTTGAAAGTCTTGTAGAATTCTGTACTAAAATGGTCTGGCCCTGGGCTTTTCTTGGTTGGAGAGTTTTACTGACTGCTTCTATTTTCTGAGAGATTTAGGTCAATTATAAAATGTTAATTTGATCTTGATTTAATTTTAGTAAGTGGTATCATTCAAGAAGTTTGTCCATTTCTTTTAGATTTTTCAATTTTGTGGAATGCAGGTTTTTGAAGTATGACCTAAAGATTCTTTGGATTTCTTCAGTATCTGTTGTTATCTCCCTCTTTTTGTTTCTGATTTTGTTAATTTGGATATTCTCCCTGCATTTTATTTAGTTTGAATAAGTGTTTATGTTGTTGATTTTCTCAATGAGTCAATTCTTTGTTTCATTGATTCTTTGTATTGCTCTCTTTGTTTCTACTTGATTTATTTCAGCCATGAGTTTGACTATTTAATTCTATCTACTCCTCTTGGGTGTGCTTACTTCTTTTTGTTCTACAGCTTTCAGGTGTGCTGTTAAATTGCTAGTATGAGATCTCTTCAAATTCTTTATGAAGGCATATAGTGCTATGAAATTTCCTCTTAACATGGTTTTCATTGTGTCCCATAAGTTTGGGTATGCTGTGCCTTCATTTTTATTGAATTCTAGGAAGTCTTTAATTTCTTTATTTCTTCATTAACTCAGTGGCAATTCAGTAGGGAATTGTTCAGTTTCCATGACTTTGTAGGCTTACTGTTGTTTTTGTTGTTGAAATCCAGCTTTGCTGAGAGGATGTAGGGGGTTATTTCAATTTTGCTGTATCTGTTGAGATTTGCTTTGTGACTGAATATGTAGTCAATTTTTGAGAATGTTCCATGTGGTGCTGAAAAGAAAGTATATTTTTTTTGTGTTTGGATGAAATGTACTATAGATATATGTTAGGTCCATTTGAGTCATAATGTCTGTTAGCATCAGTATTTCTCTGTTTAGTTTTTTTCTAAGTGATCCTTCCATTGATGCGAGTGGGTTATTGAAGTCTCTCATCATCAATATGTGAGGGTAAATGTGTGATTTAAGCTTTAGTAGTATTTCCTTAACATGCTCTCGTGTGTAGGGCATAAACATTGAGAATTTAGACATCATCTTGGTGAATTTTTCCTTTGATGAGCGTGAAGTGTCCTTCCCCATTTCTTTTGATTAATTTTGGTTTGAAGTCATTTTGTTAGATATTAGGATAACTGCACCAGCTTGCTTCTTGGGGCCATTTACTTAGAAAACCATTTTCCAACCTTTTACTCTGAGCTAATATCTGTCTTTGATGTTGAGGTATGCTTCTTTTTTTTTTTTCTTTTTTTCTTCAAGACAGGGTTTCTCTGTGTAGCTTTGCGCCTTTCCTGGAACTCACTTGGTAGCCCAGGCTGGCCTCGAACTCACAGAGATCCGCCTGGCTCTGCCTCCCAAGTGCTGGGATTAAAGGCATGCACTACCACCACCTGACTTGAGGTATGTTTCTTATATGCGGCAGAAGGATGGGTCTTGTTTTCACATCCATTCTGTTAGTCTGTGTCTTTTTATTGGTGAATTGAGTCCATTGATACTAAGAGATATCAATAACCAATGATTGTTAATTCCTGTTATTTTGTTGTAGTTGTTGACGGTGGTAGTATGTGTGTGTGTGTGTGTGTGTGTGTGTGTGTGTGTGTGTGTGTGTGTGTTTCTTCTCAGAGATGCTGGTATGAGATTATTTATTGTGTTTTTTGTGGGTGTAGTTAACCTCCTTGGCTTGGAGTTTTCCTTCTAGTACCTTCTGTAGACCTGGATTTGTAGACAGATAGTGTTTAAATTTGACTTTTTCATGTTTTCTCCATCTATGGTGATTGAAAGTTTTGCTGGGTATATAGTCTGGGCTAGAATCTGCTGCAGTCTCTCAGAGTCTACAGCACATCTGTCCAGGTCCTTCTGTCTTTCAGTATCTTCATTGAGAAATCATGTGTAATTCTAATAGGTCTACCTTTATAAGTTACTTGGCCTTTTCTCTTGCAGTTTTTAATATGCTTTCTTTGCTATGTTTGTTTAGTGTTTTGATTATTATGTGGCAAGGGGACTTTCTCTTCTTGTCTGATGTAATTGGTGTTCTGTAAGCTTCTCAATCCTTTATAGGCATGTTCTTCTTTAGGTTAGGAAATTTTTCTTCTATGATTTTGTTAACAATTTTTTCTGGGTCTTTGAGCTGGGAATCTTCTCTTTCTAGTCCTATTAGTCTTAGGTTTGGTCTTTTCATCATGTCTCAGATATCCTGAATATTTTGTACCAGAAATGTTTTACTTTTAACATTTTCTTTGACCAATGTATCTCTTTCTTCTATCACATCCTCAACACCTGAGATTCTCTCTTCCATCTCTTGTATTCTGTTGGTGATGCTTATGTCTGTAGTTCCTATTTGCTTATCTAGATTTTCCATTTCCAGATTTCCCTCAGTTTGTGTTTTCTTTATTACTTTTGTTTCCATTTTCAAGTCTTGAACTGTTTTATTTGTTTCCCTCAACTGTTTTGTTTTGTTTTGTTTTTCTTGGCTTTCTTGACATTATTGAAGGCATTTATTGATTTCTTCCCATTTCTTGATTTTCTTTTTCTTGATTTCTTTAAGGGATTTATTCATTTCCTCTTTAGGACCTCTATCATCTTTATAAAGTTGGTTTTAAAGCTGTTTTCTTGTGCTTCAGTTGTGTTGGAATATTCCGGGCTTGCTGTAGTGGGATGACTGGGCTCTGGTGGTGACATATTGCCCTGGCTGTTGTTGACTGTGTTCTTATACTGATGTTTAGAAATCTGGATTTGGAGTGATTATTAGGTCTAGGTGCCAATTTCTGGTTTTGTCATTGATGGATGGATGTTTTTTTTTCTTTGGTTTCTGTTTCCCCTTTGGTCTTCTGACATTAGTGTCCTGTGGTTGATAAGAGGGTCTCTGCCCATTTTGGGGGCTGAACTTCTGATACCCTGGATGGCCTCTGGTCCAGCAGAGGGTTGCCACCTAAGTTGGGGTCTAGAATTCTGGCAAAGTGTGTAGCCTCTGATTTGGCCAGGGGTCCTCTGGGTTTCAGAATGCTCTCATGGTTTCTGATAGGGTAGGAGGCTCTTGCCTGGTTTTCAGGTGTTTGTCCTAGTCTCTGGAGTTAAGGATACTGGTCTGGTCTATGGGGTTCAGGATGCTGGCCTGTCTTCTGATGAGGTGGAAGGCTTCTGCCAAGATATAGTGATGAGGAAAGCAGGGCTAGGGAAAATTGGAGTTATGCTTGGTGAGTCCAGGTGGGGTGGGGGCAGTCTTACCTAGGGTTAAGGTGTTGGCCTCTGGTGGAGTAGGGGGCTTCCTCCAGAGGTGTGGGCTGGGATAAGGTGACATGGAGAGGAGGGACACTTGGGGTTATGCTGGTCAGGTGCAGGCAGGGCAGGGGGTGACTTACTTGGTTTCCTGTGAGCTGGCCTGGCCTCTGATGGAGTAGAATTCTTCCCTCAGAGGTGTGGGTTGGGGTGGGATATGGTGATAAGGAGAGGAGGGGCAGTTGGGCTTTTCACTTTATTGGTTTTCAACTATCTACCTGCAAGGCTTTTTTCCCAAGTAGTTGGAGATCCTCAAACTTCAGGTTAACATTCAAATATCTGCTTCTCAGAGAAACCATCTCTGTCCACCTATATGAAATACAAATAGGAATTCACAGCCTTTACCCTTCTTCCTACCCTCACACTATCACCTGCAATTACATTACACACTGCATATGTATCTCTCTGTTGTCTGACACACCCACTAAAAAACCATGCTACTAGAGAGACCTGTATCTGCTTTCCTTGGTGCTTTGCTACTAATAGCTGCTTAGAGAGAAGAAAAAGAGCATCTGAATCCCTATCCCAAAGGACATTGTTTACACCATTGCCTGTGACAGTGCTGGGACTTGAAACATATTACTATATACCCACTGGCTTGTGGTGTAAATTAGAATCACCATATAATTTTCCATCCCAAATTAAAAAAGTCAAAAAGACTACTTACACCCAATGGGACATTTTAGAAGTTTGTTAAACGGTAAGAGGTTGTGAATTTGATTGACAGGGAAAAAAATGAAGAAAAGGAAGACAATCCCAAAATATAACCCCTAAAAACCATTAAGTGACTGTGATCTGCAATGGTCTCCTAGCCTTCCTCCTTCTGTCTGGGACCTCTGCTCACAGGTATCCCTCTATAGTCTGAGATTGGATCCAGGACCTTCATAGATGCCCAAATTCACCCATCCCCAAATTCCATATACATTGTGTTGTTTGTGCATATGACCCCCACAACCCTCCTATATCCCTCTCTTCTCTAGGTTACTGATAACATGTAATACCATGTAAATACTATTAATGCTTTACATGCTCTGTTAGTTAGAGAATAATGGCCAGAAGAAAATCTATGCATCTGCAGTACATATAAGTGTTTTCAACTTTTTTTTTTTTTGATCCATGATTGATTGAAACTGTGCACGCAGAACCTATAGATAAGGAGGGTCAACTGAACTTCGAGCCCCATCAAAATCCTGTCTTTTTTCAACACTATCTCCAAAAGCCCCACTTTCTGATCCTAAAGGCTCTAAATTTGGGAAACAGCTGTATAGATTATCTTCCCATGTGGGCTCTTTCTCCTCTGGTTCCACAACAGCGAGTCAGCCCCTGACTTCCATCAATTTCAACACAGCTGGAATCCATAAAAATGCCGTGGATCCTGCTCATTGAACTGACTTCAGGTCAAAGAAGACACAGCATTTGCACCCTGACAGAATTAAACCAAGTATGTGCCTGTTCGAAACAAGCCATCCCAAGTGAGACCCCCAGCTAGGATGAAAGAGAACAGGTAGGGAGGACTTTCTAGAGCCCCCTTTTGATGAGCAGTTAGACATCCAGGGCCTCTTTTACATTCCCACTTAGACCTTGAGGTGGCTCCTGAAGGACAAAAAGCAAGTATCAGCCAATGGCAGGTAGAGTCTCTGATGAGTCCAGGGATTCCTCGTGGTTTCAGATTGGATTCTAAAATCCAGGAGGAGAGGACATTCCCAGCACCGTGACCTCACAATTCTCCCCTGGACCTGCGGTACGACCACTCCTCCTGCTTAAGCTCATCCGGGTGTGCTTTGATGCCACTCAAGTAATCTCAAGAGGAAAAGGCTGGAGAGCAGCTGGGAAGTCGAGAGAGAGCCCCTCCTTCTCCTTTACAGCGCCCTCGCCTATCCTTTCCTCAAACACCCTCCTTTCTCATCCCCTGCCTCTTTCCTGACCTTCCTCTTTTTTTCCTTTATTTTCTGTTCTTCCTTCTTATTTTTCTACTTAAATTCTTTTTTAAGTGTATGTGGGTATGGGTATGAACGTTTTGCCTGAAGTGTATGTCTGTACCTCACTTGCATTCTTGGTGCCCACAAAGGCCAGAAGAGAGTGTAGCCCTTGGAATTGGAGATACAGCAAGCCACCAACCCTGTGGGTGCTGGGAATTGGACCCAGGTCCTCTGGAAGAACAGCCACTGCACTTAACTGCTAAGACAGCTCTTTACCCCCTCTCTTTTTTTTATTCTCTTTGTTTTATATTGTACTTTGCAATTTGTTTAATCTCCAAACCACTTCAAGGAAATTTAACTTCCTCTGTCCAATTCCAACAGTTTCTCCAGTTGACCCTTAGGACAAAGACATCTTCTTCAGGATAACTCTAGTAAAACTTCATTATGTTTTCTCATCTGCTGAGTTCCCCATTTTGTGCTGAATTTATCTTGTGTTTTCATTTACAATGTTACAACAGACATACAAGCCAAGATGAATAATCATAAAAAGAAAGATGAGAAAAAAATCACAAACACAGATATGCTACTGATGCTTGGAGAAATTGTGTCTGTATGTAGTGGGCATTGGGAAAGATTTTGTTCATAGAGGGAAACATTAGAGAAGGCACAAATAGACATGCCTCAGTGTTGTGGGTAAAATTGGGAGGAAATGTACACTCAAAAGAACGATCCTGTGCCTACACTGGAGGATGGCTGGTTCTGTCCCACTAATAACATTCACCTCACTTTCGTAGCACTGTATTAGATAGGTAACTGTGCAATTACGATTTTCCTGGAATCAGCCCCACTTCACCCAGTGGCATGGGTGAGCAGGATTTCTCCATCTTCACAGCTAATGCAGAGTGAAAGTGGCAGTCCCCCAGCAGCCAACATAAGGAAAGGCTGAGTGGCAGTTCTAATTGACCATTTCTACCCATGCTCTGCTTCACAATGAACAACATGAGCCAAGCTGTCACAGCTTCCTGCCAATCACAAGAAATCTGACCTAGAGGAAGCACCATCTCAGAGAGAACTGTTGATCCACTCACTAAATTCAGGTTCCTTTGCCTCTGCATGCAGGCTACCACGGTGAAGAGTGTACCTAATCAAATCATAAACATCATGAGTTTACTGGACTGTAGACAGCAGCTTCAAATCTGAATATGTGATCTGGCTGACCACACATGAAACAGTTCAGCACTTGACACCATCTAGTTGTAGAGTTGTGCATTTGTTCTTTGGGACACTTAGCTTTTGCAGAGGTGTGGCCTAGGCAGCATGCAGCTTTATAACACCAGGAAGAAAACAATGAATTCACATCCTGAGGTGCAATGAGAATATCCAGCTGAGCTGTTTGGCCATGACAGAAAGGAGTTCAGGCAATTCCAGAGAATTATGCAGGCAAATCCAATGCCACTTTTTCCTGTTTTCCACCTTTTTACATCCAATGAGAAGTTTCTTCGCTGACACGATTCCAATAACAAATATGTCATAAGCAATGGGTACTGGAAGGAAAGAAAGATCCATAAAAACAGACTAACTAGACAGACAGTAGCTCATCAGCAACACAGATTCATGCTCAGCCACTGTGAGATGATCTTCTCATAATGAGGCCAGACACATCGGTATGTTAATACTTCTACAAGAGGTTAGCAAAGTGGCATTGCATGCTAGATCCATTGCAGAGGAACTAAAGAGAAAACAGTGTTTTGGTTAGCAATTGTCAGTCACATTCTATCAGAGGATGTGACTTCTGCCTTCAACTTCTAAAGTTATCAAGGGGCTGTGGGAAAGATGACAGGCTGTGGATTCTCCATCATACTCATCAGTGGGAAAAGACGGTCACTAGACAAAGAGATGTCTATTCCAATTGGCCATCCATGTGTGGGCACACACAGGTGTACCTGCACTTCTCAAGAGTCACCCAGCTAGTTTCCAAATGGTAATTAATTCATGGAAGTTTGTATTATTAGTCACAAGTATTCATGGCTCTTCCTTGCTGGAGAATTATATTTCTTTCCCCTTTTGATGGGGTGAGATCATGTGCCCTGCTACACCTGGAAAAAAATGTGTAGGAAGTGATGTGTGTCATCAATATACAGAAACTTGAAAATAGTGTGTGATACCTAAGCAATGTTTCTCTCTTCTTGATGACCAGCAATGTCTCAAAGAGGAATTGCTCTATCGATCTTATCTATCAAAATTCACAGAACAAGAAATAACACTTTCTAAGGCACTGAAATTTACACATTGTTACAAAGCCATAACTTAGACTATTCTGATATATATGCTTTACTAAAGTTAATGGACCATCTATAATAAATCCAAGAACAATGGCAACTTTGCCAAGTTCAAGGCAGCCAAGTTCAAATGCTGTCTTTCTGTTGTCATGCTCGCATTTCACCTCTGTCCCCATTTGTTATTTGGATTGGTTCTGTCTTGCATTAATCTAATCTGCCTGAAGAAGAGAAGCAGACAGGGCAACTTCCTGCTTCATTAAAGTAGATAGATGTTCAGCAGATGATACTATGTTTAGTTCCCTAAGAGGAAGCAAGCATGGACAAGATTATTATTAAAATATCCTTTTTCAGGGCCTGGAAAGATGGTTCCTCTGTTAAAAGCACTTGTTGCTTTTGCAAAGGACCTAGGTTCAGTTCCCAGCAGCTCCAGACCCAATGCCCTCTTCTGGTCACTATGGGCACCTGTATTCATATGCATGCAACACACACACACACACACACACACACACACACACACACACACACACACACACAATCAATAAAAAATAAAATAAAATAATTAGTTTCTTGCTTTTACAATGGACAAATATCCTCATATTATATAAAACTCTATAATGTTAATATTAGACAAACTTTATTAGAGAGCTGCATGCCAAGTAAAACTGGTGAGACTATAATATAACCCTGTTAGAAGCTGTAGAGGAAAAAAATGTGCAAACGTGAAACAGTTATAATTCATGGAAGTATTCCCATTATCAAGGTAAATATTAAATTATTATGCATAAAATATATGCCATAGAAGGATGGATTTATTTTTAATCCAATTTTTATGCACTGATTATCTTACAGGTACAGAGCACTGCTTTATTTTACTTTTACCAAAAACTGTTTTAAGTTCAACCATGTCCCTTATTTGTTACTGAAAAGAAGCGTCCAGCTGTGCCACACTGATGATGAGCACTGTTCACTTCTTCACATCCTAAGTGCTAAGTCCCTTGGCACATGGGATCTCTAGTTCTGAATCAGTGAAGAAACCTCTGGATTCTTAATCACATAACGAGAAAAGCAGTAGGGCAGGGAGCCTGCAGTTTACCATCACAGTTAGGAAACGGTGTTTAGAACCATCTAATGTCAGCTTTTATGAAGAAAGCACCTGGAATCCTGAGGTGGTGGAGCCTTTCTCAGACAGTGATGGATTTGGGGTCTTAGCTCTGGTGTCCTTCCCTAGGCCCAGTCAATAGATCTCATTTGAGATGATAGAATTTTCTTTCTTAAAGAACATGGAGTTTGAGAATTTGGGGTAATAGAAATGTGAAAACCAGTAAGCCACTCAAAATCAACACAAAGTTTAGAAAACCCCACACTGCCATCCTTTGCTAGAATGCCTCCAGCTAACAGGACCTCCCTGCTCTCTGAAGCATCCATCCTGCTTTGGAAACTTGTGAGGTAGTAATGAGGTTTTCTTTGGGGTGAACAATACTCATGTGTAGTTCATAAAGCAGTCACAGTTCTATTCTGGTATACAAAACTAATCTAATCTAGTGATGTCAACAAAGAACAAGAGGGTTTTGGCAGGCAGGAAATCTTTGACAAGTCTGGACACACTTTGGGTTGTTATAACTACCAAAAAGGCAACAGAAATATGGAGCTCAGGCACCAAGGATACTGCTAAACATTACGTGATGCACAGAACAACCTCCCATAACAGGGAACAGCAAGCCCCCACATCAGGACTGCCGAGGTTGAGAAAATGATCCAGACTAAGTCAACCTGACACCATTCCCCTTTATGAACTTAAAAGAAGCTATGTTATTCCTCAAGCCTGCCTCTGCTAAATCCCCCCAGGCTTCTCAGCATTCTGTGGACGACTTTACTCACCCATCTTGCAGTGACCTCACCGCATGCACTTCAGTGCACCCATCATTTTTTACTTTTAAAACTTCTATAGAAGCAAAAAAGACCCTGGGCAGCCAAAGCAATCCTGAGCAAAAGGAATACTGTTGAAAGTATCGCCGCCCCTGGTTTCAGGCTATATTACAAAGCTATAGTAATAAAAGCAGCATGGCACTGACACAGACTCGGGGTCATTGTGAGAGAGTGGGGTGCCATTATGCAACCACAGGCAACTGATTTTTGACAAAGGTGCCAAAATATATTTTTTGAAGTGCTAAGAATCTTCATGTCTACATGCAGATTGCTTAAGCTAGATCCCTTGTCTATTGCCATGAAAAAAAATCAACTCCAAATGGATAAAGGATGTCAGTGTGGGACCCAGCATTCTCTTGGAGCTTTATAGGAGAAAGTTTAGAATATATTTCAAGATACATGCACAGGAAAGGTCTTTTTGGATAGTATTCCAATCACTGGAGAAATAAGGCCAACAACAGATAAATGGGGTCTCATGAAATTAAAAAGCTCTGTACAGAAAAGAAACTGTCAATTTAATGAAGAGGTTGTTCACAGAATAGAGGAAAATCCTGGCCAGCTATGCATCTGATAGAGGGTTAATATCTAGAATATCCTAAGAAATATCATCAAGAAAATAACAGAGTCAAAAAAGGAAAGTGTGGAAGTGAGATGGCTCAGTGGATAAAGGTCTCGGCAAGAACTCTGACAAACTGAGTTCGATCCTTTGAGCATACATGGAGAAAGGATGGAACCAACTCCCACAAATTGCCCTCTGACCTCCTGTACCATACACATGCATGCCCACACAGTAAATAAATGCCATAACACAAATGGGCATTTAGATTGTTTTAAACTTGAAGTTAGCTAAACTATGAGCCTAATCTCTTTACACATTTGGTCAATTTTGCAAAGTGCCTATTATGTGCCATGGATTACCCTTAGGAAGGCCTCCAGTATCCAACCCTCAAAAGCCACAGAAATTATCGTGAATGTCCCTGAAAGCAGTGAGGCAGCTTGGGTTGGTGGCCACCTACAAGTATCATTTTCAGACATGCGGGATCCCGGGCTGCCCAAGCATTGGCCTGCTTGTGTCTGTTTCTCTGAGTCATGGCATTGAAGACCCAAATTACAAATACCCTGCCATGAAACCGGCCTGATACTGGCAGCAGAGCTGCTTTATCAGAAAGCTACAGACGTGAAGACTTGGGTGTTTTATAGAGACTTTCCCCATTGGTGTTAAAAGGCACCTGACGGAAGCAAATGGACAGAGGAAGCCTGGATTTGGTTTACAGTTTAAAGCAAATTGCAGTCCTTGGCAGGGGCAAGAAAGCCATGGCTGTGTGAACACATGCAGAGCACGCTAGTGATTGGGTTCAAGGTGGTGGAAGACTGAGAAAGTGACTCCTCCCGAGGAGCGCGATCAGGAAGAACAGGCTGAAAGTGGGAGGCCTGCCCTGTCTCACCTTCCACCACCAGCCAACCCTTACCTCTTAAAGCAACCCACCACCACCAACAACAACAACAACAACACCAACAACAACAACAACACCGCCGCCGCCGCCGCCGCCGCCGCCGCCGCCATCTTCAATAAACACAAGAAGCTGGAAAGTGAGCACTTAAATCACGATCCAGTTCGGGAGGGCCCTTTAGACAGAAGACGTTAACAGATGTAGATAGAGAATCAGAGTAAGGGTCCAGGGAAGGTACTCCAATACTGGGGTTCTGAGGTAGGTAGGCATCAGGGAAGCTTTCTGGAAGGAACTGCAGGGCTGTTGTAGGGCAATGAGCACTAGGGTTCAGAAAGAAGCAATACAAAAAGGAAGGGTGCGGAAAGTCGGAGAAACCCATCTCTCATACCACCACCTTTACTGTTTTGCTCAGGAGGCAACCGTCTGTTACATAAAGAACTGGTCAGGGTCACCGCATAACTCAAGCAGTTTGTGTTCCCTTTCCTAAGGGAGTGATTTTCTTGAACTGCGGGCGATCTGGCAAGGTTATGTAAGGAAGCTGCCAGCCGTAGGAAAGAGCTAGGGCAACACTGCGTGGGCCATCACTTGCTGGGATTTGCAGCAACCTTTCCTTGTATGGCTTTGGAGTACTGGGGCTCCTTCCACGCTGAGCCTCCTCTCTAAATGCTTCTTCAATCTGAGTCATGAACCCCATTAACGTGCCTGTCAGGCGCACTCCAAAAGGAGCTTGGGGCAGCAAGTGGAGAGAGGTTGAGCTGCACAGAGCACGTGGTTCACTCTTCCCCTGGAAGCACTTGGCTTTCTGCTGGCTGGCAGCTGAGATCCTTGGATGTCCCACGCATTCCCCTGTCCTCCTGTTGGGATCTTTCAGTGAGTTAGCAGTGGTGCACAATGGCTTCCTCCTTCATTAACAGCTCCAGCACTCTGACATTTCTCAGCAAACGTTGGAAGCTAAAGCATTTCACGGAGCTCTGGAGTGAGAGCCTTGGTTTTTGTTCTCATTGCTTTCAGGAGTCATGAAATGGCTTAATCCGGAGCAGGCTGATGTTCAGGGGGGAATGCTCCCCTCCAATATGGCAGAGCTCACTCTGCATGCAAGCCGAAGCCATCACCCACAGTAAACATGAACTGCTGTGGCAATGGGACGCTGAAGGTGAAGTACCAGCCTCTGGAGCAGGGTGGGGGATGAACTCGAGAGAAAGGGAAAGATGCATTTGATTGTGTTTACACCATTCATTCACAGCACAGCAGGCAGTATTCACACCCCAATACTCACCCTAACACAGATAATTTGATTTTCAACCTAGTTAGCATGCATTCAGACATAGCCATACATGAAAATATATGCTTTAGCAGTGCATGCTAACCAAGGTTGCACACTTTAAGTCAGAATGTATTAGAGGTGAGTGTTGAAGTTGGTGATTGTGAAAGTCCTAAAAATTTCCATTCAACACATGGCATGTGTGTTGAAATTAAAAAAAAAAAAAAAGGAAACATATTAGCTCTCTTGCATGAGAGCCAAAGACATATATACGCACATGCAGTGATAATAATAAATTGTTTTTTTATGATTTAAAGAGTCCCAAAAGAAAATGAGAACATAGCACTGTCCCATATGATGAAAAAAATCATGATTTCAGCCAAGCAGGAAACCGTAAAATATCTAGCCAGATCCTCTCGTGTGGTGGGCAAGCAAACCAAATTAAAAGCCCTGAGGTGGCTTTCCCACACGTGAGGTGAACTCGGCAGCCTGCTACAGTCTCTGCCTTCTTCCCATTAGGACTAATTAAGTAAAATGGAGGCAACCGTCGACTTGTATCACACAGTTAAAATCAGAGCTTTTCCAGGACAGGTGGAACATACGCATGTCCCCACCAAGGTGCTGTGGGATGTTCTGTATGGCAAATGTGTTGCTAATTAGTCAATAAATAAAACACTGATTGGCCATTGGCTAGGCAGGAAGTGTAGGCGGGACAAGGAGGAGAATAAAGCTGGGAAGTGGAAGGCTGAGTCAGAGAGACACTGCCAGCCACTGCCATGACAAACAGCATGTGAAGATGCTGGTAAGCCACGAGCCATGTGGCAAGGTATAGATTTATGGAAATGGATTAATTTAAGCTGTAAGAACAGTTAGTAAGAAGCCTGCCACGGCCATACAGTTTGTAAGCAATATAAGTCTCTGTGTTTACTTGGTCGGGTCTGAGCGGCTATGGGACTGGCGGGTGACAGAGATTTGCCCTGACTGTGGGCCAGGCAGGAAAACTTTAGCTACACCAAGGCCTTGGCCCTCCTGACCTCTGGGCCACAGACTTGTTAGCCCATGTGTGTGAAAGATGAGCTCATTGCGCCTCTTGCCTTCCCATTGCCCTGTTCTCCTCACCTCTCGGTGCTACTCAATGCTCTAGTTTCCTGTCTGTTGTATGCCAAGCACCCAAACCAAAGCAATTTTGGGAGAAGGGGTTTATTTGGCTCACAAATCCAGGTCGCAGTCCGTGACTTCAGAAAAGTTGAGGTAGGAGCTGAAGCAACTAGACATATTATAACAAGTAAGAGCCAGCGAGATGGCTCTGTGGGAAGGGGACTCGTCCCCAGGCCTGCTGGTCCCAGAACCCATGCGGTGGAAGGAAGAACCTGACTCCCGCACGTCATCCTCTGCGCTCCACCGGTGCACCACGGCATGCCGACATGCAAATATATGAATAAGTAAATGTGAACATACGGAAGAGACGGCTCAGTGATTAAGAGTGCGTTTTGCCCTTGCAAAACAGACTTGAGTTTGGTTCTCAGCACCCATGTGAGCAAGTTAACAGCCATCTCTAAATCCAGATCCAGGGAATCCTGCATCCTCTTCTAGTCCCCATTAATACCTGCACACACATGGCACACACACACACACACACACACACACACACACGAGAGAGAGAAAGAGAGAGAGAGAGAGAGAGAGAGAGAGAGAGAGAGAGAGAGAGAGAGAGAGAAGAGAGAGAGAGAGAGTAAAGTTTAAATCTGAAAAACATAACGGCAAAACAACAGGACAACCTACCACAGCCATGCTCTCCAAATTGATCAAGATAATTCCTCATTAAGACTCTCTTCCTTGGTTATTCTAGGTTGTGCCACATTGACAGTTAAAACCAAACTGCACAGCCAACAAGGAAAATACTTTGGCTATCGGGAAGATATAATGGAAAGCACTGATCTTAGAGGATCTTGGTCTTGAATGCTATGAAGACCTTCTGAACCTAGTTATGGCTTCCAAGGGAATTATAAAGTTGAGAGTTGAGACTGACTTGTGACTTGTGATGGGTGACAGATAAATTCCTCTGTCAAATATTTTGATTTGAGTCTTCAACAAGTCATACTCTACAAGCTAAGGACAATTTCTTAATTGGTGCTAGAACAAACAGACACCTGGGACTCAGCGGAGGAGGAAAGGACAGAGCAGACAACTCCACAAGGAGATGAGGGAAGACAGCCTGAGAGGAGACAGACTCGCCTCCCCCCAGACTGCATACTGTGACATGCCCACTTTTCTTTCAGATCACAAATCACCAAAGGATTTTGATCATGGAAGTCTGAGAGGTTAGAATTAATGAGCTGGAAAATCTCTCAAGGGACCAGGATCAGCACCAGATTTGATGAGAACCCAGTCATGACCCCAAGCCTCCCATCTCTACGAGGCCCACATCAGACCTATGGGAGAAAGCATTTAGAGCACTCCACAAAAGCCGTCCGAAACAGTAGTTTTTAAGAGAAGTGTGAGACATGTGCTTTAGAAATAAGACACCATGCAATGTTTAAAGATGAGTTAGCTCCTAAGCAGCCCAGTGGTGGAGGAACACAATCGTTCTCCAGTGGTTCAGGCACAGGAGCAGAGCTGTTTACAGGCTCTCAGGCCCACTGCTCCAGTTTATTCCTGCCCCTCCCACTTGCAGTGTGGACTTTAGGGGGTGACTTAACCCCTCTTCATACCAGGTTCTTCATCTATTAGCAAACATATATTCTTTCTAGGGTCAAAGTTGGGGATGATAAATTGTTAGAATGGCGTGCACACACTGAACACTCATTAAAAGGTTTAGCTCCATGTATCATTCTGCCTTGATGCAAATCCCGAGCCAGAAACCAAAGATGACAAGGATTTCCTTTTTATAGCTTTGTTATTCATAAATAACTATGAGAACCAGCTCTAGAATGTCTTCTAGCATCCTTCTGAAAGCCCACCTTAGACTCTCTAGAAGTTCATTCGGCTTCTGAGAAAGGAGGCCTGTGCATCTGGATGGAGTCTGCTGTTTCCTTACACCACAGTGTTACTTGTGTTTAATGACTGTTTTTATTAGGCTGACATTGGTGACAATCAAAGAATTAAAGGAGCAAAGACCTAACACCTCCTAGCCCAAAGGGTAACACAAATGCTGTACACAAACCTACATAAAGAGGCAGAAAACTTACCCTGGTCTTTTCTCTCAGGCTTTCTCTATAAGCTGAGCTGTCCCCAGACAAAGGAGAGAAGTGCTCCTGTAAAATGATGGTCTCCATGGTGCTTCCGACAGAATGCATTCATTTTCCCAGAATGGAGTGCCAACTAGGCCCAGCCACCTTCTGCTCCCGGAGAGTGATTGCCTCAGCCCAGAGCTCGGGAGGCCTGCAGTGAGTCCACGGTCACCGGTCACCGGGGCCTGGGCTCCTGCAGCCTCTCCCTTCCCTTCCCCCAGCCCTGGCAACCTTGGCAGGCCCCAGTTCCGAGCCTGCACTTCCCCACCGATGTGGAAATTGTCAGATGTTATGGTGGTTTAAGTGTGCGTTGATGCTTTCATCAAAGTATCGTGCTCCCAGCTCACGCTAAGCAAAGCAGCTGGTGAATGCTACGCCGTGGCTGCAGATGGATCGGTGGTGGCAGGCCCAGGGCTCACCACCTCTACTTAAACAGGTGTTTGACTCTGTATTTTCCAGGTGGCCAGAAGGAGCCTGATTATTCAGTGAGAGTAGAAGCTATGCGGGATAGGAATAGCTCTCCAACATTGGCAAGAGGGAGCCGTCAGCCACTTGGCTTTAATCCATCTGTTCACAAGACATGGTCTTACAGCCAGAACTTTTCCGTTGGAGACTCCATACTTCCTTTGAATTTTAATGGTCAGACCAGCAAGGGGATTGTGGTGTCATCGACCCTCATGCTTCGTCAAGAGTGGTCTTGTTGCCTGTGGGGGCACTAACTAAGTCACCAGAATTGGGGGCCACTGGAGTTTTCAGCCAGGGCATTGCTACTTCATCAGCCCAGCTGTCAGGTGGAGCATGAGAAGATGAAGTTGCCCCACCATGTTATATTTCTCCACAGCCATGGCCCCACCTTCAGAGATCCTCTCTGGTCCCTGGGAATGACAGGCACCATCAACAGCTAGCCACGAAATCACAATGCAAAAACAAACAGCTGTTCGTTGGAAGGCAGACATCCAGAAAGCATGCACGCATCTTTTAGCAACGAGAAGATTCACAAGTGAGATTCAGTGCAATCAGGGTAAAGGAGATTGGAACCACCTGTCTATGTGAGGGTTGCCTGCGATAAGCACAAAGGACCCTGAAGAACTCTTAATTGGAAAACTTTAAGGGGAAATAGCATGATGTCAAGAGGAAACCTACTCCAGTGTAGACATAAACTAAGATCAGAATAGTCCCCAGCAAGTGTTCCTCAACTGAACATGAAGAAGCAAGAAAGCCAATTCATTTCCTTCATCGCTCAGGGCCTACAAATCCCAGAGGAACCCCTGAGTATAAACTGAGGCCTCCACACTCCCTTTGCATGAGGGATGGGTGGGCAGGGAATGCACGACTCTCAAGTCCTTTCCAAAGACTTGGAGTAAGTTGATTAAATCTGTCAGGATATAAACGGGAGAGAAGAGTGGGAACAAGCCTTCTCATGGGGCCACCCGCCCCAGAACTGGTGCTGTGGGTACCCCTGCTTTTCCCTGGCTCCTGCAGCACAGCAGACTGGAGGGGACAGGAAGACAGCTGTCAGATTTCACATGGCACTCACTGTTGGCAAAGAGACAAGACTAGCAGCAGCCAAAACCTTGTCATGATCCAATCAGTCCCACAATGGTGTGGCCTCTTCTGGCTAGTGGCAGGTCACAGGAGTGTGGGAGCTCATGTGACCCCCACATCTGAGTCCCTAAATCATACTGCTTTCCCTCCAGAAAAGCCTGTGTGAGGAATTTCTTGTGCAGAGTTTGCACAATGAAGAAATATTGCTGGGATCATAGGCAGGTGTCTTCCTAGTATTATTTATGTATAATTCATAGCCTAACTTGCTTAGAAACTGAGTAAAGAATTATACAGCCATATATACTCATATAAACAGGCTAGTCTTGTTTCTACACTAGCACTCTTGAAATTTGGGTCCCCTATTCTTTGACATGTACGATGTTTACTACTCCTTCAGCATCTACTCACTGGATAAACAGTACACACCCACCCTCAGTGTGGCAGTGAGGATGGCCCCCAGATAGTGCCAAATGTTCCTGAAGAGAAGAGATGTCCAAATACCCCTTGGTTGAAAATTGCTACATATAAGCAAAGTGATATAATACGGAAATACGTATATGTGTATGTGTATCAAAAATTGTAGAAAGAAATTGGAGATCTAACTGAGACTACTCTGAGCAAGTTCCAAATGCCAGAAGCTGGTGTGGGAACTTTTAGTCCTGGAATTGTCAAAATGTCTTAAGCACTTTCTGGAAGCTAAGCTCCATGCCCTGGTTCAGAGCAGATTCCATTCCACCAAGTGTGGTTTTCAAAGGACAGACATTGTACTGTGAATCAGGAGGAAAATACTCCTAGGCAGTGAAGGATCAGTATTATCATCTGCTATCTAGGCAAAAAGTAAATACTATTGAAATCAAGGAAATTATTCCAGAAAGTAAGGTATTTACAAAATTGGCAAAAGGCCAAAGAAACAAAAAGTAGTTACAAAGTTTAACACATAAGTTCGCCAGCACTACATGGTCCTCTTCACTAAAGTCACATCGTGTTTGTCAGACCCCACACCTCAGCCCGGGGAAGGCTGCTGCTGTGTCAGCTTTCACAGCTCACTGTCACCGCCCGCCATCATTGCAGCGGCCTAACCTGCCACCCATGGCTCATCTACAGCAGTCAGCGGGTCCACGGCAAAGGCTGGTGTGGTAGCTTGAGTGTAACTCCACACGCACAAGCTCATAGACGTGGCACTATTAGGAGATGTGGCTTTGTTGAAGTAGGCATGGCATTGTTGGAGGAATATATGCTCAAGCCACGCCCAGTGTCTCAGTTCACTTCCTGTGGCCTGTGAATCAAAGATGTAGAACTCTCAGCTCTTTCTCCAGCACCATGTCTGCCTGCATGTCACCATGCTCCCTGCCATGACGATAATGGACTAAGCCACCCCAATTAAATGTTTTCCTTGATAGGAGTTGCCATGCTCACGATGTCTCTTCACAGCAATAGAAACCCTAACTAAGACAGCTGACTTCTAGCAGCCTTGGGTAGCCTTTTCTGAAACTACCACTTGTTTTTGTTTTTTTTCTAATTTGACCCAGATTTTTCACTGAGGACTGATCTTCAGGATGAGTTTGGTACTATCGCCTGTGAGAAAGTTGACTGGAGTAAGGCGAGAGCTTCCTAACACTTTAGACCTTAGAAGCATCAGTCGTCCATGGATTTGAAAGTGAGTCAGTCCTGCACACTGAGATATCCACTGATGCTCCCGTCTGACCCCCACACCTATACCCTCCTCTCCCTCAACCTTTGCACTTGATATGGTGGCAAGAGCAGGCCCACGGAGCAGTGGAGCAGCACGGCAAAGCCACTGAGGAGTAACTCTGATCATCATGCAGTTTAAAATTATGGGATTTGGGACAAAGCCTGGGGATTTGTGTCAAACCGATAAATCCCCAGGAAAGGAAGGCTGCCAAGCTGACGTGGAAGAGCACACCCAGGAGGAGAGAGCAGTGGGCTACAGGGCTTGTTTCAAAGGCCTGGAGGGACGGTTTCGTCTCTGCACAGAACTGTGCCTCACAGTGAAAACCAAAAGCAGGAGACAAGCTGGGGACCGGAGCATTGGCAAGCCACCCCCAGTCAATCACTCAGTACTTGGAGACGAATGAAGGTATCCCTTGAGTCACTCTGCTTTGCAACTTTTATGTGAAGGTTTGACAAATGATGCCAGTGAAAGGTACAAGAAAGTGATTAAAACCAGCCCTTGCAAAAGCAGGGTAACGGTGCAGGCCTCGAGCCTTCTTCATTTCCCGATGCTACTCTGAAACCCCCCAATCCCACCACTGCCTTGAGTTTTCCAGAATTTCCTACACTTTTTTTTCTTTGCACCTAGATACTATCTGCTTGTCTCTCTCCCTCTATTCTTCCCTAATATGTGAGTTTGCTTGTTGGGATTGTTTTTGAACAATCGGTTTGTATCAAAGGGCCTGTATTGAAAGTATTCATTCAATGTGCTAAAATGCTAATTCACTTGCTGTAGTGGTGGTGCCGTTTTTCAGCATGGATTAAGCAACAAGAACTTATCCCAAAACCCTCACAAGGGACATTTTCTGGTGGTGAAATTCCACGGAGATCCTGTTAAAAGCAGATAGTCTATCAGTGAAGGAGAGAGACTTGGAATTCCTCTGAGCAAAGAAAGCAGCCTCTAAAGTAGTCGTTCTCAATATGTGGGTCATGACCCCCTTAGGCCGAGCGGCCCTTTCACAGGGGTCACATATCAAATATCCTGCATATCATATATTTACATTACAATTCATAACAGTAGAGAAATTACAGTTATGAAGTAGCAAGGAAAATAATTTTATAGTTGGGGTTCACCACAACATGAGGGACTGTATTTAAGGGTCGTAGCATTGGGAAGGTTGAGAACCACTGGTGTAAAGGGACCCAGTCAGTCTCTTAGATAACCCATGGAAACTGCAGAGATTCTTCATGCTGTGTCCCCCGGTTGCTGCTGCTGCTACTTCACAGGCAGGGCAAGGCTGGGCTGCAGCTCTACTGACCTCTGATTTCCAGGCTTCGCCTCTGATTTGGCTGCCTGATTCATCAAACTACAATCGAGGTGGTGACTGTAAAAAGAACCAACCCCATCAATTGAAAAACACGGGTTCAAGAAACTCCCCCACACTAATGTCTCATGCTAACTGGGCTAAATCAGGAGAACTGTAATCACGCAGGGCTCTGTCCCCAAAGAGGCCCTAGACCAAGTGAGGAATATCGGAAGGCATTGAGAACGGCAAGAAAACAAATGATACTCAGAAACAGTGCTTCTCGACTTAGTCCCAATCTCACCTGCATCATTCACAGCTATTGGGAAATGTCACCCTGCTCACTGGTACAGATGAGGCTCCACCACCTCCCACCACACTCAGTGGCAGGAAATAACTCACCAACGCGCCAATGAGGTTCTGGAGAGAAGACAAGACACAGTCACTTATGGTGTGTAAGTGGGTTATGAAAATACAGTTAGGAATCCAGGAATAAAATAACAAATGATTTGATTTCACATCAATGTGCAGCTTTTCAGGAATCAAGCATCTCCTCCCTTTCACCCTGTGTAGAATGAAATATGAGTTATTGCTAATAAGCCACATTTTTGTTTCTGTCCAATCTGTCCGTGGGTCTTTGAGGAACATCACCTTCAAGCCTCACCAGCATTTATTACTTGGCATAAGCCTGGTGAGTGGTTCTAACCTAAGCCACAGCTAGGGCTGGCATACAGTTTGTTAATACTGCCCATACATTTTTTAAAAGAAATACATTTTTTAAAGTGGCTCCTATAAGCTCTTTCATCTCTATTTACAACCATTTCCATAACATAAGCTGTTTTAAAACTAATACAGCTATTATTAGTGGCATATTATGTCTCCATTCATGTTCAATAATCCTGTGTAAGGAGAACGGGAAGGCACCATTCAGGGCACCAGGTGGGAAATGTTTGGACCACTAAGGCATTAAGACTAAGGAGCTATGAGTCTCTTCTAGCATACCGAGTGGCTTCTATCAACAGCACTGGGTGTGATGGCATGGAGAGTAACAGACAGGTGACATTGTAGAGCTTCACTCGTTTACAATGATACCAACATCTATTGACTTTTCCGAAGACACAGGACATACTGGGTGTGAAGAGTGCAGAGGACCTGGACTGCCGAACAATAGCAGAATGTAAACCATGACCTTACTCTGCACAAAAGAACAGCATTGTGTGCATCAGAATGAGGCTCACAAAGGAAAACTCAAAGACATCCTCTGGATGAACACTCTGGAAGGACAAGAATGAGCTTGGTGGTCCCTATCTAGTCTCTGGCCTTTCTCTTTTTCTTTTCATTTTTTTTCAACTGTCCTTCAAGGGGCCTGAAAAGCAATTTTCATGCAATGGCTCTAAATATCAGTTTATCCCTCTGACAGGGTTCTGGGCATGCCCAGTAGGGATGATTTAACACTGCATTGATGGCTTGCAACAGAAGAACGTCATGTGAAAAGGTAGTGTGCCCCAGCTAATGGGCTCTTGTTTCAAAGGGATGCTGTGTGTACATTACCAGTGTGTGGAGAAGGTGCAGAAAGGCCCAGGCAGCCATTAGGAATGGAGCGTGGCTGATGATGAAAAGGCACTTTGCTGGTGAGGGAATGGCGGGAGAGAGAAGGCTTATCTGTCTTTTTGATTAGAAATGCATGCTTCCTTTCATCATCTGAGCTGAAAAATTGGCTTCTGCTCTTGGTTTATGAAACCATTTTTCTTTTTCCTTTCTTCCCAGGTTTGCAAACTGCTTAATAAATTAGTTACTGTGAGGTGTATGGGTGCCACAATAACCTTAGAGGCTTTTCCCAAATGCATCCTTAATATTTTATAAGTATTTAAATAGATTTATTCAATTTGAAGTGGCTGATTTATTAACGTTGGCATTCTGGCGAAAAACAGGGGTTCTATGCAGATTTAATTGATCAAAAAGAAACATCGACGAGGTGTTTCTGATCCATTGAAAGGTTTTAGGAAGTTAGAGCAAAATGTTTGGTACAACTAATTGAACAGAGCAAAGAAACATCCAAAGCACAGGCACTTGAGATGAGTGTATCAAGTCGAGAGTTACACAAGGGTTCTGAGGGTTCATTCATTTACTAATGTGGTCACTCTTGCATCCAACCAGCATCACAGAGAGTGGTGGCTACTGGTACCTTTCTATCATTCTGTGAAATCCAGCCTAAAAAATAATAGAACAAAAACATAAGGGTCTATTTGTCTTCACCAACAAAAGTCAAGTCACCGTATGTATGTTTTCATTTTTGAATTGCATATAAAATGGTAACCCACCGACCCTCTTCAAAGTCTGCTAATATGCTCAAGATCTGGGGCTCCATTTGGCTGCTCTTCTCACCAGCAGAAGGGATAAGTCCACGGGGTTTCCTATGCAGTGACCTTGCATCAGAGGTCTGAACAGGCTGGCAGACCAGTCATACCGGGGGAGTCCATTAGACTCTCGACTGAGGCAGCAGTGATTTAAAGACCACCCTGAGCCACTCATCATTCAGCCTAAGTTCGGGGAATCAGATACGAGACTCCAGTGGCATCAGGCATTCAGACAGAATCCTTGCTATGTGTCCAGGCAGTCTGTGAAAAGCTCAATTCCGTTCGATCAGACAAAAGCCAACTTGAGGATTTAGCTCAAATCATGGAGCTTCAAAGAAAGTCCTAGGAATTAAGAAGAACATAAATCATCTTTTAAAAACATGTTTTTCTTATTTACTGGATTCTACGTGCATAATACTTGTTGAGTATTAAATCTAAATAGTCAGACAGACAGTCCTAAAGAAGATGGAAAGTGCTGGAACGTTCACAATGATCGGTGTCTTGCAGCTTAATAGATAATGCCCCCATGATACCTGGGAGAGTATGTGAACAATTATGGTAATTATCCATTCTGAAAACTATTTTATAGAGATATGCTACAAAGGAAAATAAATTACACTGGGCTTTAAATGATTGGAAGGCAGCAGCTCATGTGTTGCCTTTCTAAGGCCTTTTCTTTCCTAGTGTCTCTTTGACTAAGAGACTTGAAAATTATACCATTTGTGTTAGAACCAAATGCAAATGGAATAATTGTCCCTTCTCTAATCAAAACACATTTGTGGATTGAAATGCCACATGGAGCAATTTTCAGTTAATCATGGATGTTAATAAATATGACTCTAAGCTCATAAACAAACATTACTTTGGATAACATAATATAGGAAATGATTGTTAAGCTTGATCAGACATGTAACAAAAACTGAACTTTGCAGAAAGTCAGCAAATTAACTCCGAGAACAGATACGGGCATCAACGGTAATGAAAGATTAGATTTAGCTACAATGCTTAGGCACATCACACATTAACGTTAGGAAATGTTCAAGCTGGCTTTGCTAAAAATGGAAATATTAATATTATGTGAGTATTAGCTTCTTCAAAGAGCAAAAGCTAGAAGCTTTGTGATTAGTGATAAAAAGGACTAGGAAATCACATTCAGCACCATCAAGATCACCCAGAGCCTGAGCTGTATCAAAGATGCTTATAAGCCAGTATATGAAGCCTTTTGCCACCCACTTCTCTAGCCCTTCCTAATATAATGCGTGTGCTTTTTGGTAACAAAATGCCTCAATGGAGATCAAAGTAGCTCAATCCCCTGTAAGAATAGGGCTAGAAAGACCCAAGGAGCTGCTGTGCGCAGAAAAGCTTTCCGTGGCTCCTCCACTTCCTGCCACACATTTAAAGTAGAAGCACCCGGAGCTGGAGAGATGACTCAGGGGCTGCCTTTGGAGGTGACCTGGGTTTGGTTCCCGGCACTCATAACTCCAGTTCCAGGAGGTCTGGCTCTCTTATCTGCTCTTCAAGGGCACCCAGCACACACATGGTGCACATGCATACACATAATAAAAGTGAATATGCCAACATTAAAACTACAAAACTGAAGCATACCCTAAAAATATTTTTCTAAATTTACTTTTTTTTTAATTGTAGTATGTTTCTCAGAAATGAGCTTTTTCACTCCTGAGAATAGGCAAGGTGCTTCTTCATGCACTCAGGGTTCTGTAAGGCAGGCCTGCGGTGGGGTCTTCAGCACAGTAAAAGAAACTGCCTTGAAATGAAAGCAATAGCAGAGTGTTCCAACACCTGGACTTTAGGAAGAGCATTGCCTTGTCAGTTGCTAGGTTTTATCTCTAGGTCAGTTTGCAGATCAATTCATATACCAAAGCAACTGACTCCAGGTTCATATACAGATCAGTCCGTACACCAGTGTAACAACTCTAGTCAGTGTGCAGATCAGTTCATAGACCAGTGCAACCAAAGGTCAGTGTGCCGGTCAGTTCACACACCAGTGTAACCAAGAGCAGTTCATGTCTGTGATCATGCATTAACTGCAGCCTCTAACTTAACTGGATTTGGATGTAGAAGGACTTCAGAGCTGTTGGCAAGGGCTGGGGAAAGCAGACCAGTTCAGTGTTATGATCTTTTTCATTAAAATATTCTGTGCAAACCAAGATTTCAAAATGTCCCACTCCATATTGTATGTCAAAGGATAATTACTCCTCTTTTTTTTTTTTTTTTTTTGGTTTTTCGAGACAGGGTTTCTCTGTGTAGCTTTGCGCCTTTCCTGGGACTCACTTGGTAGCCCAGGCTGGCCTCGAACTCACAGAGATCCGCCTGGCTCTGCCTCCCAAGTGCTGGGATTAAAGGCGTGCGCCACCATAATTACTCCTCTTAATAGAAATCTTTCAGCTGTAGGTTCCTAGCTTATTTTCTTCCCATATGAAGAAGAGGAGAAAAGATTAAGTGGGCTGTATGTAGGCAGGTCCTTTTCCAAACTCACTGGCCTTCTTCTTTGCAGAACTCACTCAAGAATTTATGAATGTTCATGTTTTAAATTCTTAATAATAATGAGTGAGCTGGACACAAGGCACTTCAACCAGACCCCAAACAATTATCTGACTAAGATGCTACTGACTAGCTATAATATCGTGCTTATGCGCATCGGGGCCCATACGTAGATTTTTTTTTATATATATAATCAGGGTCCATTTAAAGCACTAGCTATTCTGAAGATGGCTGTTGGAAGTCCATCTAGAAGGCAATGAACTTTTCAGGGCACAATATCTTAAAGGAAACTATAAATGAAATAGGTCAAGGATGAGGCGCGTAAGTGGCTGGGAAAAAAAATCCCTATTTAGTTTATACAAGTTTGCTTGCCTGTCTGTAAGGACTCCATATAAGGAATAGTAACTTTTCAAGCCAGCAGCCTGAACATATTTCTTGGTCTTATAATTCTCACAGTTACAGACATTCCAAGGTAGAGGGTCATTGGAACAGAACTGTAACTTCTTGTGTATGTTTATTTCCAAAGTATCTTATGCATAGTTTCCCAGTGAACTCACAGATGGAGGCTAGGGCAGTGCTAACTGGGTAGTTTTTCAAGCATGCCTAAGAGCAAAGCTCAAAAAGAATCGCTCTGGACAGAATCTAACCGGAGCTTTCACTGTGAGGATCACCTAAACTTAAGCATTTCTCTTGGAAATTATACTAGTAAAGGGAGGAGGGAAAACGTTGATGAGATTTAAAGAATCACCTTCCCTGTGGTCATAAGACTAGCATGAATAACAAACAGCGGGGGTAGTTGGGCAGTGTGGCAGAGGCCAGCAAGAATCTGCCAGGAAGTCAACCATTGGCATTCAGGTGCCTCCTCCAAACGCCACCCACTCACTACCCAGCAGCACAGCCAGAGACTCCTGATCATCATGCAGCATGTTGATGCCTTGTCTGTGAAATAAGGTGGACAGACCATGGTGACAACATGTCTTCTCTGGGGCTGACAGCTCAATGTCAAAATTTCAAAATTTGTTTCACTAGACGCACAGTAAAACCACATGGCATCTTGGGGTGAAATTTTGAAAGGCAGACATGAAGACAGCCTAAAAGAAAAAAAAAATCATAGCTGATTGTTGCTAACTCCAAGATAATGTGAAGAGGGTCGTCAAAAGTATTTCCTTCCAAAGGCTGAGATATCCATGGGAAAAAAATAGTTCGCTAAAAATCCAAGTGATTTTTGTTTTTATTGTTTCATTCAGCCTTTGTGGAACAGAAACGCTCTGGGTGTTTGGAACACCTAAGGGAATAAGAGGCAAATCCAGACTGGAGCTTACAGTATAAGGAAGAGAAACTCCGTAATTAAGGAAGATAGAGAGAAAAAAAGAAAAAATCTCCTCGAAGTCAGAAGCTGTTATGCTAAACAAAAGAGGAGTTCAGGATCAGTGGGGCAGGAGTTTGGGAGCTAGGGTGGAGGCTGGGGTTCAGTTTTTCTATTAAAAACCATGTCAGAGAGACTCCACTTAGATGACCGATGTCTGATCTATGCCAGCATGGAGGAAAGTGAGTCCCATTGATCGGGAACAGGAGATGGATGCAGGGAACATGACTCTGCTGGAGAAGGGTAAGAAGCCACTGGACCAATCCATCTGGAGTAGAGCTCTGGGCTGTTTCCGAATTCAGAGACTATACTAAAACTTATAAAGACACCCTTGAACAATTAAAATAGCTCTTTAAGTGAGTATATCCCAATCTTGTTAATGCTACCAAACAGCCCAGGCTCTGAGTGTTGCTGTTTTAGACAAAAGAATAGAAAAGCATTGCTGTGTTTAAATTAACTCACTTATTTACCCTAAATCCTGTCTCAAGCAACCACAAAATTAAATTCTAGCATTGATGATGGAGGACTATTTTAGTTGTCAAAAACTGGACTGGGGCTGGAGAGATGACTTAGTCACCGGGTAAAGCACTTGCCACCCAAACCCAAGGACCAGCGTTTGGATCTCCAGAATTCACATAAAGCTGTACACTTGGTAGCAGGTGTATGCAGACCCCATCACTTGTACCATAGGATGGGAGGTGGAGACAGGAGACTATCACAAACTGGCAGGTGCAGCTGTGACAACAAGAGATCCTATCTCAAACAAGGTGGAAGGCAAGGACTGACAGCAAGTAGACTAGGCACAATTAGCAGTGGAAGGTCCCGGGGGAGGATAGCATGAACCACAACTCATTGCTTAGATGTTACAGACTTCAGCTTTTGGAACACAGAGTATCTTCTATGCCTCAAGATTTGGGATGGGATTAAATGACACAGTGGGGCATACAAAGGGTGCAGGGAATACAGGCAGCTCGAACCTGACACAATGAAAAAGGGGTTTGGGTTTTGTTTGTGTTTTTGTTGTTGTTGTTGTTTTTAACTAAATTGAGATGAAGCCAAGGAGGGTGACTCAGTTTACCAGTGGAGAAAGTAATCCCCATCCATGCCTCATCAGCGGAACAGGCTTCAAAAAGGCATTTAGAAGAAATGCAAAATGGCTTGGAAGAATTTCAAAATCATGTCCTGCAATGTAAAGCCAGTTAAAGTGCAGGATCGGGGGCAGAATCCCCTTCAAGTTCTAGCATCTCTTTAAATGTGTAGATGTTGTACAGCACCCACTGAAATTTACATCTAGGCTCTTAAATTATGTTTGTTTATTTGTTCGTTTTTCTCTTAAATGCTTTAGTCAGAGAGGGCAGAGTTGTAACTTGCGGGAGATGAGCTTTGGGTGCTTTTGCTGGCTATGATATCAATCAACTCACTCTACCCTCAGAGGATTCAACACCTGTGCATGCCATATGAGTCATGGCAGCCATTGTACCTTGATTGTCTCATGCCAGGAATGTCCTCTGATAACTTATTTTGTATGAACTCATTTAAAACCCACCATTCATACAAGGAGCATCTACTAGTTCCCCACTTTACATGCTAAAAACCAAGGTGCAGAAGAGTAAGTGCTTTTCCTGAACAGAGAAGCAGTTCTAGCTTCAGTTGCTAACATACTCGGCAAATTACCTGCTTTTCCTCTCTCCTTTCACTTCTCTCTTCTCTCTCTCTTCCTTTACATGTTCCCCCCTTCTTGTCCTTCTTCCTCCTTTCATCTCCCTCCTCTGCTCTGCTTTCTCATGAAACCTGAAATAAGGGTTGGGAACATGGTGTTGTTGACTGGTATATATGTAAGGGTTGAGAACATGGTGTTGTTGACTGGTATATATGTAAGGGTTGGGGACATGGTTTTGTTGACTGGTATATATGTAAGGGTTGAGGACATGGTGTTGTTGACTGGTATATATGTAAGGGTTGAGGACATGGTGTTGTTGACTGGTATATATGTAAGGGTTGGGGACATGTGTTCTTGACTGGTATATGGGTAAGGGTTGAAAATGTGGTGTTGTTGACTGGTATATATGTAAGGGTTGAGGACATGGTTTTGTTGACTGGTATATATGTAAGGGTTGAGGACATGGTTTTGTTGACTGGTATATATGTAAGGGTTGGGGACATGGTGTTGTTGACTGGTATATATGTAAGGGTTGGGGACATGGTGTTGTTGACTGGTATATATGTAAGGGTTGAAAACGAGGTATTGTTGACTGGTATATTTGGGCTGAGAAAGCCTCCATTATCTATTTGACTCTTTTCCTTGACTCTCCTGCATATGCTACCTCTAAACATCTCCCCTACATCTGCTCCCACATCTTCAAGTTGTTGACTACATCTATTTGAGGTACTCCAAAGAGCCAAGGTATTGAACAGATGGGATGTGAGAGCACATTTATATGTTATAACCTGCATAAATGCGCTTATATGTGTGGATGCCCACAGTGGTGTAATGTGAAGCAATGGTTTTTATCTGTGCATCGGTTCAAGCTATGGCATGGATGGTGATAAGAGAACCTACACGAGGTGCCTTGCACCCCCACAACTGGGCCTGTGATCAGAGACCCAGTCTTGAAATCCAGTGTCAGGTGCCACATTACTGGTTCAGCTATAATCAGACCAATTTTGGCATGAGCCATTCTGCAGAACCTCACTCTGTAATCTCATAAGCTCATGAGATCCAAGATAAGAACTCTTCTTGGACAGACCTATGAGGGAGCTGCTTTAGCTGCTAGCCAGGATCTAGTGGAGGCTAAAGGTAACACAGCTACAACATTCAATTAGCTGGGAGTTCATTTAGCAAACACAATTCCCTTTATTTGATGGACGCTTGGTGTTGCTTATGAGCTATATTCTACTTAGGAGTATGAACTCACCAATTATTTACCTTGCATTATGAATCATTTATCTAGTCAATCTAATACTCTTCCCTTATGCATCTTAATACCTCAATTAACTATTATGAGTCATTTGTTATTTGTATACCAGAAAACTGTTTTCCAAGTTATTACTTATTGGTCATAACCAATTAGGGGGATTTTTAGACTATGGTTGTCTTATATAAATACACTGGTAAAGTTCAACTCCTACAATTTCTGAAAATTAAGTTGTTCTGTCACTCGGGAACTCTCATTAATCTCAACTTGTCAACCTTGTTTATGTAGGTTATAATGGGCTATGTGTGTGAGTGAGATGAGATGCTGGAAGGCTTTCCTTTTTAACTCTTTGATGAAGGTAAGACTGAAATACTTTAGGAAAGCAGTGATTTTCATTTGTAGAGTCTGAAGAAACTGAACTGGGGGCAGTGACCTGTGTGTTCCACTTCAATCCACAGAATCCCAGCGTAAATTTGTAATTAAGAAATCAGAAAAATGCAGCCAGACTGGATCTTGAACAGTCTCAGTATGCATCCAGAGAAAAAAAATTCAGAGAAGAAAACCAAATTGTGTTGCCTTCCATCTTTACCAACAGCTTTAAATGCTCTGGATATATCTATCTTGTAGGTGAAAGAAGAGAAACCCCATAGTGGTCAGAAAAGGACTGAACAAAAATTCAGATGTGAAGTACCACCAGTGAGGAGATGATTGAAGGCAATTATTTAAATGCAAGAAGTTCTTATGAGGGGCTATGGGATTCATATCAAGACTTCATTTATCGAGCATCATTACTGATGAGAAATGTACAGTGTATTTATTAAATTCAGGTGCCCCTACCTTTAGCAAAAACCTCTGACAAAAATGAAATCATAAAAGGGACCCGAGTCAACAGTAGAAATCTGAACAGAAAATCTAGGGGCTGTAATAAAGTCATAAATCACTATAAAGGAAATGGTAGGTGTTATTACTGCATTATGAACAAGTCTGAAAAGAATGTGCAATCACAGAGCCGATGAAGAACGGATCTGAAGGAGAGCTTAGATACCCAAAGGAGCTTGCTGTTAAAAACCATCCTAAGAAATAACTATGGGCTAGAAATGTCAGTTTGAGAGAGAGAGAGAGAGAGGAAGAGAGGGAGAGCGCAAATTCACTGCTTTTGAATTTTCAAGCAAATCCAGGTGGTCTTGTAGTCATTGATTCCACATGGCAAGGTGCCAAGATGAGAGCAATAGGAGAACAAGGTCACTGTCGAATAAAATATTTAATAACTTTGAGTCTTCTGGGTGTTACAGTGTCCTAGAGCTGCTCCTGGAAGGCAAAAGAACCTCTGTCAAGCAAGGAAGTTTCTCCAAGGAATGGAGCCACTGCATAGCACCAGATGTCCTTCCCAATGACTGTGATGCTGCCATTGCTTCTTCTCAGATAAAGATGCTAACTCTGACTGCTTTCTGCACTGCAAAACACTATGCCACAATTTCATTTCTGGGCACAATACCATTAGAAAGTAGAGGTCAGCATCCTCCACCATAGGGCCAAATACAGTTTTTATGACCTTCAGGAATTTAAGCAAATATGTGAGCTCAATCTTCCTATCTAGACTCCTGTTTGAACCCTCACCAGTTTGGCTTCATCTTGAAGCTAAAACCCCTCGATGCTAATGCCGGACAAACTCCTCCTTCACACCCACCCAGGGAGTCTGAAAACTGTAATGCAGCTAGGGAATCTGTGGTACCAACTCCTAGACAGCAAGAGGAGCATCTTGTTTTCTTTTCAGTCTCTCACAGTGGCTAGCACAGAGCAGAAAGAAAAAATGTTGGAAAAGAGAGGAAGAGAGATTGCTGGACTTGAGAGATTACTTGTGCCAATGTAGTGTAGAAGTCACATGATAGGGAAATGCTGTGGAATGACTGGCTGTGTGTGCTGGAGCCAATAACTTAGTTTATCTGAACATCTTTTTCTCTATCTATAAAACAGGAATTTGGATCCAGGAACCACTCTGAACCCTTACTCAATCCGTGTTCTCTGACTTTATATTCCCATTTTGATGTGGGTTTTTTATGTGTGTTTCTTTATCCACCAGTGACCCTGCTAAATTTCTTTTGTACTAAAGCTCCTTCTGTGTGCCAAGCATCTTGTATACCTGAGCTGCTGTCACCATAACAACCCTGTGAAAGCAGAACTATCGCCCTCACTCAGCGGAGAAAGGAAAACATAACAGCTCTACAAGTCCAGCATCATGCAATCAGTAAGAGCCAGGAAGGTAGACCTTCATCTCCCAGGCACTCAAAACCTGACCAGTCTTCCAGAGCTCTGATATTTGTTGGAACTCTTAGTTAAATGACTTCTTAGAAAGCATAAAATACAGCCTATGGTCTTGCACAGTTTCCAATGCAATGTCAATTAACGGAGCCCAGAACTTCAGAAAATGAGACCTTCATCCAGTCGTGATTTTTGGAATCACCGAGTTCACAGCCACAACTACGTCTCCAACCCTGGGCAAGAGTCTTACAAAAATATCAGATCACTGCAGACCTGTCAACACTTGGCAGTCTCTGCCAACTCTCCCAGGGCCAGGCCTCCAGAGCACTTTCTGTCTGTACCGTTCAGCTGTCACTTAATCATACACTCCCACAGCTAGCCTGTTGCTTCATGTGCCTTAGTTCTGCCTTGCCAACACAAACACAAGTTCCTTATGTCCTGAAACTGAACCTTAGATTTCCTTCCAGCAAACCATATCTACACCAGCGAGAGACCCATTAAGTGTCCTTCCCTTTCATTCAAGCTATTCAGCATATTCTCAGTAAAGGTTAATCTATGTGTTCTTTCTCTGCTCAACTCTAGTGAAGAAGCCAGCAAGCCTCCGAGCAACTGTTGTTACTCAAGGAAAACCACATGGGAGGGTCTCCTAGACCACATCATGCCATCCAGTCTGGCATTTGTCTACCAGAAATAGCATGGTACCAAGATGAAGAAGGCAGAAATGTTGCCCTCTTCTAGTAAGGAGTGTGAATCTAAGCTCTTCAGAGAATAGTTAGCTCCCTTCCAGATGTCCACACCTGCCCTATTGCTGACAAAGTTAGGGGCAGCAAATTAAAACTTCCTAGAAACACAGATCATTAATACTTGTTTAAGAAATCTTACACGGTAAAGTCTTTCCAAAAAAAAATTCAAAGAGATAAGACCCAAATATTGTAAGATTTGTTATCATAAAAGCAAATTTCTCCCTGTAGAGCAAATTTCTCCTTCAAAAAATGGCTTTTATGTCCCTCTAAGAAGCTGTGAACTCTGTGGAAAAATATGAAAAGGCTCCTTACAACTTGGCCCTGACACTTGACTGCCATAGGCACTAGTGTATGAATGATGTGCTGTCTTGGCACTGAAGCTCTGGGGTACAGAATTTCTAAAGGGTGTTCAGTGCTGAGCTGGAGTTTGAGTTGTGTGTATTTACCAAGTTTAAAGAAAGGGAAACAATTGCTGCCTCTCCAGCTGGGCTCTGCTCAGCAGGTGTCCTTTGCCCTTGAGGTTTGCTCTCTAACGGATAGGAGGTCAATAGAAAGTTGGTAGCAAGGAGGAGTTTCAAAGTGCTGACTTTGAAATGTTCTTTGAAGGTGCTGTTATTTGAAGAAGCTGTAAAGTGTCAGGGCTGAGCAGGAATCTAGCGGAGAATAGTGTTGATGGAGTCTAGGCTGTCCAGCTGTGAGAGGTCCCAAAGCACTTAAAGAGGTGACAGATGTCAGAGGCTTCCTTTGGCCCTCTCCAACAACGGCTGCTGACAGTAGAAACTAAGGAAAAACTGTCACCAAATACCACAACCAGACACTCTAAGCCTTACACTTTGTCTGGAGTCCACCGGAGCCAATCAGGAGGAATGGGAAGCCGACTCCAAAGAACAGCATTGGCCCTGGAAGCCTCAAAGAAGAGATTAGACATCAGCCTACCTAGCCTGGTCTAACTCCACTAGAGAGGCATGGGAGTCAAAGCTATAGAGTCCCCCTTTTCTGCCCCCAGCTCCTGAACTATGATGTACCGGTATAAACTGAAAGTGGGGTGAACTTCTCGTTCAGGGATAGTGTAGAAAACCATGTAAAGGAATCACTGGAGTCTTTGGAATCTAAGGTACCATGTTTAAACCTAACCATTCTATGGACTAGCTATGCAATCTGGATGAATTAATTTGTATTTCCCAACCTCCCATTCTTCATCTGTTTTTATTTTGTTCACATTTTTTATTGTGTGTATATACATGAACATGCATGCATGTGGAGGTCAGAAGACAGCTTGTGGAAAGTTCCTTCTCTTCCAGCAGGTGGGTCTTAGGGACGGAGCTCAGAATGTTGGGTTTTTCAGCAAGTTCCTTAACCTGCGGAGCCATCTCACTGTTCCCTCTATTCCTTTCCTCATTTTTCATCTCTTAAAGAAAATAAAATTACACATCTACCCCATCTGTGATCTGTGGGAGCACATGACGGGGCCGGTCCTGAAGACCCAAAGCTGCGGGATCTCCACAACACAGGGCAACAGCAGGATAACCAAGAGGAGTCCCAGTGAGGGCCCAGCATCGATAGTGTGGAGGAAACCAGAGGCCTCAAATCACACCAGTGACTCTTTTCAATGAACATTTGCAAGTAAAGATAGATGGATAAGACTATTTACACTATAGCTTCTGTGACGAGATTAATTTTTCTTTTCTTCCTTTTTTTCTCTTAAATTTTATTTTATTTTATTGGGGGGGGCAGGTTGTAAGGGCAGAGGGTAGATACAAAGGGACAGAGAAATGAATGGGATGGAGACACAAAGAATAAATAAAAAAGAAAGTTAAAAAGAAAAGAAATTTACAACTTCCTTTTAGAATTCTGGCCAAAAGTAGACGAGCTAATTTATAAATCAAAGACATAGGGTCAGTTTCTAAAAATATTAGCAATCTTGCATCCTTCCATACATTCACACAGTAACAAAAATAGATACTTCTGTTTAGAAATTTCATGAGGTTGAAATTCAAGAGTGTCTGGTGCAAAACTGTAAGCTGTGGCTAGAGTCCATGACATATAGAGTAGAGATGTCATCGGGGTCACTACGTATGTTCAACATGAGAAAAGACGTCCAAGTGTTCACAAACCCCTCTCCAGTCACGATTTCCTCAGAGGCCTAGAATTCCTTCAGTGTCTGTGGGCATCCAATGAGCAATAACTATATCCAGCACCAGTATCCTTTGCGGCTTTTCTTTTACCTTAACTTGAAAAGTGTATTTAACAGTCAGATGCAGGTTTGTATGTAAATAGATATATTTGAAGTTGTGAAGATGCTGTGAAATCTGTGAAGATGCTATCCAATCTTTCAGGGCTCAGGTCTACTACCTTGTGCTCTGTCCATGTCTCTTGACAAGTGGCAGAAAACATGCTTAAGCTGAAAATAATAATAATAAAATATGTGATTTTAGGTAGCTAAGAAATCTAGATGATATCCAGTTTGCTGTGGATCTAAACAACACCTGCAAGGGCTAGCTCTCTACTTGGTTTGGCTTCCTTGAGTTAGGTGCATTTGAGGCTCTGTGGGACGGTCCCCAGGAAATTCCAGCTCACTTTGTCACAAAAAACAAGTGTAACTAAACAGGGAAAACATACGCAGCACAAGTTAGAGCATTACACTTATTGTCATACCCGACTTGTTGAATTGCTTGCATGATTGGCCTTGGGTGGCCATGAGGTGTTCTGAAGACCAGTGACTT
The DNA here is from genome assembly GCF_007827085.1 of Peromyscus californicus insignis. Lineage (NCBI taxonomy): Eukaryota > Metazoa > Chordata > Mammalia > Rodentia > Cricetidae > Peromyscus > Peromyscus californicus. The sequence goes on along the minus strand of NW_026294424.1, from coordinate 28,320,846 downwards.
ACCATGGTTGGTACCTGGCCTGAGGCTGAGGAGGTCTGGGACCCCACAGCACAAAGAAGGAGTGTGGTTAGCAAAACTGTCTAAGGTCTACTTTCGTATGTGAGCTGTGAAGAACAAAGGCCATTGCAACATTACATGTTCACTTCTTCTGTGTTGTTTGTACAGCTCTTATCGCATCCGACTCTACGTGTGAGGTGCTGCTACCTCATGCCTGCAGAGAACAGATGGACTGGAATTCTCGGTTTCCACCAACATTGGTTTTCACAACACTTAGCCCACAGTGTGTACATAAAGGGACGCTAATAAAAATTAACAAATTTAACACACACATTCATTGAAAATGAATGACTGATATCAACAGTTGAAGCAGTGGATCTGGGAAAGAGAGTAAAAGGAAAAATTTAAAATTATACCATTTCCAGAAGAACACAACAAGAAGAAATTAAAAGCCATTTATTCAGATCCCCACCTTCCCGAAGGGACTGTTCAATGACAGTGAGAGGACATATTGCTCATGTGTACCCAAGAACCCCACACGGAAATATGTCCAGACTGTCCCAGGCAAACTACCATAAGAAATAACTAGAAGAAATTACTCCAAGAAAGACGGGGCAGATGAACGGATTGCAGTGAAGAGGTTAGGGAGCAGACCAGGCCTCCAAACAAAGGAAAATGCTTTTCCAGAAAATCCACCACCAAGACCTTGGGAGAAACACAGCAAATGTTCAGATAGGACAATTCACAAATGAAATCACCCAAAATGATCTTCCCAATAATTAAATATTGTTTCCATCAGACTCTATCTCGAGAAAGTCTTCCCTGGTGGGACAGAGAAACTAGATTACTTCTGGTTTTTTGTTTTGGTTTGGGTTTCATTTTGGTTTAAGAGACTACCAATTGCACTTTATCAGGACTACACGGCATACAGACAGATGGAAGGAATTCATTATTGCCTCATTGAACAGGTCTGGGGTGTAGCTCAGTGGTAGAGCACCTGCCTGGGACTGTAAAGCACTGGAGTTCATTTCTTCCTCCAAACTTCTGTGGAGGGGGTTGAGGACACTGAGATTAAATGGGTCACTGGATCAGGGGAATATTTAACAAGACAGAATAAGATGTGGCAAACTGGCAAGTGGGCCAGATTGAGCTTTGTTCGCTTAAAATTTTAGAGTTATACCTTTTACTTCTGTGTGAGTGTTTGCCCTGCATATGCACCAGCTTGCGCCCAAGTAGGTGAGAAGGGGGCATCAGATGCCTGGAAAGGGAATTGCTGATTGCTGTGAAGCACCCTGTGGGTGCTGGCCCTTGAACCCAGGTCTTCTGCAAGAGCAACAGGTGCCAAGCCTTCTCCAGCCCAGCTTTGTCTGTTTGTATGGAATGTCATTGGCACACAGCCACGCCCAATTCCATGCTGTTGTCTAATGGCTGCCTCCTGTGCCTGATCGTGCAGAGTGCAATAGTTTCAATGATTGTATTGTTCACAAAGCTTAACATATTTAGCACCAATTAAAGCCCTTTACCAAAAGAAAAAAAAAAATCCTGGCAATCTGTGGCACTACAGCCTTCAGGAAACAGGAGGCCATTCTTCCAGTTCTCAGTCAGGCATTTCAATGGCAAGAGAGTGGCACACTGTCATCTTCATCAATGACTTCCAGACTGAGTAGAAGAAGCAGAGAAGGAGAAGAGAGGGCAGCTGGGTGCAGGAACGAGGCTTACAGAGGAACCAAGAAGAGGCAGGAGGAGCCAGAGCAAGGTCCTCATAGGGTCTCCCCGAAGGAGCGAGGAAGGCAGCCGCTGGAAACACCCAGGGTCTTTGTCTGCCTCCAAGGATTCCTCTTGCATGCCACTGCAGCCCATTTCAATGTTTTATTTCTTCGACCCTCCAAGCATTACCAAACAGTTATTATCTGAGCTTCTAACAAACAATTATTCCAGCTCCTAATTTATATTTCAATCATTTTAACTACTGATCTTATGATCACATCCAGGCTCTGACCACATTAGTGCCATTAACTATGCAGCAACCAATAAAATCTGCATGAGAGACTTACTCCGTATATACTCCCTTAGCACAATTTATTAAAATAATGTCGACTATTAACGTTTAAACTAAATGTAATATATATATTTAATATAAAAATTCTCATTACTGTGATTAATAAAATTTTTACTGTATGCTGATATTTAGTTAGAGAAAATGAACAAGTTAAGCCAACTGAAGTATTTCAGTTACATTAATTTAATTAAATATGACTTTTACATTATGTAGGACCACATATATACCACTGATAATTCTAACATATTTAAGGAATCAAGAAACAGAATCCCACTATGAAAGTTACAATTAAATTGTCAGAGGTTTTTCTAGACAAAGCATACTGGCTCTCCCTCCTGAAGACCCCTCACTTTTCCAAATAGGCCCTAAGGAATTACACCAGCTAAAAAGTAATACTGCTCAATTTCCTCCTTTATGTAGTCTGTGTGTGTGTGTGGGGGGGGGGGGGGTTTAAACAGACAAAATGCAAAATAATTACCATGGTGGTTCTTTGGCCATGTGCTTATCCACAGAAACATCTTCCAAAATGACTCTAACGTGTAGATGTTGGTCTATCCACTTTCTTCCTTCTGGCTCTTGCACTGGGACCTAGGTTGATAGAACTTCCTTGATGCTTCCTAATTTAGGGACCTGGGGTACTTCATCTTGGTTTCTATTCCATCAGTAAAGTGGGAATGGGAAGATGTAACAAGCTCCTCCTCCGAGTTGGGCATCTTCACAGCTGCTTTGGTGGCACTTACAATGTTATGTCTACTCTGAACACGAGCACATGGCCTGGGTAGTGTATGACCATCTGCCCCTCTGATGTGCCTCGCAGATTGCCAGGGCCACGTGCCTAGCATGCTGCTATTTCCTTCACTCTCGATGCTGTCTGTTCATGACTTTCTCCTAACTCACAATCGGTCCTATGACCACTCCCGATTAAACGTGTAAAAGAAGGGCCTTGGGAGGTGGCTCTGTTGGTAAAATGCTTGCCACGCAAGCATGAGAAGATAGGGACCTGAATTTGGATCCCCAACACCCAGGTAAAAAAGTGACCTAGGGGCACTTGGAATCCGAGCGCAAGAAAGCAGAGGCAGAGGGTCTCTGTGGTGCCGTGGTCTACTTGACTGGGTCCTAGAAGCCTGACTAGGTCAATGAGGGAATGAAGACAAGACAGACACACAGACACAGAACACCTGGGTTAGGGTAGGTGATGATTGACAGTTTCTGCATACATCGGATTTAAATAACAGTCAATCCATAGTAACATGAGCACTTGGTCCATAAGAAGGCTTCACCACTTCTATGGGTCTGAGGCTCTGAGGTCTTTGACACGACTGTTCTCATGTCAATAATAAACATTCATTTGGGATTTCTGAGTTTCCCCCACTGGGGCTGGCTGGCCACCTAGTCTTACTGAATTGGTGAGTTCCAAGTTCATTGAGAAACCCAGTCTCCAAAAATAAGATAAAGAGAGATAGAAGACTATACACGACTTTGACCTCTGGCTTCCAGGTACACACACACACAGGTACACACACACACACACAGGTACACACACACACACACACACACACACACACACACACACACACACACACACATGTGCACGCTAGTATAACTACAATACTCTCAGTAACGAAGGAGATAGTAACTCTGAATGAAAGTACCACATTGCTACTGTTTCAGTGGTGATCAGAACTGGGCAGGCTAGTACCAGACACAAAGAAATGTCGGTTCTCTAAAAAGAGAAAAGATGACTTTTTCCATGTTGTACTGCTTCCAGCTGTGAAACAAAACATGGATCACTGGCCATCTCTAGCTCCCTGTTCATTCGTTGACATTAGCATGTTGAATGAGAGTGGATCTTCAGCCAAAAAGCGCTGCCTGGGGAACCCATGACACTCCACCTCAGACTCTATCAATCTGCTTTAAGATCTTCTGTTTGAGAATGGCTGGAGCTACAAGTCCAGCCATAAACACAAGTTCAACATGAAAGATGAGAATCCACCCTTGGAATCTACTCTGAAAATGCACAGAGAACCCTGATTATGAATAATGTAGTTTCATGCTCCAAAGAATGGTGTTTCTGCTTCTGCTGCTGAGAAGGGCCAAGGAAGAACTGAAAACGAAACCCTAACACTGAAGCTAAAATCGGCACTAATTGTTGTAATTCTTAAACTAAAAGGCCAACCAGGACCCAGCCTGAATTATCACCCAATCTCCGTAATAGATGTGGGCAGGAAAAATCTCAGAAAAGCTGCCAGCTAATAGGCTGGAACAGATATTCCCACACCAAATCCATCCCAATCAGGTAGATTTATCTGGAAAGGACAGCCAGGCTATAATGGGAAGCAATTATTAAATGCAGCACAGTGAACTTCTGGAGGCAAGGAAGAGGCCGTGGCTGCCATTTCCCATATTGCTATGCAGGGCCTTTGATCACCTAGCTGCTGCACCCCACCCCTTCATTCAGCAATAATTTGAACTGAAGGCAGCATTGTTCAGGGAGAATTCTCAGAACAGAGTCCTCTCCTCCTCTTCTTTGTAATGAACTAGCTAATAGCACGTGTGTCATCACCTTTGTGAGTATTCCAGGCCCCATACCCTTATTGTGTTTCATAGTTATGTTAGAAACTTCCAGAGAAGGCTTTCTCCTCTGTTAGGTAACCTCCATGTCCCACCCCTGAATCTGTTCTCTCTTTTCAACTTCAGTGTACAGTACTGTTAGGGGCCGGTACTTAGAACTCTGGATTTGGACTCCCTGATCTGAATTCTAAACCCAACACAGAATAACTTAGAAAAAAACTTGAGCTTTCTTTCTTCTGGGTTCTTACCTGCCCCCAGCCCCAACGAGGACCACACAATCCTAGCTCCCTTCAGGGGGCTAAAGGTAATATATGTCAAGTGAGCTCACGCAAATGCAGGGTGAGTTCATTGTTAATAACTTGAACACGAATGTGAACTCAGTGCATTCTAATAGCCATCACCATCGTCATCATTTTTCAAGGACTTCTTCTTCGCATCTGAGATTCCAAGATGTAGCTAGAGTTTTCCTCCCTGGCCCACGGTCAGGGCAAATCTCTCTCACCTGCCAGTCCCACAGCCACTCAGACCTGACCAAGTAAACACAGAGACTTATATTGGTTACAAACTGTATGGCCGTGGCAGGCTTCTTGCTAACTGTTCTTACAGCTTAAATTAATCCATTTCTATAAATCTATACCCTGCCACATGGCTCGTGGCTTACCGGCATCTTCACATGCTGCTTGTCATGGCAGTGGCTGGCAGTGTCTCTCTGACTCAGCCTTCCACTTCCCAGCTTTATTCTCCTCCTTGTCCTACCTATACTTCCTGCCTAGCCAATGGCCAATCAGTGTTTTATTTATTGACCAATCAGCAACACATTTGCCATACAGAACATCCCACAGCACCCAGATTCCAATTTTACAGAGTATTTTAAGAACGCTTTCTTGCTTATTTGATTTCCTACTTTATCAAAGCTTCATTGCAAAGCCTTATGCTGGTTTATTTCATATGTTGTGTGACTTTTTTCCTCACTCAGCTTTAGACTTACTTTTATATAATCATGCCTGTACATTGTTTAACTTCTAGCTAATGGGTTGTTTTCCCCACACCTACACTTCCTCCTCTCTACTTTTCCTTGAAGTACAGCCTTACTTTCAAGTATAGAATAAGAACCTCAGATTTATGTTGGTTGCCCCTGCTTCTAAATGAAGCACCTTCTTTAGGTGTGTGAATGAAAGAGAGAAAGGGGGGTTATTTCCTGTGGGTGCCCCTTTTAGTGATATAGTTATGTACTTTGACACTTACTTTTCCTTAAGAAAGTATAACCATATTTAATTTTACATTCCAAATCAACCGCTGACCTTTAAAGGACACTGAAATTTAAAAGAATGCATGATCTGAAAACAATCACCATCATAGCATTGTCAAACTAGCAAGGTGCTCGGTAGATCTCACAGTGTTTCCACAAACTGTACTGAGTCAATGGCATGTTTAAAGGTTCTTCATGGATGCAGGCGACACTAGTTGTGGCTGGAAGCATCGACTAAAGATGAGAAAAGATTCGAGACAGCAAAGATCATGGACACAGGATCAAGAAAGTATATGGTGTCTTCAGCCAGTCAGAGATCACAGAAGAATTAGCTATGTGGAGGTTGCAGGATGAAGGTTTGTGTAAGTCTATGTTGTTTTATGTAAATTTTTAAAGAAAACATTGTTTGATGCTTAAGTGTGGCAGCTACTTACACCTTTAAACAGTGGTCACAGTACCCAGCAAATGAACCCAACCCTCCTCTTATTCTCTTAGACAAGTCAGAAAGTCTGGGTGAGGAGATTGGAAGAGTTTTGAGAACACAGCCAAGGAGGAATTGTGATGTCATCCCAGCACATGGATCTGATGACAGTGGTAAGCAGAACTGTTGGAAGAAGTCAATCTGGATTCATAAGGGAAAGTACCAGAGAAAGAAGAATTCAGCAGCAGCTTCAGTAATGAATCAGAAGAGAAGTGATGAAGGTTTAAACTGGGGTGTGTGGCTAAGAAGAGTAAAATGTCTGGGGTTAATATTAAAGGACTTAAGAATTGACCAGATATGGAATTCCATGTCAAAACTTCTTCTGAAAGCACAAGGCTTTCAGGTATTGGTAGACCCCCCCAGTGTGACAAAGAAGGGGTGCCTGTGTCTTGCACTCAAAACTCACCCTTGGATCCTTTGCCATGGGCCTGTGGTAAAGCAGAATGTGGTGACAGGGAGCATGCACTGGGGCAGAGCTGCTCAGCTCACAGGAGCTGGGCAATAGAAAGAAGGATCCAGGGCAAGACAGAGCCCCCAGGAGTATACACACCTGGTGACCCACTTCTCTAACTAGGCTTAACTTCTGGAAGTTTCCATCACCTTATAATATTAGTATCAGAATATGAGTTCATCCCTACGTCAATCCGCTGTGGTAGTTTGACTTACTAGGCCCCCATAATCTCACAGGAAGTGGCACTATTAGGAAGTGTGGCTTGTTGGAGTGGGTATGGCCCTGTTGGAGGAAGTGTGTCACTGTGGGGGTGGGCTTTGAGGTTTTTCTATGCTTAAGATACTGCTCAGTGTGTCAGTTGACTTCCTGTTGCCTCTGTAAGATGTAGATCTCTCAGCTACTACTACAGCACCACATCTGCCTGCATGCCACCATGCTCCCCCCGTCATGATGATAATAGATTGAACCTCTGAAACTGTAATCAAACCATCCCAATAAAAAGTTTTCTTTGTAAGAGTTGCTGGGGTCAGGGTGTCTCTTCACAGCAGAGAAAACCTTATCTAAGACACACTGACTGGGTTAGAGCCTCCATGACCCAATCACTTCTCACTGATTGGACCCACCAGCTAAGGACCAAGCCGGCAACACATACTCAAAACTCAACACTTAGACTTGTTTTTTAATATTGACTTTGATGTGACACTAGGTAACTACGGGGAGCTAAAACCTCAGAACCAACTGGAATACATTTAGAACTTGCAGGTACACCAGGGTAGGCAAAGCAAATTTTCATACAAGTGTAGGAAGAATCCATTACCTTTCTGTGTAGGAACCCAGAAAGATTTGTCACCAAGATGGAGAGAAATAATGACAAATACTAAACACAAAGTTAGTTAGGTGAGGAATGGCGGCTGCAGGGAACCATGGAGGTGGCTTGGCCTAGCTGCCTTCAGAGGCATGCATCATCAGTTTTTCAGGTTAGAGTCCATGGCTTCTGGGGCATACTGTGCCTTCCCATTCCAGAGAAAATGATCCACTCCTTCAGGCAGTGAAACATTCAGGCTGCTTTGTGTTTCTCTGTATGTCCCCTTAGTAGTCAAGGAAGCACGGAAATTTGACAGGACAATTGGTCTTAGACATCAGTCTAGCATACTCTGTATGGCTTGCATACTTCACTGTATCCTGGCAACTACAACTGTATTGTACATTCAGAAGATTTCTCCAGTCCGTCTGGCCTAACGTCCCACATTCCTCCGATCCTGTCTGACCCTGTCCCTCAGCTGCTTATAAAATAATCACTCGGAGGCTTAATATTATTTACAAACTGTATGGCCTATGGCAATCTTCTTGCTAGCTAGCTCTTATAACTCAACTCAACCCATAACTATTAATCTATGTATCACCACATGTTCCATGACTTTACCTGTGTTCCATCACATGTTGCTCCTTTGGTGGCTGGCTCTCATCTCCCCAGATGAGACATTGCTCCAAAACACAGAGTAGGTACACACAAAAAAAATCTGCAGTGAATCATGACCACACCTAACAGTGACTTCGAAGTATCCAAAAAGATGATGGGATCCCACAATGACAATTCCACAGGGAAAATAATAATACCACTAAGCTGACAAATACCATCCAAAGATCAGCTTTGGACTACAAACTGCTCAGGACAATTTCGAGATGGCTAGCTGAGATGGTTCAGCCTCACAGACTACTGGAGCAAGGACTTGAGATAAGCTCTGAACTTTTACATTATGCAGAGACTGGACAAATGATACAGCTAACTCTCCCAGGACTTGACAAATTAACCCAAAAATTTTCTTTTCAGTGTCCCCTAAAGATGTCTTCACCCCCAGACAGCAGGAACTAACTTTAAGAACACAATGCCCACATTCCCAAGAGGTGGGGTGAGTGGTTTTTGGTCTTTCTATAGATTTTGGATAATTGTCATCATTTAGAATGGTTGGTTACAAGTTTTTATTGTTCATGGTCAGGAAAAAGGCTAAATAAAGGAGATTAGATTTAAGATTCTTGTTTCAAAAAAAAAGAAAATATCGATAAGAGGTAGATTACTGAATCTACTCTGGAAAAAAAAGAAATATAGAAATAATAGGATAGAAGGGTAGATTATTGAATCTATTCTGAAAAGAAAAAAGGGAAGATATGGAATTGATAAGATAAAAGGTAGATTTTTTAATCTACTCAGAAAAGAAAAAAGAAAGAATATGGATATGATAAGATAGAAAGGTAGAATCTACTTTTAAGGAACTACTTGTTTTAAAAACTTTGCATTGGATTGGATTTTTGTATATTGTACACAAATTTTGTATTGGACTCACAAAAATAGGATAAATAATGAGATTTTTTTTTGTCTAAATTTGTCAAATGTTAATGGACTGGACATTATTAATATTATAATGGGGTGCTTACAGGTGGCAATTGAAAATGAAATTTTAATTGGATAGTGGGAGGCAAATTATGATTATTAGCAGTGGGCATAAAAAGTTACTATACCTGAGCATTTAATAAAAGAGTCTAAGTCACTATTTTGCTTTTAAGATATTTAACAGATGGGCAGTAAACAGATAAAGTACAATTTAGAAGGGAAACTTTAGTAGAGTGCTTTGTGATTAGCTAAGATACTTGTCACCTAGGATATAAGAGCTATTGATACAAATTAAAGAGAGAAATGTTATATGTTTTGTGTTTAGGATTGGCCAAGACTTTTATGTCTAATCTAAATGAAGTATTAAGCAGAGACATGGAGAAGGATTAGTGTCCACTCTTTAAAAACTAGCATATTTAAATGCAAATCCTGGGATATTTTACATGCAAATCAAGATCTTCAACTTATCCTCAAAACAGGAAAACAAGACAGTGCTCTTTCTGCAGTTCCCAGTCACTTCTTCCAGAGTTCAGTGGTCAGTTCCCATTGCCAGAGCGCCAGAGCTGAGGCCCTGCTCAGAGACCAGGCCTTCGAGTTTGCTCTGCTTTCTCTTCCTCTCAGAAGGTCCTAGTCATTCACCGAGTTCTCCAAACTCATGTTCAGATACAATTTCATATCTTTTTGGAAAGTCTTATAGAATAGTGACCAAAGCTTTCAGTTTGGTTTATGAAACCTGATTCTATAAACTCCACAAACTAGTGCCAATTAAAGGGAACTACAAAAAACAAAACAAACAAAAAAACCAAAAAACAGTCTTTCTGGTGGTGAAGCATAATGAGAAATTAGGTTCATTACATCATATTTCCAGACCTGATGTTCTTCCCCAGTCTTCCACACATTTGAAGTAGTCCTTTGTTGACTAAGATGAAGAATGGTGTCTACCATTCAGATTCAGTGGTATCCATCTTGGCCGCATTCGACAATGTGGTAGCTATTGATGCAATCAAGACAGAGTCACCAGCACACAAAGTAGCAAGCATCCATCTTGCGGTCGCTGTCTCACTCAGACTTGTTTCTCCCAGTTAATCTTCTCTTCTCTTATTGTTTAGAGGAGGAATGCTTTATTTCAGATTATAGTCCAGCCTGGCAGGGAAGTCAGCTCAGCAGGAACTTACAATGAGCAGTCACACGGCACTCGCAAGCTGGAGCATAGAGAAACAGAAGGTACAGGTGCCTGTTGTTCACCTCTCTTTCCATACTCAGTCATCGGGACTGACTGACTTTTACAAAATACTACATATGATGTCTGTACTATCTTACAAGAGAAGGATTTGGTTTATCAAAAAGAAAGGGGTCCACTGCAACAGCAAACACAAAGGCAATTAACAAACACAAAGGCAATAACAAACACAAAGGCAACAGCAAACACAAAGGCAACAACAAACACAAAGTGAAAGAAGAAAAAGGGGTATGCTTCAGTAATAGTTAGGCTACACCTGAAATCAAATTGGCTTTCTGAATATACCAGAATCTCCTGAGATTGACAGATCCAGTTGTCTATGGCCAATTGTTCCATCTGCCAAGTTAAAGGTTATGGGAGCCCTTTGAACCACGGTGAACTAAACCAGCGGTTCTCAGCCTTCCTAATGCTGTGAGCCTTAAATACAGTTCTTCATGTTGTGGTGACCCCCAACCATAAAATTATTTTTACTTTAAATACTGTAATTTTATCTACTATGCAGGATATCTGACATGGAGCCCCCAGAGGGGTCATGACTCATGAGTTAAAAACCTCTGATCTGCCAGGCGGTGGTGGCGCACGCCTTTAATCCCAGCACTCGGGAGGCAGAGCCAGGCAGATCTCTGTGAGTTCGAGGCCAGCCTGGGCTACCAAGTGAGTTCCAGGAAAAGGCGCAAAGCTACACAGAGAAACCCTGTCTCGAAAAACCAAAAAAAAAAAAAAAAAAAAAAAAAAAAAAAAAAACCTCTGATCTAATGCTGGGCAGTGGTGGCACCCACCTTTAATCCCAGCACTAGGGAGGCAGAGTCAGGTGGAGCTCTGTGAGTTTGAGGCCAGTCTGGCCTACAGTTCGAGATCCAGGACAGGCACCAAAACTACACAGAGAAACCCTGTCTCAAAAAAACAAACAAACAAAAAATGAAAACCTCTAATCTAGACCCAAAAGATGCTGCCAAAAGTTCTATAAGGAACATCGTCTTCCTGCACAGCTATAAGTCCAGGCAAGCCAAAGTAATGTGCTGAGTAGATTAGCTCCTGGCAATGTCCTCATATCAAAATCTATCTGCACTCAAATGCCATAAAATGATAATCATGGTTTCTCCTATTAATAACTGAACATGTGTTTTCTAAAATAGTAGAGAAGTTTGTTCTTCCTGATCTCTTGTTTGAGGCTGAATTTTGAAAAGCTGTGCCTTTCAAGTCTACCCTGAGTGTAAAATACGGTGCACCTGGGCAATCTGGCTCTCTCCAGGGATTGTACTAACTCCCGGAAGTTTTATGAATCTGAAGTCCACCATATGGAACAGCAGTGCCATTAAAATGGGCATTAAAAAGATTTGTTCACTCAGTTAGATTTAGGCAGATAATAATACTTGGCACTTACATACTGCCTTTCACCTGTCTACCTTAAAGTAAGCAATTTGTAAACACATATTGTTTCAAAATTCTTCTAAACCAGAGGTGTGCTAGCTACAGAAAGCAGTTCCTGCCTACCACACCTTCAGTCCAAACCAAGACAGAGAAATAACGAAAATCAAAGGACAGACCAAAGTAGTGGAAGAGCATTCTTTAACATATTATTTCATGCAAACAGCAACTGCAGCTCTTCTCCTTAGGGAGAGAAAAGGAGAGGTGCTGAACATCCGGCCTGTGTTTGCTTTGTCTTATCTAGCTTTGGATCTGCAAACACAGAATTTTCATAATAAGAATAATATTGTTACTTAAATTAACTGTGAATGAAATTGGTTGAGACCTCATAACCATTTCTGTGTTAGTAATTCAGTCTTCTGATGATCAGAATTAATAGGATTTCTATGCAATTTCAATTAGCTTTTCTATGAATGTCATTTCGTTTACATGTCTAATTTTTATGTCTATTTTGCAATAGATCATAAACTCAAAGCAGTAATTCATTGTGTCTTCTAAACCACTAGCACCTTTCAGAGTTTAATGTATCTATATAATCTTATGTGGTTCCTCCTCCCCATCATCTGACTATGTCTTGCCTTCCTCCACTGTATGTACCACCTTTACTTTGAGATTTCTTTGCTTGTATAGCTGAAAGGATTTGGAAGAACAGATTTTACATACCCAAGAAAAAAAGTGATCTTCCACTTGCTTTAGTCTATCACATAACATCTTAATATAGATTACCAAAATTATGATTAAATAAAAGCACAGCTTAAAATGTATTCTAAGTTATATGTGTACATATTGAATTCTGTTAATGGGGTAAGATAAAGTCCACAGCATAATATTCAGCTACTAAGAGGTATAAAATGGAGACAGTAGATAAAATATAGCACTCAATTTCACACTATATGAGGAAACAGGAAAAGATTTCTTTTAATATAATCAAGTATCCTATTTACTTAAAAGAATATCTTAGTCAAAATTCCATATTATCAAATTTCAAATTTCGCTTTTTGAAAAGGTTGCTTATCATTATCACAGACGTTATAATGACAAAAAAGGAGATTAAAACTCAAATGATTGCATGGGCTAGGCAGTTAAATAAATGGACCAAGTACTCAGATGTGTAATAACAAGGAGTCCATGAAAGCAATAGTTATGATTTGCATCTAGAGGAAATTATTTCTTAAAGCACACAAACATATATGCTTAAATTTTATATACGAACATGGTGAAATGTGTGCAGACAAGCATGCTCATATCTCCATGTCCTACGATTTTAAAATCTAATGTTACCCTAAAAACTGGAAAACACACATGAGCCCTGGAAATGGGCAACTGGCTCTCAGTAATTATTTTTACACCCCAAAGTAGACCAAGTGTGAACAATATCTCACTTCTCATTAGAAACTGGGAGTTTGGAGTATATTTTTTCCTTTTACCATTCCCTTTTTGTCTCTCATTAGAAAACAAACAGGATTCTAGGGGATTAAAATAAAATAAAATAAAATGTAATAAGATAAAAACCAACACAGCAGAGTTGGACAAGACAAACAAAAAGGAGGAAAAGAATTCAAGAAAAGGTACAAGAATCAGAAAGAACTTTGAGCTCTGAATGTTTGCTTCCATTTTTTTTTTTTAGACCTTATGCACTTCAGCTAATTAAATCATCCTCATTGGCTAAAATCTTGTATCCTCCAGTGTTCAATAAAACTTGTTTATTATGTCTGGGGAGAAAATGACATGTGGCAGCAGGTGAGAGCCATGGATTGTTTCAAATTTAGTTCCATTAATGACATATATACTTACAATTTAAATGAAGTTGCTATTAAGAAATTGTTTTGTTTCTTGGAAAGTGTGTTTGTAAACAAGATTAGTCCTGAGAACCAAATCACAATATCATGGATGCCACTAAGAAAAATGCCGTAGAAATCTGTGGGAAATGTATTAGTAAATTTTATGAACAAACACTAAAAAGAAAAAAGCATGTGATTATCTAACATAGAAAAAGTTACTCAATTCCAGTACCATACAACTCAAATTGAAAATGGATTGAAGATTATGAATATAAATTATATGCTAAAACAAATACAAATCATATATGTAGGAATTAAAATCGCACATATATTTTTAAGTTCAAACAGAACAAAACATTTTTCATTTGGGGGATGGTCCTAGACCCTACCATTGTAGAGGAAAATAAGATAGAATAAATGGAATTCATCCATGAATCACACAAACTGTTCCTACATATGACATCAGTGGTACTGTATTGTTTTCTGATCTTCACATTTCTTTACAACTGAGACACACACAACACACACACATGCACATGCACATATACACACACATGTGTACACATACACATACACACACTAATCCATGCCTTGTGTCATTTTGGAAAATCAGTTATGAATATGGTGTCTGTGCTGTATGAGAGCAGGGAGGTCATAAACTTTGCCACCCACTTGGGAAGTGACATGTTGCTCTCTTCTTGTCTTAGGCCCCATGGAGAAGTATTTGACATATCTTGCATGCATCTCTCCCCAGTGCTTAGACCCAGTACCAGGGCAAGTGAGAAGAAGGAATGGAAGCTCCTAGAAGTTGAGACATTGGGGTACATGACAGCAGTTGTCAAAGACAAATAAAAACATAACAGTGAATAAGTAGAAGCCAAATCAAAATAATATGGTGTCAGCAGGCTGGTAAAGACACACAGCTGCTGCTAAGAGATCCAAGACTACTCCTAAAATGGTGCCCACTGGGCATGGGTCACGGTTGAACTTAAAATAGAAACTTTAATAAAATAATGGGAGCAAAACCTAGATGAGGTTTATTGACAACGAATAAATTCGAAGAAGTGGAGAAAAATCGTAGATTGAAAACACATGTGCAATTTGGTTCTCATATGAACAGCCACTAGGAAAAACAAAACAAAACAGGATAGTCCTGAAAAAGAAAGTGAGGAGAATCAATACGACTTCCTGGAAAACCTGTCTCATAACATCTCTGGACACTTTAACAAGTCTTCAAAGAGAAATCGATAGGCAGACCTACTGCTTGATAAAAAATATATAAATCCTCAATACATGCACTAATACTAAAATTCTTAAACCTACCTTGAGTGAGACATGCTGAAGACTAGAATAGGCTATATATATGACTTCATTTATATGAAATCTTAAAACATGTAGAAAATATTCCATAGCACAAGAATGGGAATTGCTATTGTCTGAGAAAAACCGCACTGTAGATAGACATGATAAAAATGGAAACACTGACTGGGAATGAGCAAGATGAACCTTTCTGGTACAATGAAATTGAAATGTATCATAATAACTTGTAGGATATTATAGGGTATACATTTAAATTTCTTCAACTATCACTTGGCTATTAAGAGTCACCTATTGCCAGGGGAGAGGACACTCTCCTATGGAACTGCCCGCAAGTTGTGCAGAGAACTCCAGGGGTACAGGATGCCACAGTGATGCAGCCTTCATGAATTACCTCGTATGCCAGGAGGGGAGGGGCACTCATGTGTGAACTATGAGCAACCCCTCACCCATGCTTCTGTAGGCAATCCCAATAAACTCCTTGGGTCACCAATCTAGAGAGGTGTGATTGTTTCTTTCGCCTTCGTAAGTTCCCTATCTTATGTGAAGGAAGAAAAGTCATGGCTCTGGTTTTGATTTAAGTGAATCTACAGGTCAATTTGAGTGAACCTAGCATCTCTCCAATATTGTGTCTTCAACTTGCAGACATGCTGTGTTCCTCTATGCCATTAGAGTTCTGGTTGCTTTGAGAATGTTCTAAATCTTTCAAAGATACCTTGAATCCCTTTTGGGATATATTTGCTCTTCCGTATTTGAGATTTTTGTTATTATCTTAAAGTGCTGACAGGTAGCAGGGCTCCTGACTGTAGCTTCAGCCAGTGGCCAAAAGCAGCGCAGGAGAGCTTTGGGATGTCAGCTGCCTGTGTCCTCTTTTCTTCTCTCCTCCTCATGTCATGACATCAAGGTGAGGGGTAGGGAGTCACCCTTCTGGACTAACTGAGACCTTGTCTTGGTTTGGTAAGCCCTCCTTTGATCGGTCCTTAACTTTCCGCCATCTTGTATTACACACTACAGTCAACCCATTTAAGCCTATAAAAACATATAGACACAGCCTCTTAGCCAGCACCCCACTTCCAAAGAAATGGAAACAAGTTAAAAGAAACCGTTTTCACATATATTTGATATCATAGTCAAACTGTCCTGGAAAAAAAAATTACAAAATTCTATTAATGGTCCATTGCCCTGTTAGATAAGCATATCAAAATACAATAAAAAAGTACACTAAACATATTTAGCAAGTATTAGAACTTCCAGCATGTCTTTTAGAATCACTATATATAAAAATATTTGCATGTATATGCATACATATGTGTGCTTTCTAAGTCTGCCTATGTTCCTCTCTTAAAAATAAAAACCAGTGATTGCTGTTCCCTTATGAAACTACCCATTGACTTCTTCAGACAAACAGAACTTGGATATCAACATGTTGTAATCCATCTGTAAGTACAGCATGCTCCACAACACCACTAGAACTTGGGCATCTGGACTTCAAAGGAGCACAAACACACATAAAGTTAGCACTGGTGGGGGCTGGCCCACAGTCTGCGCTGGGTTTAACACCTTCTTACTTTATATGCCCTTCCACATAAACAGTTTTATATTAGCCTCTGACATGGTGCTTCCACTGACTCAGTGTTGAGTTGTTTAAAGGCACTAATTAGCAGCTTTAGAATAGAAAGGAACATATATGTGTGTGTGTGTGTGTGTGTGTGTGTGTGTGTGTGTGTGTGTGTGTAAAATCCCATAAATTTAAAAACACCCTTTGGGCCCTACGATTTCTGTGTGAAAGAATTCAATAGGAAATGTACGATGTGGTTAATCCCGAGGCCTTCCAGGAATATAATCAATCACAGAAGAAATATAAACCATATCTTCATAAACAAAAGAAGAAGTATGATAAACCATGTTTAATCCATGCAAGGAGTCACCACAGTGAGCGGATGCTTTTACACAGCTACACTCACTCAGTGTAATGCTGAGTATCACAACTGTGTACACATCCAGTTGACCTATATATGTATTATGTTCAATTTTAGCCCAACTGGCAATACTTTTATTAAATTAAGATTTCACTTATTTTTGTATCTTCCAACGAAAGAGACATCCATGCATATTAACTTAAAAAATGCAGTAATTTTCAAGTACTGTGTACCAGTGTGAAAATACAGAAAGATTTTATTTTCAAGGAGTACAGGAACACATTCTCCTCTTATCTGGAATATTCACAGAAACTAATTACTTGTTTTAAGTAGTGTGTAAAGATAGCTATTTATAACTTCAAGGAATGCTTTTCTTTTTTCCAACTTTCTACAAACCTTGATCAAACACTCCCAGTTAATATTTACTACCTGTAAATAATTATATCCTTGAGTGCTTTAAAATCACACTAATTCCGACAACATTAAGGAAGGAAAATGTTGCTAGTTTTTTATGCCTTGTAAGTCGGAGATATTAATTTCTGGATGGAATTATGCATAAGCAGGGGAAAGGCTTTGTACTGAGGTAATATTTAAACGTAAAATGTTAAGTATCTCAGGATTTACAAATGATTAAAAGCAAATATGAGAATGTAATCATACTGTATTTGGATTGGGGGACCCTCTCCAACCCATGCAATTTTCTACTCCCCAAACCAAAAGGCATCTTTCCATTTTAAACTTAGTAGTCAACACAAATGCTTTGCACAGTAGCGAAGATTCAAAACCAAAAAAGGGTGTACGTAATTTACATTGTGTCATACAAATTAATATAAATGTAATTTATAAATTATATAATATGTAATAACATAAACAAGCAGGGATCTGTTTTGTTTTTTGTTAATAATTGTCATCTACACGGTCTGCTAATAAGCAGTGCAATTTCTAAAGCAAGGATTCACATTTTGAATAAGTGTAACCTGTCGAATTGTAGTTACTATTCATACTATTTACTAATGTAGTACTAATTGCGCTTTTCTGTTCTGATTTCATAGCTTTTTTAAATGATACTGAAAGGATCAAATGGTCTTGTTTTCTGTAGAAGTTCCCACACAACAGATAATTTCAATTCTTTCCTGCTCTATATAATTAGAAAACCTCACATATTTGCTATGAATCTATTTTTTATTCTTCAAAGGGATAAAGTAGGTTGAGTCTGGAACAGCTGTTCCTCTCAGTTTTTCTTTAAATGTTTTATGCTGAGGATGAATGGGGCTGGTACGGTGTACTGTTCATACTGTACAGTGTTGCACGACATTCACAGAGCATCTCCTTGTCACAGTGCCCTGAACCTTGAGGAACAGTTGAGTGTGTTGGGAGTGTGTTCACATTCAACAGGCCATTTCAAAGCAGAGTTTCTACATGCAGGAGATAGGACATTCCATGTCAACATGTGTGATGGGTGACAGTGGCTCTTAGTAAACATGTTGCAATGGAATTGGACTAAGACTGTGAGATTTTAGGACAGAGGAAAAGGCATAATCTCTAGTTTCTAGGCTGCAATGCTACAATCCATGACCATCCTATTAGCTTCATAGGGCCATTACTACAAAGTACAAAGCTTAAGAGTTGATTATGTCAAAGCTCTGAGATTCCTAAGACAGAAAGCAAGATGATCATATGATTCAGTTTCCCTCTGAGACACACTGGGGGGCCCACCACCTTCTGACTTGGCCTGCCATCACCTCTTGCAGCTATATGGCTCTAGTCTCTGCTCTGAGGTCATACAATGCTCCCCATCTGTGTGTCTACACACTGTCTCCTCATAACGGAATGGTGAATTCAGGCCTACCTTAGTCCAGCATTGTCTCATTTTAACGAAACACATCCATGATGAACCTCCCTCCAAATGAAGCCACGTTCAGAGGTAGGATGTCAGCATACCTTTCTGGAGCAGACACAGTTGAAGCTACAGCTGCCAATCCACTGGTATCACGTGGGCACCTCGGTTGGCATGCA
The DNA here is from genome assembly GCF_007827085.1 of Peromyscus californicus insignis. NCBI lineage: Eukaryota > Metazoa > Chordata > Mammalia > Rodentia > Cricetidae > Peromyscus > Peromyscus californicus. Next base: position 28,301,948 of record NW_026294424.1, on the reverse strand, counting down.
GTGCTAGTGACTGTCTTTCCTTAGTCATGTTCTCTTTTCTTTGCAGAGTTCCATTGCCTGAAGATGGCTTCACAGAACAGCCACCTACCTCCCCGCTCTGGAAATGAGGAAAGTAATAGGAAGTGAGTACAGCAGGGAGGCTGGGGTTGCTCAGAAATCCTCCTGCCCATCCAGTATCCACAATGATGCAGACGTGAATGCATGTAAGTCTGTTGTTGTTTCAAAGTCTTTTGGAAAAGGTTAAAATGAACTGTCTGGAGGCAAAAAAAAAGGCAGATTCCAACCACACGCTGCTCAATAGTCCTTATTTCTAAAGGGCAAGCTTCCTGGAGAAGAACTCCCTGTGATCGTCATCTCCACCAGGTGACCACTAATCTGTAGTCATGGGCATCCTCCAATTCACCAGGGCCAAGAATAGTGTTAAAAATACACTAAAATAAAAAGGGCCAGCGAGATGGCCCAGGAGGTTTAAGCATTGGCCCTCAAGCTTGATCGAACTTGGACCTGAGTTCGATCCCTGGGATACACATGATGGAAGGGAGACCTGACTCTCAAGCTGCCCTATGACCTCTACAGGAGCACGATGGTATCCACACATCACTCCCTAAGGGAGTGTTATAAAATAATAGTTAAAAAAGTGAAGACAGAGCTGGAGAAAATGGAGGCAGGGGTGGGGTCGGAGTAGCACTACAGCTGACTGCCTCGAGTCCCTTCCACAGAACACTAAGGTGCATTTGGCTGGCTTTCCTTTATGTTTCATTTTTTTAGAGGAGAGAAGCAATCAGTAGAATTTTTTTAAGGGCTCAAAACAGGGGTCACTTTGATCAGCTGACTGGTAAGGCAAGATAAATTTTCATTTGTCAGCCATCATGACAAACAAGGACGGCTTTGTCTGGGACTCCAGAAGTTGTGGAGATGGGCACTGGCTTGCACCGGCTGTGATGGAGTGAGAACTAGTGTAGCATGAGCAGAAGAAAGCGTAGATGTAACCATAGGTTGCTCATCCCTCGCTCCTCACAAAGGCCTTTCATTTCCACTTGGAATGTATGTATGAAAACCAAGACAGGCTGGCCCCTCAGTCACCAAGCAAAACACTGACTCTTGACATTTGCCTAATTATCTTTTCTCATCATAAGTCATCTCTTGAAGTCTCGGCTTCATTCACATGCCAGGTATTTCCGAAATTAATCATGTCATTGAAAGCGGCATCTTTTCATGTGAATGGACTCATTATCTGGATCAGAAAGCACCCCCACCACTCCTCCGAGCTGGGGGAGCCCATTTGCAGGAACATGTTTGAAATCTGGCATGGTGCATCCCTAAGAAGATTGTTAGTGTTAACCTCCCAGTAAGCAGGAGGAATTCATCACTCTGAGCCTCTGTGTGTGTGTGTGTGTGTGTGTGTGTGTGTGTGTGTGTGTACGCATGCACAGGCACACACACACCCACACACGTGCAACCAACCCAGAGCCTTGAGATGCCTGAATGTTAATTTGCCCCATTGTTTCAGGGTGACTGCCTTGCCAGTATTTTGGGACAAAGCCTTTTTTGCATAAGCCCCTTTGGACAATCGTTTAACGTGTGCTTCCAGAACCCTCGTCCCATCTTTATTGCAACTATATTAGGGAATGTCGGGCTTCTTTGTCTCCTTGTAAGGCTGAGGATTACAGACAGGATTTACCATGTTATCCAGTCTACTCCTTTTTCATTTAAAGACATTTTACAAATGTTTGAGGATCCTGGGCTGGATCAACACGTAGGCTGGCCTGGCCTCTGCCTAAAATCAGAGACAAGAAGAGAAAGATGCTTCTGAGGCTGGAATGAAGTGCGTCGAATTCAACTTTTAAGTGTGCAGCATTTGGTTTATAAAGAATGAGTGAATGAAGACCAGAAAGCAACAATTCCCGCATGTAGAAGTCTCACTGAGTGCTAATAGGGCCTGGGAGAAGCCTGCTTATCCAGATTCCCAGCACTGGCAGGGATGCACTATCTAATTAGCAAGTGGGTGTACCTGGTGGTGGACGACCTAGAACACCCAACCCAAGCACCAGGCACCCCCCACTCTTTGAGTGTGCAGTGACCAGCCACACAGGGACAGTCTATTCTGTATCCCCCAAATCCCTTTTCTTGTACTCTGTGCTTACAGAAGCAGGTGTTGAAGGGTAGGTCTCCCTCTGGGAGGCACAGAGAAGAGTAACATTAATTACTTACAACCTTCTCTCCTGCATGGAAATAAAATTAATGTTGTGACGTAAACTGACAAAAACCAGGAAATTAAAAATTAAGGCTGAAATCCCTCTGTGATTTCTCCTCTTTTTTACTTTTTAATTGGAAAATGAGTTTATTGAGAATAGTTTGGTTGAGGAAGACCTAATCATGAAGCTCAAGAAAGAAAAAAAATGTGCTTTTTAACAAGAAGAAAATCCTCTTTGCCTTTTCCCTCCTTTAGGCCAAATGAGAGGTGTTTACTCAACCAGCTTCTCAGATGACACACTTCATTCCCCCTCCCCAGCCTGAAAACTTCCTTAAGCCAAAGGAAAACAAAATCCTCTTCTCCCTACTCTTCCAAAGATCTAAGTAATCTTTTTCTCAGGCTTTATAATAGACCAATATATACTCAAAAAATTTTTTTTTGAAGTTCTAAGTCAGAGTTTTAAAAAAGTACAGATTGTCTGGAGTTTAGAAATACACAGTGCTCCTTTATGGCAAAGCCCAAAGAAAAACAAGAATCACAAAGCAGCAGCTTTTGAGAGGCCGTGTTTAGGAAAGACCTCAACCTCTCCATTTTCTCTGGTGTTTGAAGATAAGCCAAAGGGGAGAAAAGGGAGTGTGATTCAAGGAATGAAGCTCCAGGCTGGAGGCCAGCAACTCCACACATTCATCTTCCCCTGCCCTGTTTCTGGGCAGGAAGTCCCAAGAGGAAGCAGGGAGCTGCATTTCTCAGAGCTCCCTTGAACTGCAAAATGATTGCAAACTCCCCTTTCCTTCTCAAATCTGTCTTTGGTGTTCATATTCGTCTTGTATTCTTGCATCCCTTGGTTCTGTGGTTACAAACATGCATGGTTTTTTTTTTCTGGTATTTCGACAGCCTTTGGGTTTTGATATATCCTTGTTACTGTCTCTGTCTCGCTCTGGAACAATACCACCACCTCCTGGGTTGCTCACAATTTCCAGAGCTTTCTGCACAGCTTCGGAAGTTGTTAACTTTCATACAATACTATCATCCTAAAAACAAGCTCTTAGGACTCGTAAAGGCGGGTTTCTCAAGTACAATGACAATTCTTAACACAATCAAAAATCAGGCCCGAGACACTGTCAGTGAAGGGAAACTTTTAATGTACAAAATTCATATGAAAAAGAGCATAAAGGAATGAAATCTGAGTTAACCAAGTTCAAGACACAAGGTCCCTATTCTGGCATTATCTCTAGCACAGAGCTCAGTAGTGTGAACAAAGGTGCTGAACCTGTCACCTCAGCAGCAATCAGAGGGAAATCCTGTGAGGTCCCCAGAACCGCACCCCTGCCCACTGAGCGGCTCTTTAGCCCTTTCTTGGGGTGTGAATTAGAGGTCTACCTGCCTTACATCTCTGACCAGACAGATGCAAATAGAGCCATAAGTTCTTCCCAGATCCTCATCCTTAGCTAATGAGGAGCTGTCTTGAAACCTATTTATGTTTGTTAGGCTCAGACCAAAGACAGAGAGTCTTACATGTACTCTGTTCTTACAGGATTCTAACACCTAGGATGTTAAGGAGGTAACAGCATCCGGGATAAAGAGAGAAGGGGGAAAGGTCATGACAAAAGATACCAAATAGCTTAGTGTTATGGGGGGGGGGGTTGTTTTGTTCTTGAGACATAGTCGTTTTCTGTTGCCGAACTGGACTCCAAATCACCATTTTCCCTCCCCAGTATCCCAGCTGTAAGCATGGCAATATAGCCAGCAAATTCAAGGGGAGATTTGAAGTTACATTGTCCACAAGGAGATCACAGGAAACAGAACAGAATTTGACCCTAAATCAGTAGGTAACTTCATGGTTCCCAGAGTGCTCTGATATGTAGCTCTATGACTGGAGAGAGTGTATTGTATGGAGAGGGCCTCCTTGTGAAGGAGGTGTCAGCACAGACAAGCACCTTTCTCTCTGAGACTTTGGAGAGCAGATTTTGTGTGTGTGTGTGGTGTCAGACAAACAGAACTGAATGTTGCTGACCCCATCATTTTAGCTGAGACCTGAGGAACCTGTAGTTGAACTGGACATCTATTGCATCTCTCCGCCTCCCATTTCTTACCTGTGTTGTCCTCCGACCCTGTTTTAAAGTTATTTTTTTAAGCTAAATTACAATTCCTTAGAAAAGCAATGATCTCCCTGTGTAGTGTTTGGCAACAAGCTACATCTTACAGATAAAAATTTCTAAGATGACTCCCATTTCTGAGCAAAGGGCTCCGGCTCACTGATCAGCCATCCGGACACCAGCAATTCTGTAGTTCCATGATCTATCTTAATGTATATGCATCATTCCTCAGACCCCAAGGCTTGGCTTATTTTATAAATTAATCAAACTCAAAAACAATCTCTGCAATTTATCCTGTTTTTCTCACCAAATCTATTTATCTCAACCTTAAATGCTGCTGGAGTAAACAAAATGGTTTTCCCATGTCTGAAAAAATCCTCCATGTGTTGAGATCAGTACCCTACACCATGAAAATGGTCCTGTGTATGAAGTACCTCATACCAGAGGAAGCTGGGGTGTGTACCACTTTACAGCTTGAGATACATTTTCTGTCTTGCATTTCCTTAAGAACTGCAGAAGAATATTATGTAATTTAGAGATTAGTGGACTCTGGGTCAGTGGTAGCATGCCTTACTGTGATTCGTGCAGATGCTGGAATACACATGCAAATCTTTCGCCTTCTAAAGAAACAAGGTTTTGATTTTTATTCTGAATTATGATGAATTTCAGAAATTGTAGTTGTAATGTTATTCTCAATTACATCTTTGTTGCTGTGAGATATCAATCACTTCAGGTTAATTTACTTAATTCATCAAACATCTACTATCTAATATGTGCACATGACCGTACTGTATTTACTTTTAATAAATAGTGTACAGTAATTACAGGAAAGAGATAAGGTCTAGCCTTCAGAAATACATGTTCCTGAGGAAGAGTTGTACATGATAACACACATACACATACATACACAGACACGTGGACATATGTTTTTTGTACAGACTTCATCATAGCAACAGTCTGGCAAGGATTCAGATTATGACATCAGGAGCCCAGCTACCCTCACTCCAGGCATGCCACTCACTAGCTATAAACTGTTGGACAAAGTTATCTAACATCTCCAGGTCTCATTGGCCTCAAATGTATGGGGAGATAATGTTAGATCAAGACGGACCCATGAGCATTCTGAGGAATTACTTGTGATATCTATCCGGAAGTCTAAGCCACTTCCTAACCTTCCCAACTCCCAAATGAGCTAGCGAGCCTTTTCTCTCACAGATTTTTTTTTAACTTATTTTTAAATGTAAATAGTTTTGAGCATCAACAACTTGCTGCCATTCAGTCAGGAGGAAGACTCTGTTGCTTCTGACTAGATCATTGAAAATGTTAATTCTGTTAGCCTGGCTGGATAAAGTTTGCTGTTTTGTATTACTTATTTTTCTTTCATTAACAAAATGCTTTTCAGTTATCAGTTACTGTGTACAAAGGGAATGCTACCCACCCCCTGCCACACAGAGCATTGTACAGTCTGATAGCACCAGTGGACCAGCCATGGCCCAGTAGACAACTGAAGTCGAACCACAAATCTTCCTGCCTAGAGTGGCAAGGAGCCAGCCCTTGTTATCCAGGAGCCACTGATCAGGCAGCAAAAAAATGTAGGCGTGCAGAGCAGGCCTGGCTCACACTAAATGTGGCTTTCCAAGAATATGTTGGCATTTCCAGAAGGTCAAAATGGGCAAGACCCAAGTGGGGGGAACTGGGAGTGTATTTTGTTCACAATTTGTAGGTTTTTCATAGCTTAGCTTTGATGAGTGTAGAAGCAGATCCAGGTAGCTTGGATCAATAAATGAGAAATGGTAACTAACGAGGCTAACTCAAAGAGAATATATGAATACACACACCAAAAAAAAAAAAAATCAACAAAAGTATTGCCTACATTGGGAAGTGAAAATTTATAAAACAAAGGCAGACATAAAAGAAGAAATTGTTTATTTGCCTTTATATAACCCATTTGGGAGAAACGTACATAGATACACATCCATTATCTGGCTTGTCCCAGCCATACTGATGCTGGAGATGTCCTTGGTTAGAAATTAATGTGTGTAATAAAGTTTTACATTTTTCATACGTTTTGAAGTATATGAGCTATATTTCTTTTGACTGCATAATTACTTTTTGTACACAAGAAAAATGAGGTGCTTAGTCCTAAGTAAATAACCTCAAAACAAACAAGAATAATAGTTACATTCTTTTCATCTGCTAGGCTGCATACAATAAATATTTACTGAAACTTTTTAAAGTTATGTTATTGTGACTTTAAAAAAAAACTTGTATTGAATCAGAGCTGACTTCAAACAAAAATATGACTCACTCTCATACTGATATTTTCTGTGTTTGTTGAGAGTATCTACTCACTATAGATATCAACATTTTTCCCTAGCTTGTATTAAATTCCCATGCAGTTTTCTTTTAGATTTTGAAGATACACTTGGAAAAGTAAGATAATAGATTTAAAACATTTAAAGTGGTTTCTTTTTGTGGGTGAGTTATTTGTTGACTCCTAACTTCCTTCTGGGGGAGGGAATGATCATCATTAGGATTAACTTTGGCGTTGACTACAGTCACTCTTTCTTTCTTTGATAAACTGTATAGAAGGCTAATGAATGCATTTGCCCACTTATAAAAAGAGAACGAGCGCTGTCATTCACACCTTTGAGGTTTTATTTATGTGGAGGCTGTAAAGTCACAAACTGGAGCAGAGGAGTCAGTGCTACAATTTCGAATAGACTGACCAGAAGCCGCTAACCCTTTGTGCTAGCTGCCCCCACTATATCCCCACCTGTCTATTTTCATTGCCCTTTCTAGTAACACTAATTATGACTTTGTTTTATTTTATATCTTTTTCATAAAAAGTACACAATTCGAATATTGTGAAGAGTCTTTAAGTTTTTTTTTTTCAATCTTCAATTAACCAGGAAAACGCTGATATTTTAAGTTGCTTGTGATGGGTGCTGTGTGAAGAAGCTTCAAAGCCATGTATTTTCTCCTCAACTTTAGTAACAGTGATTATGACATATGCCTTACCTAAACATTTTTAAAGTTCCCTTTCTCCAGTTTCCAGATCAAATTCTGGGTATGCATGTTCACACTCAAGTATAAACAAACAGAAAAGCAGTTGCTCAGATACCATGCATACAACTTCGAGAAACAACATTTCTATATGATTCTATTTTTACACTTTTTTCTACATGAAATACTTCTGTGGTGGTTGTAATTTTATTATAAGGAAAGCTATTGATTTTTTCAAGATTAATCATAACTTTCTGATAAGACTTACAAAGTGAGTTGGAAAGAGATTTTAAATCTTTTTGCAAAATATTGCCTCCCACTTCAAACTGCATCTGCCTGAAGGACAGGGAGCTCAGACACAGAATTAGTGAGAGCAGAAATTATCAAGTAAGAAGCCAATGGAGTTTGTACAGGCCATGAAACTTTAGAAAGGTTGAGAGAGAAAGAATTGAAACATATTATATTAAAGGCATTGACCTGTGGATAAATAGAAAACATATTTAGAAAAGGTAAGTGTGGTAAGATGATGGTAGAGGTTCTTCATTACTTCGGAAAACTTGTCTGTTTGTGTGAGGACTTGCCATAGAGAATTTTAATGCAGTTTCAGCAGTAAATATTGAAGGAAGCCAAGACATGCTTGAAAAGTAGCATGGTCTCAAGTTTGGAGGAGGACCACTCATGAATAGACAAAATGCCTTGGGCATAGCCGTCATTCCACCAGAGGAGACTGCCCATGACTGGAGCTTCAGCTGGCCTCTTTCCATTTTTGTCTACCATGGCGGTAGAAGCAGCACTCTATCATTCTGAAGGCTGGTAGGTGATCAATAGGCCAAGTTGTGTTTCACCCGCCTTTGCTTTGAAAATGACGTGTATCACTAGGAGGTGTCACATAGTTGTCTGGTCTGTATCTCTCACACAAAAATTATGTATATATATGTTTAAAAGTCCTCTGTGACTTACTATTGCAACTAAAAAAAAATCACAAGTTCTCTTCTTGCTGTCTGTCTTAATGGTCCTAACCACTGCTGGACACAGACTCATCTGAGTTCAGACCACTCGTCTATGCATTTAGCATCAGTTTCTCAAAGACTACAAATACCTTCCAGATATTTCTAGATTATCTGTTTTGTGCATCATACCAAAACCATTTTTCTACAGTTATCTGATATCCACCCTTAAAGAGTCTATTGAAGACCCCCAAATCCCTCAACACACTGAAAAGTCCTTTCCCCAAACTTTTGTAAGAAAATAGCTAAACCTCATCTATGAACTTCACCATGCCTATAACGAAAAACACACGGACTGTGGATGCCACCCAGGACACATGGAAAGGGAAGCCTTCCTGTTTCCCCGTCTTTATGCTATTGCCTCCTTGTAAGAGAAGCAATACATCGTTCTAGAAATGTGATCTAGATGCTCACAACTGGCTGGCTATCCTTCCAGCCTACAGTTCTACAAGCCTGGAGCTTTGTAGGGGAAACAAGCTCGTACTGTCTGCTAAACAACTCTCCACTTCTTCAATCCTCTTCCCACCCCCACCCCCACTGTCCTACTCTGCTGTAATCAAGACGTGTTAGTTTAATTGGATAGTGTCCCTCAGGTCCTGCCGCAAGCAAAAAGTAAATAAAACAAAGATTCCTCTTCGTGCAGAGATAACTTTCTTCTTCGCCTTTTATTAAGAAAAGTCAAGTTCATCCCTTCAGATTTGCACACCTGGCCAGAAGCCAAAGACAGAGGACAGTATACAGAGGACAAGAGTTTCAGCAATAACTTGTCTGTTTATAGATGCAAAGCTAAAGCTGAGGCTGCTGGACAATGGCACGCAAGTCTGATATGTATTTATATAAGTCACAGAATGTAATGGGTTTTGAAATATAAATTATAAATGCATGGAAGATATTGTTTCTAGGTATCGTAACTTATGTCTGGATATTGATTTTGGAGCATCACCGTTTTGCATGGAGAAACAAGGTGATATCTGAGCGAGATGTATGCAGAGTAGGACATAACTAATACTGTGGAAGAAAATGGGGATGGGGGATGGTTGTGAAATACAATGACCAGGTCTCCCTCCTGGGAATGGCATCTTATGTAGATGAGGTTGTTGTTCTAAGATATGAACTTTCAATATTTGGGTTCTTGAAAATATGATATTGTGGCAGAAAACATGTGTCCTTCAGACTAATACACAAAATATTTGGGCATAAATTTCAAAAACTGACCACAAGCTTTTCCCTTGTCTTGATCCATGTTCTTAAAATCAGATATGTTCATCCATTCCTTCAGAGGCAGAGTTTATATCTTCATCATTGAGTATGGGTTACTATTTTGATATTCTTTGGCCAATAGACCACATCAGAGGTTCATTGTGTATGTTGAAAACAGATGTCTCAAAAGACTTTCTGCTTTCTGCTGTCAGTCTTGAAACATGGAGCTCCTTCTGTGTAAATACTGTGGTCCAATCTGCTAAGCGATGAGAGACACATTGTGTATCCACTCCTACATCAGAGTGAAAATGTCTAGCTGCCCCAAGTCTGGTAACAGATGCATGGGTGAGCTCAACCAAGACCAGAACACTATGAAGCAGAAATCTCATCTGCAGGCCCCCAAAATCACAAACTACCCTACACAGGAGATATCTCTATCAGAAGCAACATAATACCAAATAAAAATCCAAGTGCTAGACGTGGGCTAGAGTTATTGCTCAGGGGTTCCAAGAGGCCCCCAAGTAATACAGGTTATTGTCACTGCTTTTGGTTGCCCACTGGAACTTCCTTGTAAGACCCTATTGCTGAAGACGCCACACACGTTGGTTACAGGACACAGAAAAATCAGGTTGATACTGAGCAGAAAGCTTCCCCCCTGCTGGCTAGATGTCATAGTACTGGAAGTTTCTATGTAGGGTACTTACTGAACTTACTGAACTACAATACCAACATGACAAGATATGCCCATGGGTGTAGCAGAGGCACAGACATTATGGTGGTCATCAGCTACTTTCTGATTGGATTTAAGGCACATTGTGCAGGAAGAAATATGGCTTGGTACTACGCACTTGTCCAAGAATCCATGGTTGGAGTGTTCACCAGGCCCCAGGGGTAAACCTAGTACTACCATTTTGCTGAATAGACATAGTCCTATAAATTCATATCTCTATGTCCATAGATCAGCACAGTTCTCAGACCTCTTCAGAGAAATTTCTTTGTACAATGGACAGCAGCTAACATAGAAACTCACAACTGATCAAGATGCAGAGAACGTTCATCAGTGAATGTCAGTGGAATGTTCACCCACAAGTGAAACATTTGTATCATCCATCACCCCAAGGCTTTTCGACCATCACAGAAGAGGAGACAGGAAGATGATAAGAGCCAGAGATTAGGGAGGGCCAGCATTATATGCTGTCTTCTGAACACAATGAGACTGCCACACTAATGACTCACAGCAGTTATTGCTGCCTGCCCAGCAACTGCACAGGGGTAAACCATGGTGGGAGGAGGCACCCTAGAGGAAAGAAGAACAGGAAATAGAAAATAATGGGAATGGACTTTAGCTGGGGAGAGGAGAAGGAGGGCAATATAGAGAGAAAGGGAGGGAAATTGAGGGAGAGTGGACGGGTAAATAACACTAAACCATATGGAGTCATTTATGCTTACCTAAAGTTACATATAATATATGTGCATGAGTTATAACACACACACACACACACACACACACACACACACACACACACACACACACACACACAGGTGTTATATAGTTTCAGTGAAGTTATGCCACATAGGGTAATACTGCTTTCCCCCCAAGAGCCATAGACTATCTTACAAAAACCCCAGTACCAGGCATGAGAAGCCTACTTTAGAGTTTCTGATCAGGGGAGTCCAAGAGATACCCCCAAACAAGAGTTGCTGTTGCTATAGCCCTTCCTTTTGAATTTGAAGGCAAGTCAACATTGCTGAAGATGTCACCCATTTCAGACACATGATTTGGAAAAGTTGAGCTAGATCTGACCTGAAAACCTCCCCCTTGATGACAAGCTCTTATGGTACCCAAAGATGCTATGAGAACTACTAAGGGAGAAAGAAAATCAATATTCCTACCCAATTGTGATGCCTACTAGACCACAATGATCATCATGACAAGATATCCCCAAAGGTACAATAGTGGCACTTATATCTTGGAGCAACCAACAGTTGTCTAATTGGACTTTTAAAGATGTAGGTCCCAGGTTCCTATACTATCACAGTTGAATTTCACAGTTTGTGTTCTCTTCTGCTTCTGGGTTATTCCAGTCTAAGCACCTTCAAAAACTCACAAAAATATACTGCTAAGAATCTAAGATGCCCTAGAGAAGCATGTAGCTGACACTTCCACATCACAGGTGAAGCAAATTAGACCTCTAGAGGCTCAGGCACATGGTCACTTCTCCCAGTCAAAGCTGGAACTCAGGCTGCGTGGCTAGAATGCAGCTTCTCAATTATCCACATCCTTTTCAAATAGACACACCAAGTCTCTTCCATGTCTGGCTTCATCCAGTCTCACAATTATCTCTAGTCCTTAGAAAAACACAAAAACAATTTTTTTTGTTTTCACATTTGATTGTTCTTTAAATCATGCTATCCAACACTTAGCACATCCGTTCTCATCTGTTAGCTCTGCAGCAGGCTTGGAAATCAACTTCATTTCCTAGTTTCCTTTGTGATAGGTGTACTAAATATGATGCCACATTAACTGCAAACTTTATGGCAGGTGTCCTCAAATTGCAATTGTTACCATTTGTTATGGGGTTTTGGAGGTTTCACACCAGGATACACTATTGTATGAGCTTCTCTCTACCAGATTTCAATGGGTTAATGCAATCAAATGAATCTTCAGATCCCAAGACACAGATTAGCTATGACTATGGAATTAATGTGGCTTTACCCAGCAATGTAGGAAGTCTGCAAGAAATACCAGCCTGGGACATACACAGTTGCTGAGCCTGTCAGTTCCAAGAGGAATATCACACAGATGAGAGTCAGCTATGCTGAAGATGGGGCAGGGATGCATCGATGAGACAAAGAATGCAAAACATGGACTCAGAAGAAAACAAGAGAAAGGCTTCGGCCCATTCACTAACACAGTAAGCAGTAGAAGCATGCCAGGGCAGCAAACGTCAGGCAGAGATGAGGAAAACACAGCCTGTTCTTGAGGGTCCAACTGTCTTGTGGGCTAGCAAATTAGATAGAGCCTACTACCACATATGCATACACACACGCACGCGTGCTCACACACACACACACACACACACGCACATGCATGCAAATGCATGCACACACATACAACTTGTCAATCAAAACCACCTGAGAAACACCAAATGACACATTACCGATATCTAGTCCAAAGTTGGAAGTGCACATTGTATAGGTTTGAACAAACACAAGGTGTGTGTCACCCCTGCAGCATTATAGAAAATAGTTTCCTTAGCTTCTGTGTTCTGCTTGTTCATCCATGCAGGGGAGGGGAGGACTAAAATGGTTTTGTTTTTTCCCTTTTGCATGGGGCTAGACTCTGCTAAATCCCAGTAAGTTAGACTTCATTTATATAGTTCCTCTGTTTCTTACTAATATTCTCCTACTTCAAGACAATCATTTTTCCATTCCTCATCCAGGAAGCCCAAGAGGGGTCATTTTCTCTAGTATTTTCTAAAAGAACCAGGTAGAAGAACTCTGAGAGGTCAAACTCAAAATTTGAAGACTGCTACCAGAACTGGAACCTGCTCAAACTTCTTTCTCTCAAACTTGTCCACACTGAACCTCCAGCAACTTTTTAATGCACCTCAGGCTTCTTGCCTCTGCACTGGTTTGCACGGACTGTTCTGCTCTTATAAGGTAGGATTCTCTGCATTTGCCATTCTAAATATGGAAACAAAAGGCTGCCTAAACCTCACTTGTCGGGGGCTCTTAGAGAGCTGGGGGTGGGGGGGGGGTGCGTGTAATTTTTAAAATTAAAAAATACATCATTTACCCCCTTCCATCTCCACTTCCTTGCTCCAACCCTTGCCGTGTATCCCCTCACCACTCCTCAAATTCACGGCCTCTTTTATCAGTTATTATTATTATACACATATACAAATAAGTAAACATATAAATGTAACCTGCTGAGTTCATTTAGTGTTGCTTGTATGTATATGATTTCAGGGGTGACCACTTGGTATTGAATAACAATTAGGCAAAATTCTCTAGGGAAAGCTAATTCTCTCTCTCCATAGTCTTGGTTGCCAGTAGTTCTTGGTCTAGGGGTCATGCCCTGTGATATGTCCCCCTCCATGTTAACATGTCTGTTGGTGTTATCACTGTTCAGGTTTTGTTTAGACAGCTGTATTTTTGAGATATAATGGGTATGTTCTCCCTGTCATATCTAGAAAACACAACCTCAACAACAAACTTCCCAGTCCTCAGGCTCTTAAAACCTTTATGCCCCCTCTTCCAGGATGTTCCCTGAGCCTTGGGTGCAGGAATTCTATAGTAAATTTCTTAGTTGTGCTGGGAACCCAATAAACAGATGTTCTCTGCATTTTATCAGTTGTGGCTTTCTGTAAAAAGTTGTTGATTTTTTTAGTTGTATACCTTTTTATTTGTTGTTAAGATGGGATGACGACATCTAAACTCTTTGCATGCTGGGTTTTAGAGAAATTGCTTTTTAATAGAAATAGCCTTTTGGGTAAAAAGAGAGAGAAACTGGGCCTGAGTAGCCCGTCTACCATTTACAGTCAAAACCCAGAAGCATCTCCCACTTATCCCTAACCTAGGGAGATTCATTACACTTTGAGTCTAGCTTCCTCTCTTACAAAAAAGAATATTAACATCAAGTTAACACCAAGGACATATATGTACATTCTCATTCAGGCTCTGGTTAGTTATAAGAGGTTGTTAATTGTTTATTCCTTTCAAGTCCTCCTCTTGTCAGCTGCCATGATAAATCAATTAATCTTTGTGAAGCTGTTCCACTATCGTTTCGCTGGGAAGACTGAGACGGGGCCTCCTTGGAGCAAGCTGGCCAGACAGATTCATTATGCTGGCAAATTCCAGGTTCAGTTGAGGGACCTTGCCTCAGTGAATAAGGTGAAGAACCATGCAGGAAGCCTCCTGATGTCCACTTCAAGTCTCCACATACACCTACACACTTATGTGCACACACGTGCACACCTGTACTTGTGCCCACACACATGAACATGCACACACACATGCGTACATACCACACACATGCACATGAAAGAGTAAGAGACTATTGGCATCATTACAATGATTATTATTATTACAAATATCCAAAGCTGCCCCTAACCCAGCTGTCTTTATGAAACTTAAGAATAAAGCACAAAAGTCTTACATGACAATCGAGCCTGGGCAAGTTTCCAACCAACCTAGTTATCTGCGTGTTTTGACACTGTTTTCTTCAATAGTCAAGCTTGTACATCCAAGAATCTATAAGAGGTGTCAAGAGAGTTTCTGTTACTTATCCTGGGTTTCATTACCCAGTTTTATTGGTGTTAAAACCCAAAGTTGCAAGTTCTCTCTTTAGTTTTTCAGATGCTATTGCATTGCCCTTGCGCTGTGGATATCGCTCTATATAATTAAAATGTTGATTGGCCAGTAGCCAGGCAGGAAGTATAGGTGGGACAAGCAGAGAAGATAATTCTGGGAACAGGAAGGTTGAATCAGGAGATGCTGCCAGCTGCTGCCATGAGTACCAACATGTAAGATACTGGCAAGCCATGAGCCATGTGGCAAGGTATAGATTTATAGAAATGGGTTCATTTAAGATAGAAGAACTAGATAACAAGAAGCCTGCCATGGCCATACAGTCTGTAAGCAATGTAAGTTTCTCTGTGTTTACTCAATTAGGTCTGAGTGGCTGCAGGACTGGCAGGTGAAAGAGATTTGTCCTGACCGTGGGCCAGGCAGGACTGGAGAAAACTCCAGCTACATCCTTGTCCCTTGTCACTGCCAATTCAGAGTGATGTCATGTTGGTTGGCATATGAATGAGGACATCACAGGAAACAGTATTCCCACACAGCTGGAAGACAGGGAAGGGCCTGAAAGCCACCCAGTGTCTTTCTCCGCCATCCTCATTTTATAGGTATCACCAAAACGTTACACTTAGTAATCTTGACCCTGCCAAACTTAACTTATTAACCTATCATGTATAGTGTTGTAAGATCTAAAAGTTATGTGTCTTACTATCTGATGACTTCCCCAAAATGTTCTCCTGAAATCTGTGCCCTTAAACTTATCAAATTATGTTTTTCTCAACAAAGGGGCTACAATATAACCAGGGAGGATGTTCCCCAAGCCTCCTTTCTGCTACTTCTGTGGAAAGACCTCACATCGCCAAATGATGTGAGGCACTCTCCAGAGTTCCTTGTCACTAAATTATACCCATCGGTTTGAATTTCCTTTTAAAAGAATGTTCCTTACTGGTGGCTCTTGTAGGATCAGCAGTTTTCTTTATGGCATTGTCCGTGACTGTCCTTAAAATAGTCCCGTGCACTAGAACGCCTCCCAGCACGAGCGTGCCTTTCTTGCTCAGACAGTGTGCTTTCCACTGTGGCTGCTGAGTGGCATAAATCAATACAATGCACACCATAAACACCACAAGTGCTAACCCTGCCAATTGGCTCTCTTTAATTGGTTTCAGCTAAAAACCTGTAAAGCTATTTGAAGTGAAAAGGCAGACAAATCAAAGGCAAGACGGATGGCCTGGAAGGCCTCACTGAGCCAGGGGTTGCTATCACCGCCATGGTGCTTCTCATCTCTGGTGTGGGTTCTTGTCTTTTTTTCCATTTCTTTCGGCTATGGTGCTGTGTTTCAGCAGTGTCCACGTCTGAACTTGGGAGAAGAAAGCATAAATGCTCCTCAGGCTGAATGGTGAGTTCCAGCGACTGCACTAAGGGAGAAAACAGCTTAAACAGAGCAAGTAACCCGTAACCAGGGCCATATTGGTGACTGCTCACAGCTACCTTCCACACTAAGTGCGCAGAGTCTGCTTACCACCCATTCGGAAGCATTCCCCCTCAGATGCCGCACACAAATGGCAGATTAGCTGTATGTTTTTGTCTTACATCGTGCTGAGCTTGTGCCTGTAAAAACCAGGGGCTTCTGTTGCTCAGGACTATCCACCAGAGCTAGGTGATGAGACCCGATTGCTGACGACACCATGCACTTTGGATATACAGGACAGATGCAGAGAAATCAAGGTGGAACTAAGTTGAAAGCTCCCTGCCTGATGGCTAGGATTCATGGTGCCGGAACATGCAATGTCGGCTGCCAAGGGAGAAAACTCAGCAGCAGTCTCACCGAGCTGTGCGTTCTATATGTGTGCTGACACAATAGTGGCACATTTAAGAAATAACCGACCACTTTCTGATTTGATTTTATGACAAATTCACAGGGGAAGACACTCCTAGTACTACAAACCTAGCCAAAAGTCTACGACTGGTCTTAGCAGTATGACGGTTACTATTGCTAAATGGATATGTTGTCTAACTGCTATCTAAATATTAATGTTTGTGCCCATGGGTGAGTGCTGTACCCAGCCTGGGGCAGGGAAGCTGATTTAGGGGTTGGGTTTTATTTATTTACGGTGTGTGATGGGTAATGTGAAGGTTCATATCTGGTCAAAGCACTGAAAACAAGAGACTTGTAAATACTTGGCATCTAAATGGGGCATCTACTTGACTCCCTCCATGGAAGACTGAAGAAGAAGAAGGGCAGACAGAATGTAAGATCCAGAGAACGGGGAGGTGAGCCATGAAGTGCTGTCGTCAGGATATTACATAACCCTGGCACTCGTGAACTCGCTGCAGCCATATTTACTTGCACAAGGCCTGTACAAGATTGGACCTTTCGGTATTCCATCGTGTAGAGGCAAGGAGCTACCCCCAGAATCTACCAGTATCCAATAGACCAGTGGTAAAGGAAAGGACCCTGGGAGCCTTTTCCTCTTCCATGATTAATAGTTGGTAGGGCTGGTCTTGTATGGGCTCAGTGTAGGTGAACATACATGACAGGTAATGATTGCATAGTTGTGTCTGGTCTGGAGGATGGCATTTTACAGCCCTCACACCGTCTTCACGTTCTTAAATCCTTCCTTTCGCTTCTACAAAGCTCTTGAACCTTTCATGTGGTGGTGTAAATGTCACACTTAGGGCTGAGCTCACAAAAGTAACTTCCCAGCCTCTTGAGCAGCCATGAATCCCTGCATTCCCCACTGTTGAATGGAAGGAGCAGTCTCTCTGCTTAAGAATGGGCACAGCTTTCATCAGGCCTGGGGTCAGGCCACCTGACTCACAACATGGCAAAGACAGAGCCCATGGCTATCATTCTGACATCCTCCATGACAGTGAAGCCTCCGAGCTTCTCAGCTGGCCTATCCCCCAGAGGAGCCTAATGCAGGCAGCTGGAGGAAGCCATTTTCCTGTGAGATCTGAGCTAAGGATTGATGGGGTATTTTTTTTTTAACCTCTTCAGCCACCAGGACCAGTGATCACAGTCTCACCTTGCAGAGAGTGCACCTGACACCAGGGTTGACCTTGACTGATCCCATCGTCATCACTGAGTCTCACATCTTGTGCTAATACCCATCCCTCCTAAACTGTCTCATTAGGCAGCAAAGGGACAGCTTCATTCATGCCAGGTGCCAGGCTCCCTTTTCAGAACACCATCTCAGAACTGTTTTCAAGTCAGTGCATAAACCACCCCACAACACTGGCATTTTATCTGTCATAAACCTCCCCCCGACCCCGTCTGTGAACTCGCGATGTGCAGCTGGGAGTGTGGGGGATGGTAATGAAGCAGTAGATTGTGAGCCTACCAACAAAAAGGGGAAGGATGTAGAAAAATGCTTCATTTTATAGCCTGTTTCACAAATTCACCAGGAATGTGATTTAAAATCTCCTCATCAACCCTGTCTTGATGAGGTGAGTAATGTAAACTATACTACAAGGAGAGAGGCCAAGGGTACACCACAAGGAGTGTGTCTACACACTCAAAGAACTTCCAGAGTTCTTTAACAGTGTTCCATATTAATAGTGTTCCACAACACACACACACACACACACACACACACACACACACACACACACACACACACTATGTTTTGAGCACAGAATCCCCACCCTAGCTCTCTCTACCCCTGTCCCCACCACCACCAAATGTGAAGAGCCAATTGTCTGGTTTGGGAAAATGATAACTTGACAATCACTGTCCAATTGCAGGTTAGGGAGATGTTTTCTTCCCACTGTCTATGTATATGACATACTTCTTTTTTCCTTTCCATGGTTTATTTCAAATTTAATCCTTAAAATGAAGATAAATGTCATAGGAAAATCCCTTACTCTAAGTATATAAATTGCTGAATTTCCCATGATGATCATCTTTAGAGACTGAATAGCTTAAGTACTACTGTTCATGGAGAAAGACCACCGCGGGACTGCAGTTGTACGATGGCCAGTTTCTAGCTCTAATTAAGATTCTGTGACACCGTAGAGCCAGGAACTTGAACTACTACACCTTGTGAAGAAATGAGCTAGGGGCCTTGTGTTCGGAAGGTGGACTTGGTGATGATGGGTTCAAGCTGCCACTCTTGCTAACAGGTCCCATTCTTCTTTGTTCTCCTTGTACCTGCCTGGAAGAATCAAAACAAGTCTGCAACAGTGTCCACTGAGAGCTAGCTTTCCCAAACTGTTGAAAACACCTGCTTACACACATCAGCGCATTCGAACTAGCAGCTTCTTTAGAATTCTAGTGCATCCTCTCCCATCTCCCATAACCATGAGCTTGCCTTGTGGAAACCTCTCTACTCTCTCTTGTCCTGTCTTCACTCTTCTTCCATCTACTCCATCACTATGGACATTACCAGGGGAAACTACTGCAGGTACCCTCTTCCACCAGTCTCAGCCGTGAGTTCTCCCCCAGGGCCCCATTGTCACTCAGAACATCAGCACTACCCATGCACATTGGTTGTTTGCTTGGTTGGTTGGGTACCTGTTTGGTTTTTCTGAGCTAGGGTCTTCAGAGGTAGTCCAGACCGGCCTCAAACCTGACATCTTCCTGCCTCTACCTCTCTAGTACTGAGACTATAAACATGAGATATCCTGGCTATCTCCATGCACTTTGAAAATTTGCATCGTTATAGCTGAAATGAACTTGGAAAGTATCCCCATGTCTTTTACTAATTCTTCTCTTGTCAGAGAAACTAATGAAAGATTTGATGTAACAGCATTATCCCAGACACCTACCTGCACATGGCTCCATTTTTTTCATCAACCAAAGGTTTGATTTCAGTTTTTAATAACAAGAGTCCAGTGAAAATGAGATTGGCTAAAACTCTGGACAAAACTCCCGGGTGGCTTCCAAAATAAACACATCAACATTCTTATTTGGTACCATCTGCAAGAAAAGCCTATGGTCAGCATTCAGGTTCAATAATGTAAAGATGAAAATTATTAGTTGGGAAATAGGTTTCAACATCAGGTCTATGGAGGATATTCATAAACAACAGGAAAAATCCTCTTGGAGTTTGAGTCTTCAGAACACCTTGCAAGTGTGCTATATTTAGAATGTGTGTATTAGCTATGTTCCCCCTTTGAGTCACAAGTGTTCTTTTAAATCAAATAGCTTTCAGATACAAACTCAACTTTGTGAATTATGGAAATCTATTCTCTGTCAGCCTTTCCGAACATGTTCCTCCAGAGAACTGAACCTCATAGAAAATGATGCCAGTGACTCTTCTCAATTCTCCCAAGAAAGATACAGTGTGGTGCTGGTCTAGAGGCAATCCCTTAATTCCTGAGATACAATGGACAGCTTGGGCATGAGGACTTACTTCTCTTGAAAATCTTGAGAAGGATGCTGGATGTTTCCATGAGCATAGAAATGTCATTATAAGTTCATTTGAGAACTGGTGCAGCATTTCTTGTCCCCGGGGAATACGAGGACAGACTCCACCAGAAGAACTGCCGGCTGGTCATGAAAGGATGAAGACTAGCTCCTGTGTGCTGTATGCTAGACACTGTACAAAATCACCTAATCACTAAAACAATAAATCATGGTGTGAGCTAAGCTGTTGTTGCTATGTCATTTCACAACTGAAGAGCTGACTGAGAAATGAACTGGCAAAAGCCATATCTTCCTGGCCCTTAACTGCCAGGAAGCAGATGAAATTGATTTTCCTGAGAATGTTGCCAAGGTGTGGCTGGGCTAGAAGGCTGACAGATTGAAGGCTCTATTCACCTGCTGCAACAAGCAGGCGAGAGGAGCAGGTCAGGAGGGAGGGTGTGTTGGTTAAGGATCACAACCAAAAAGAGTGAGGCATAAAATGGAGAGAAGTGCCAGAAACGGGGCTGGGAGCCCAGAGCCGGTGGGATTCAGAGCAGGTCCTGGAATTTCTGAAGGGGTGACCTATATTGGGGCCTCAGAGAAAGAGCCCAATGGATAAACCACAAGAAAAATTTTAATGCTTAATAGGACCAGTTTCTTCCTTTGAAGGAATGCATAAAGATCAGAATAACTAAATAAAAGTCAGAACACACTACCCCAGTATACAGCACCCTGTCATACTGACTATTCTGAGCTGAAGTTAACTGAGGAAAAACAGGTGAGGGAGGGCTCACTGACCTCCAATTTACTACCTAAAAGCAGAGCGTAAATATTCGAGAGGACAAGTGCCCTTTCTGTACCAGGAAGAGACAGGGAGGTTGGGAGAAACAGGAGTCCACAATGAGATGAATCTGCACAAATCTCCTGCAATCATTCATCTCTGCCATTAGCCTGCCTCCATATATTTCCTAGACCTTCTCACAATTTGCTGCTGGTACCCCAAACATCTGTTCGTTTATAGGCTCGTGCTTTTCCTTGTTAAAACGAAATACAACCTCTTAGGTATATCCACCTTGAGAGGGTAGTCTTCATTTCTCATATATGGAGGCCTCTGTGTACGTGTGAAATATTAATATCAAATGCAATTCATAAGCCTTTCTTCCTTTAATGTATTTTCTTGGTTTAATTCTCAGGACCAATAGTGAACAAGGAAGACAAAGGAAAATGTTTCCTCACACATACAATCTTCGCTCCTTCCCTTCTACTGCCTACCCCAGTTTTCTTTTAATATTAAAGAATAATGTCTCCAACATGACTCGAATGAAGGATGACAAAATATCATTAAAGACAATGTATAGTGCTGAAAAATAAAAAGAGGAAGAGGAGCACATTCATTATAAAACAAGTTGATACCAGCATAATATGGACCTAGAATCAAATGCCCACAACTGAAATCAATGTTCATGATCACAATTCAGTTACAGATCCAACCTGCCCTTCATGGCTCATAATTTCTTGTGTCAGTGTTTTCCTCTCCGTGGCTTTAAAAATTAATAGAAATTATCTAATTTCAAAAGAGAATAAGCCATTTTGATGTTCTGAATTCAAAACAAAAGACCTTGTTGGGTGTGTCCAACCTTTTGAGGTAGCACCATGACATTGTCATCTACATAATTCACGATAAGAAAAACCACCCAACTGAGTTACCAAAAACTAATCATAGAAAAACTTCACTGGGATCAGCCTACATATCTACCAATTGATGAATAAAGAAAATATGGTGTATACACACCATGGGATTTTATTTCAGTTGTAAAGAAAAAACAAAACCATAAAACTTGAAGGTAAATTGATAGAAATGAGGATGGGGGAGGTTTACGTTGAATTGAGTAAACCAGACCCAGAAAGACAACCACTAAAAGTTCTCTCTCATTTGTGGATTCCAGTTTCAAATTATTTGACTTGTGTTTGACTTTCTTGGAAATGCCAGAGAGCTTGATGGGGCCACTGTTTGAGGGAGGGAGGCCAAGCCTTTGGGAGGGAGGAAAGTAGACACAGTCAGTATGAAGATAAGGTGTAGGAAATACTGGGGATGGAGAGATTTAAGAAGGGATAGAGGCTAGGGCACTGGGGGAGTTGGGAGACATCAGTTAACCAGAGCAAAGGTGTATAAAAAGCCGTATGGAAACCTACAATTTTGTAAGTCAATTTAAATATATAAGTTAAAAATATACTAAATGGGAGGGAAGGGATGGCCAGACTGCAACCCACAACTCCAGAGAGGCTAGCTAACAGGAAAAGACCCTAGGAGGGACACATGATGGATGATCCTGTGAAGGAGAAGAGGATGAGATCTACATGAGTGAACTGGGTGTGGGTGTGTGGCAGAGGGCGAGGAGTGGGGGATGAAAACATAGGGAAATGGAAGGGTCAAGCTGGAACAAGGACAGATTGGGAGGGCAGGGAGGAAGATACCATGATAAATGAGGACATCATGGGAATAGGAAGAGGCAGGGTACTGGGGAGGCTCTCAGGAATCCACAAGGTTGATTCCACCTTGGTCTGCTGACAGTGGTCCAGAGGGTGCCTGGACCGGTCTACTCTGGTGACTAGCCTAGCAAATCTCTTGTTTTAAGTAAGTTCATGTTCTTATGTAGGGCCACAGTCATAGCTACCTTTGGCTGCATGTGACCAATGGGCCACAGGTTGGACACCTCTGCTATATAAAGACATCCATGTAACATATCTCCTCCATCCAATTCTATACATATTTCAAATGTAGACTAGACACTGACCTGCAGAGCTGGCTCAGTGGACCAAGTTTTGCTATGTAATCATGAGGACCCCCAGCACCCAGGTAAATAAGCTAGGCAAGGTGGTCCACCCCTGAAAACCCAGAGCTGGAAAACAGAAACAGGTAGGTCCTGAGGGTTTTCTAGTCAACCAATACAGCTGAAACAGCAAGCTCCAGGTTCAATGAGATTACCGGTCTCAAAAGAAGAAGGTGGAGTGTCATAGAGGAAGATACCCAAAGTCTACCTCTGACCTTCATACACACACACACACACACACACACACACACACACACACACACACACACACTCCTACCTCACACATACTTTACCCTAATTTTTTTAAAGGTTGATGAAGCAGTTTATGTGCTGAAAGAGTCTAGTTGAGCATGCTCGAAGTTCTGCACATTTGGACTTGGAGGTATTAGATATCATAGTATTTTTCATCATAAGTAATATTTTATTGGATGAAAGACTTCATAGATCATAACATGCATCATTAGTTTGTATATCAATACAATGAAATTGATTCCCCCCCCAAAAAAAGAAGCTGTTAAAACAGTGAGCAACCACTAACCATAAGAGATTCCTAATTTAAAATATCTTAGTGGAAGAATGTGTCTCAAAGAAAATGAAATATGGCAACTCATTGTCCTTCACTGCACCTCTGATAGGGTCCATATACCTCTGGAGAAATTTGCAGTCTGCTGTGTTAAATTAGGACAGCCCTGCAAAGTGACATAACACTATCTGATATTTTATTTGTGCTGAAATGTGGTGATATTTTATTTGTGCTTTAATAAATAAAGTTTGCCTGGAGATCGGAGGAAATAGCAAGCCATTTTGAATAAACAAAAAAGTCAGGCATCAGTAGCACAAGCCCTCAATCCTATCACTTGGCAGGCAGGATCTCTGTGTGTTCAAGGCCACACTAGGGAACAGAGCCAAGCGTGGTGGCACACGCCTTTAATCTCAGTACCAACCATAGAGTTCTGGAGGCCTGTACAGACATGAAGTGACAGAGCTGGCCAGGAAGAGGAAGTGATGTAGCTAGACAGAGAGCAAATCAGATGGCAGAACAGCAAGGCATATAAGCCTGGGTACACAGGAAGTTACTCTCTCTTTGGAAGCTGCAGAGTTGGTGGGGTGAGGTTAGCTTGTGTTAGTCCTATTCCTCTGATCTTCCTCTCGGGCTTTAACCCAAATTTCTGGCTCCTTGGTTTTTATTTATTAAGACCATTTAGAAATTCGTCTACAACTATCAGTGCTTCTTTCTGCTTTGAGCTAGTTCTCAGACCACTGAGATCTAGGGACTACAGTCTGTAGGTCCTGTGTATACCCAGGGGACCTAGCTTAGTCCGGAAAGAAAGCATTCAGTCGTGAGCCTTCTCAGTTGGAGAGCACTTCTAAGATCACTCTAAGGCAGCAGAGTGCCTGCACTACCTAATATATACCCACGTCCTGACGGTAAGCGCCTAGGGGTTGCCATATACCATTCACAGAACAGAAATAGGCACAGCTGGGTTAAGTAACTTCACTTGCCAGTGATGCTGTCATGAGCCAGTAGTGCTGTGGTTAGGAAAGCCTGCAATGTCTGCCTCCCATCAACGCTTGCTCTTTCTCTGTTATGATTCAATTTCCAGAATGAGATACCTAGTCTAAAGCGTCCACCTGGTGTTTTTCTGGCCACCAGGTGTAGCCAAGCTTAGTTCCCCCTGACCTGCTCCTGTGTGGATGCCCGGGGCACCACTTCCTGGGAGTATCTGGCCCTGGCTCTGTTCCTCTTGTCTTCTTTCCAGTGGAGCGTCCCCAGCTCACCAGCCAGGCAGCGAAGGGAAGCAAAGCCATGGGTTTGGGGGTGTATTCTCTGCTTGTGTTTTCTGAGACACACACAGCATTTCAACCAAAATGCATTTCAAATCGACGAATACTTGTTTCCCCTTGTTAGAGAACAAACATGAGGTGCTAGCGACCTCATGAACTCTGACTTCACGATTCCAACCTGCTTCTCTCTCCGGAAGGGGAAAAAAGATCCAAGGCATCATCTTTTTTCTGGTCTGTCTTCGCCACCAGCAGACACCAGAGCACTCCACGAACAAAAATTTGGGGGAAAATGTTCAGGTTAATTCTCTCTTCGTCCCTTTCACCTGTCCCCATCCAGATTTGTCTAGAAAATGCAGAAGATGGCCAACTTTTCCCCAATGGGGTGTTGGGCAAGACTGAGCTTGCAGGAGCTTCACTGAGGATGCACTGTCCCATTAAACAATAAAATACACTGTGCAGTTTCACAAATCCTCAGACCCAGGGACATTGAGTGGGGCTCATCAAGCAGCACCCATGTGGAAAGAGATGAATACATTTTTACCTGGCACATACATATTTCCTCTGTAGCTACCTCATAAGCTTGGCTTCCGATAGAGTCACGCTCACTCCTTCCCAAAGCAGACAAAAGGGAGGTAAGGGGACACCGAGAACAGTAGATTTTATAAGAAAGCCAGAGGAGGGGAGAGTTGGGAAGCCCGTAGATAAACCATTATATAGAATTCTTAAGCTCTCAGTGCTTTTATTTTGTTTTGTTTGGTTCACACTTGCAATGTGAATTTTTAAATTATGGTTTCCTATGGCCAGGCTTATGGTCCATTTTTAGTCTGTTAATTGAAATGATCAAATATTTCATTTCTATCATGATTTCATTTTTCTTCAGTTGTGGGACAAAATCCCTAAAACCTTGTTGAGGGTTTCATGTTGAAGTTAAATGAAGAAAATTCCTGAATTCCATTGCAACGCCCACTAATTGTCAGACTCTGTGGAAGATTCTAATTAAAACCCATAGGGGAGAAAAAAACACGAAGTAATGGAAGACAGTGAAAAGCAAAAGGCAGCCATTTCAACAGTTTAGCTGAGCTTCAAACAGATACAGAAAATCCTCCTAAAAATGGTTGTGTGCCTGTTTTTTTTTTTTTTATTTTGTTTTCCATTTTCCAGTAAAGGATAAGAAAAATCAGGAACAGAGAAATGTTGAGCTAGATAATGATATTCTAAGCATTTGAAAGGTAATGTCTATAAAAACTTTATGAGATGTGCTAAATTTATTCCAGACAAAAATCTTCATCGACTGACTGCCTATTAGATTGTCTTCCCTGTCTTTCTTCTTTATAGAGCTGTCACAGGGAGATTCCTCATGCTCAACCAATCATGGAAGATTCTTTAAAAACCCCAGAGAAGAGGGAGATTGGTACATCAACCTAATTCATGTAAATGAAAGCTCCTTCTCCCGTTCTAGTGATAACAGCTACCAAAGAATTAAAATTAAATAAAAAATAATGTCTCAAGAGACAATCTCAGACAGAACAAATGATGTATCTTCCCAAATATAAAACACCCTTCTTAAAAGGTAAAAGCACTCAACATGGGCCACAAACTATTCATGAGATTAAAGAAAGAAAAGGTGTATCTTGACTGATAGATGAATATCACAGAGTCAAGTGTGGAGGGGATGCACATTCTTACTCGGATGCACCAAGATTAGCGAGGTGCATTTTCACATGACCTCTTCCCAGACACAAAACCTCACAGGGTCGAGTATCTTTCCAAAGTCGTTGTCTACTCAGACCAAAGCAAAGGTCGTTGAACTCTTCTCCCTTTCCCTGCTATGGACTTGACACTTCACAGGTGGCCAGGACGTGCCACGGACTGTGAAAGGAAAGCTGGCAAAGCTGGCTTGAAGCAGCATTGTTCTACAAGCTCTTTCATGGGTCCAGCTTCTCTAAAATGACAGCAATACTATTTTGCTTTTGCAACCCACTCCCTGTGAGTAGAGCTCATCCATCTTTCCTGGGCATGAGCTCCCTGTGTAGGTAGAAAGCAAACCAAGCCCTCCAGACAGGAAAGGCCCTGCCTTACAGCTCTACCAGCCATCACTTCCAGATATCCATTATTCTCTCCTTCCACAAGACCTGCCTGAGGAGAGCTCTTGCCTCCCATTCGAGACTCCCACTAGTGGTTCAGTCTCAGCAGGGGCCACGACTCTTCAACCACACCCTCTCTTACTGGACAATTCTGTCTACCAGCACTTTTTCCTCTCTATACAACCATACTTACAGGTTACACCCACAGGTACACTGCCAAGCATCTCCAGAAGGTTCGATTTCTCAAGAGACCTAACACCTTACCCAGAACTGTCTTTTACAACTTCTTGGAAACAGTTGTTCATCTCAAACAATCTAGTTGTTGTTGATGCTTTACAAAGAGAGCCCCTGCCTGGGTCAGCAGTGCCCTAGTACAGCACAGAACTATGTACCTTCCTCTTCCTGCTCCCTCCTTTGAGGGTTTGACACTGTGCCTATTTTCCTTTAAGAAAATCTGTCTTCTAAATTCCACAAGCTCTTCCTTCCTATCTCTCTGTCTACCCTTCTGCTTTCTTGGACAAAGCTTAAAAGGCCAAGCTGCCGTAAAGTCACCTTCTTGTTCAAGGACATAAAATTACCCGAAAGGTCCTATCTTCTGCCAACCCTTCCATCAGGTACATTCACTAGGTGTTAAGTTCTATCTACCCACCCTACTCTCCCCTCCATGCTTGCCTTCCCTATGATCAACATTCTGGCCATTCCACAGCTGGAACTTCACTATCCCATTCTCCACAAAGTATTTGTTTATGCCTCAAATAATTTCCACTGGAAACATGCATTCCATTTCTCTATTGGTCTTAAAATTCAGATAATTCAGAAACTGGAGAGATGGCTCCTTGGTTAAAATCACTGGCTGCTCTTCCCAAGGACTCAGGTTCAATTCCCAGCACCAGTGTGGTGGCTTATAACCATCTGTAACTCCCTGCTCCAGGGAGTCTGACACCCTCTTCTGGTTCCTATGGACACCAAGCAAGTACATGGTTCACAGCCCTACACGCAGGCAGAACACCAGATGCCTAATAATAATAATAAAAATAATTTTTAATTTCAGATAATCCTTCAGAAAGTAACATCACAGCAATCTTTCTTAAGGTACCATTTTGATGGGAAAGGGGGCAAGAAGTCAAATATTTTCTGTCCTTCATGTTTTCACTTATCACAAGAGAAATAATAAGCATCCTCCTACACCTACTATAAGGCAGATAGCAGTGCCCTGAAATTTTTCAAATAAACCATGTTTATTACAAGAGTTCTAAAATTCTTCCTTGATTTATTTTTGAATACCTTGTGAATCTTTTTCATCTAGCCTAAATTCATTAAGAAACTGACCCTAAGAGCAATGAGAAGAAATATGTTAAGGCATACAGGAAGTGGGAAAGTGGAAATTTCTAGTGTAAATAAGGGCTCAAAACTCATTTTGTGTTTAGCAGGGATGCTGGTGCAGGAAGCATGGACACAAAACACCCATTCTCAATATTGATCCTCATCTAGTTAGAGGCAAAGCAAATTGTGAGCTCTCAATGGGCCCTGCATACCATCTCAAAATATGGATTAAAGAAAACAAGATCTGCATGCAAATTAAGAAGCTGGACTGACACCAAGTGACTTTTGGTTCAGGACTCCAAAATTACTATCTCACATTAACTAAGTGAATTTCAACAAATATGCCTGATTTGTACTGGTTACCTTTAAACATAGGTGCATCCCTAGGACACCTCATGACCAATGAAATGTGAGTGAAAATGGGTTCAGACGGAAGTCATAAATCCTTACGTGTAATTCATCCTGTCCTATTCATCTTCTGCCATGGCCATCATCAACACCATAGGAAGGGTGTTCACAAGCAGGAATCCTGGGATGGAATACTATGAGAAACACCTCCCAGCCAATCTGCAAAGAATGCAGACCATGAGCAACTAAGCCTTTCTTCTTGGCACACAATATCTGGTTCTCCACTGAACAATACTCTTCTACCATATCTGGCATCCTAAACCCTACCTAATTAAAAATTCACTTGGTTTGTGAGGCTTGGAACTCTAAGAACATGGTTCTAGTTTCTGGGGACTTCACATGTCATCCTATGGCAGGAGATGAGGGAGCAGGGGGAGAGTAGCAGGGGTTGTAGGAAAAACCCCTTCCCGTCTTATGGCTCAGTGTCCTCACCAGTGGCCTCGTAGCCTTTGAACTTGGTCTTCCCAGGCCTGCAAATGCTCTGTCTTGCATGACTAGCTTCTTATGAATCAAGTCCCAGCTATTGTCACCTCTTCTGGGAGGCCTTCCATGGTTGCCTACCTAAAGATTCCCTCCACCATGTACTTGATATTCTTTCCTTAGTCTCAGAACTTTTATCACTACTGGAAAGTTTCGTTTCTGTCTGCCATATAAATATATGTATATATATATGTTTATATTTAGAATTAAATTCCCTAACAAAGGTCATCTTTTTCCTTCCTTTGTCTCCTTCTTCCCAGTAACTCGAACAGCATCTGGTATATAATAAGTGTCGATCAAACATTGGTGGAAGAAGCAAACCACGGATCCTGCTCTTTATTCTCTGTGTGTGAAGGGGTTGAGTCTATAAACTCAAACCGACAGAGTGGCCAGCAGTTGACATGTTATGAGGTTTGTGACCCTCACACACACAGTAGTTTTTCCTCTTCTCAGTCAGTCTTTCAAATACACAATGCCTGTTCAAGGGTTGCAGGATTTGCTCTATTTAGTCCATTGCTTGCCTCAGCTGCTAATAATGATCCCTCCTGCTTAGCCAACAGTTTTCCTATATGACACCCATTATGCATACATAGTCCCCACAGCACTGGGGAAAAAAAGGCTCCTGCTCCTGGGGTGGTTGGTCATGTGATCCACAAAAGCAGATTTTGCTAGTCAAAAGTATCCATTAAAAATAGGAAGCTGCCTCCTAAATGTCTGTAGAAGTCTGTGGTTTAGTTCACAATATCTTAACAGATTAAGTTAATGCAAATAACAGATGTATTCTGTAGCAGGAAGACAAATGTTGGGCAGAATTAAAGTTATTCATGTGTAGTCACAGTGGGAATATTTGCATGATATTTTCTTAATTGCTCCAAAACATGACTTGTAAACAATAAACAAATGGGGGGGAAAGCTAGCAGAAATTAACCTCCTTTTCTTTCTCTTTTAAACCACCGATGTCTTTCTTTGAGTGATTGTCTTTGTGCTCTGAAAGCCCAGTGGTAACTTCTAGTCTCTGGCGCAGCTTGTGGACCTGTCACCTCTGTGGAGACACTCACTCCCAGTGTACCCTTAGTGATGAGATGTCCTCCACCAGAAGCAGTTAAGAGACCTTCGCTCCCTCCTGGGGCTACAGATTCATCTGTTCTGTTTTCCTGATAATATGACCGTGTTGGTAATTCACATGACTTGAAAACCGCTTGCATCTGTTGAATTTTCTGAAAATATTTCAGTTATTTTGCTCTTGTTGATATATGCTTGTGTGTTATTTTCTGTGAGCTACTGTAATAAGACACCATAAGCTGGAGAGCTTCAGGAACAGAAATGGATCATATCACATTACTGGTGCTTGAAAATCTAAAACCAAGACGGCCACAAGGTAGACGCCTTTGAGGGCTCTGATAAATAGCATGCTACACATTTGCCTCAGCTTCTGTGCCTATGGCAGTATTTCTCATCCATTGGCTGTGGTATTACTTGAGAAGGATTAGGAGATATGGCTTTGTTGGAGGAAGTGTCATTGGGGGCAGGCTTTGGGATTTCAAAAGCCCAAGCCAGGCCCAGTACCCCTCCCTCCCTGCTACATGCAGATTTGAATGTAGAATTCTACTTCTCTAGCCCCATGTCTGCCTACATGCTTCCATGTTTCCTGCCACGATGATAATGCACTAACCTCAGAAATTGTAAGCAAGTCCCAATTAAATTCTTTCCTTTGCAAGAGTTGCCATGGTCGGGGTGTCTCTTCACAACAATAGAACAATAACTAAGGCAGAAGGTGGCTCTGGGGAATGAGGATTCCTGCGACAGGTCTGATCATGCTGCTTGTTGGAGTAATATGGAAGACCTTGGGACTTTGTACTAGAAAAGTAGTTGGATGCTCTAAGTGGGAATTAATGAGCCATACCAGTAAGAACATGGAAGACAGTGCT
The DNA here is from genome assembly GCF_007827085.1 of Peromyscus californicus insignis. Taxonomy (NCBI): domain Eukaryota; kingdom Metazoa; phylum Chordata; class Mammalia; order Rodentia; family Cricetidae; genus Peromyscus; species Peromyscus californicus. The sequence goes on along the minus strand of NW_026294424.1, from coordinate 28,270,955 downwards.
GCTGAGAGCAATGTAGATTATGATAGCAAGGCTTTAGAAGTTGCAGAGGGGAAGAATATTAGTAAGTAACCTACTAGAGCCATCTCTGGTGATATTATGGTGAAAAATGTAGTTGCTTTCTGCCCTTGTCCAAAAAATATGCCTGGGACTAAATTTGAGGATTAATGGCATTGGTAGAGGAGATTTTCACAAACCCTCCTGCTGACTCTGTGGTGTGGTTATTAGGATCACTCTTACACAGATCTATAGTAAAAAGAAACTAGCTGAGCCACAAAGACTATTGAGGAGAAAATTCTGAGGAGAAAGGGTGCACCAGGAAATGTAATGGAGCTAAGTCTAGTGCTCAAGAAGATAAAAGTTTAAAGAAAAGCTTGATGCTAAATGGACAAGGGAGTAGTAACCTGAGGGCAAGACTCCACCCAGCCAAGCTTCCAACTTATGAAAAGGAATTAAAGTGTAAGCAGTGAAGGAAACCATTGAAAACAGAAATCTAGTGAAAATATACTTAAAAAGAGAAGTTCCAGCCCCAGCTAGCAGTAGAAATTGGAAGCTTCAGCCAATATGACTCTGGCTTTAGAGTAAAGAATACAAGGGTTGTGGAATTTCCCACCACGCTAAGGAAAGCTGCTAAGGTCAGGCATGTGTCAGGGGTGTCCCTACATGGAGGCTCAGAGAGGCCATTGTGTGAAGTTGTGAAGGTGAAGCCTGGATTTCCTTGGAGACCCCAAGATGTTAGAGATGCCAGAGTCATGGAATACCTGCAGAGGAGAGCTGTAACAGGGTGTAGAACCAGCCCAAATGTCGCAGTCAATAAAGTTGAAAGGAGTTGGTGAACTGAAGAGTGCTTTCATATCAGACATGGAAATGCAGAATTTGGAATTTTCTTTGCTAATTTTCTGTTTTGCTTTGGTCCAGTATTTCCTCACTATGCCTTCTTTCCCTCTTTTGGAAGGGTAATGTATATTCTGTGCCATTGCATATTAGAAGCATGCAATCTGCTTTTTATTTTGATTTATGGAAGGTTACAGTTAAGAGATTGCCATAAATGTTGAGTTTTTTTTTTTTTTTTTTTTTTTTTTTTTGGTTTTTCGAGACAGGGTTTCTCTGTAGCTTTGCGCCTTTCCTGGAACTCGCTTTGGAGACCAGGCTGGCCTCGAACTCACAGAGATCCGCCTGGCTCTGCCTCCCAAGTGCTGGGATTAAAGGCGTGCGCCACCACCGCCCGGCTAAATGTTGAGCTTTTAAATAGTATCAAGACTATGATAGACTATGGGGACTTTTAAAGTTGGGCTGAATGCAATTTTGTGTTATGATATGGCTACAAGTCTATGAGGGCCAGAGCGTAGAATGTGGTGTTTTGAATGAGAATGGCCCCACAGGTTTATACATTGAATGCTTAGTCATCAGAGAGTGGCACTACTTGAGAAGGATTGGGAGGTGTGGCCTTGTTGGATGAAGTGTGTCACTGGGGGTGGGTTTTGGGGTTTCAAAAGTCCAAGCCAGGCCAAGTACTCCTCCCTTCCTGCTGCATCTAGATCCAGATGTAAAACTCTCAGCTCTTTGTCCAGCACCATGTCTGCCTGTGTGCCTCCATGCTCCCTGTGATGATGATAGACTAGACCTCTGAAATTGTAAGCAGGCCCCAATTAAATAATTTCCTTTATAAGAGTTGCCATGGTTACAGTGTCTTCTCCCAGTAATAGAACACCAACTAAGACAATAACGTTCCTCTTTGTGTGTCTTTATGTGGTTATCTACATATAAAGTCATCAGTCACATTAGATTCAAGGGACAACCCAGTCCAGTATGACCCCCATCTTAAGTAATTACTTTTACATCTAACCTTCTTCCAAACAAGGTCACATTCTGAGGCTTTAGGGGTCAGAAATTCAACATATCCTCAGCTGGTGATTTTTGTTTTCTTTTCTTTGTTGGGGAACATATTCTGACCCATAACACTATGAATCTCCAACATGTTATGAGTATATATACCTAGTAATTAAAACTGAGGTATGCACATACCTCAATATGCCTAAGAACCTTTTTATACATGTGTATAATATACTAACATACTAATATTTTGTTTTTATTATGTTAGGTACATAATAAACAGAAAAATAGAAATTTGAAAATGGGGAGAAAAGTGAGAAGGAACAATACTTGTTTCCTTTGGACCCGGTGAACCATCCCACCTCCTTATTTTGAAGAACACTGCCCGAGTGAGTAAAGAAGATGATCTAAATTCTCTGAGGCAAGGAAAATTAAGACATTCAAGAAAGAGCAACAGAGTAACTGAACTCGAGTGTCTGAAACAAAGCTGAAGTTTGTGATTAAATGCACTAAGTTTCACGTATCATAATTTAAACAATCCAGCACTTCATTAGAAGTAGGAACATTATTCTAAAGGAATTAGAGTCAAGGGCTTGATACCTCAGTGGTAGAGTGCTTGCCTAGCGTTGACAGAAACTGAGTGTTATGGTCCATGTCCTCAATCTGAGGCAGAGTAATGATGTCCAGCTCAAGGCCATCCTTCAGGACACAGGCAGTTGGAGTACATGAGACACATTCTACTCACTCCACTAGAACTCAGTAAATAGGCATCCATTCTTGTTCCACTTCTGGTTTTTTTTCTTTGCCTCCTTAAGTGACATTTTATCAGAGTTGTTTAAGCCTCATTAAAGAAAATATCTAAGTGTGCTGTCAGAAGACCATGAAGATCTTGGTTATACAAAGCCTAATAGATGGAGAAAATGTTGTCTTTACTCTGAGATTCAGTTTTCTGGCTAAGAAATGAGTAGCGATGCCTGCCTTGGGTAGTGATGCTGTCTTAGTTAGGGTTTCTATTTCTGTGAAGAGACACCATGACCACAGTAACTCTTATAAAGGAAAACATTTAATTGGGATGGCTTATAGTTCAGAGGTTTAGTCCATTATTTTCATGACAGGACATGGCGGTGTGCAGACAGACATGGTGCTAGAGAAGGAGCTGAGAGTCCTACATCTTCATCTGCAAGCAATAGGAAGTAAACTGTGACATGGGGCACAGCTTGGGCCTAAGAGACCTCAAAGCTCACTCCCCCACACATACAGTGACACTTTCCTCCAACAAGGCCACACCTACCCAAAAAAGCCACATGGCCAGCTGTGACTAGCTACATGAAGTTATTAACACAGAGCACCCATGGCTCACCAATCAGTACCTGAGGTCAGACCACAACCATTGTAAACCTCCCCAGTTCAGTATCTGTAAGATAGGACAATAAAACTCATCCTGAATCTCTCAGAGGGCTTTTGTTAGAATGTAATGGGAACACATAAATGTAAAGACACACTTTATCATCAACAAAAAGGAGACTTTAAAACTACAGTGCTTATTACTGTTAGGTTGAGGATGTAAGTGCGATTTTCGGATTAATGTACTACACAATATTAAAGCTATGCTGTAAGTCTAAGAGACAGGAGGAGAAAAATTAGCATCCCACCGTTGGCTCTTGTGTTATCCCACATTTACCTCAGAAAGGGGAGCAGAAGGCTTCATGTCTGGGAGGACTTTTGGGTGCTGAGGGACAAGCCCACATGAAAGCAAAGCATCTGCCACCCATACTCTCAGGTTGTCATATCAGCAGCTAAGAAACTTCAGAGAAATTCAGAAAACCCCACTTTGTCGTTATTGCTCATTGTCTAGGAACTTCGTTGTTTGAGACCCTTCTTCACCTTGGGTCTCATTGATCTCACTTGCCCTTTGTTCCTTTGGGGCTTCTAGTTTGTTTCAAGGCTTCGGAGTAAACAGATACTGAAACAGACTGGCTTGTCTCCAGCTGTCACACTGAACAGACACTCGGTCTGTCGGTCCGTCGAGTGCCCAGGTGAGGCCAGGTGGCAGCCTGGGATGACACTCCCTATAGCACACATGACCTATCATGGTTAATTTTTATTCTCCACTTGATTGGTTTAAACGAGATCTGGAGCACTAATGAGTGGAGCTGTGAGTGAGCCTGGAAGGAGGTTTCTGGAAGATTAACTGAAAAGAAAGTCCTGCCTTGAAGGTTGGTGGCATCATGCCCTGGGCTGGGGCCCCTGAGTGAGTGAAAAGAACAGCAGAGAAGGCCTGCCATGAGGAGGTGCTTTCTTCTCTCTGCCTTCAGACTTGCCAAGGTGGGAGCAAGTAGGCTCCGGTTGCTCTGTGACACTAAGAGCTGAGGCCACTGCCATGGCAGATGATATCCCCTCACCCTGCAGCCCAAAGGACACCCATCCTCCCTAAGCGACTCCTTGTCATGAATTTGGACACATAAATAACAAAAGGAACTAAAATGTCCCATTAAATGTTACCCACTGGTACACACATACAGGTCTTATGAGTCAAAATTTCTCAAAATTCTCTACTCACAAACTCATTTTTCCCCGTAAGTTTTTATATAACCCCAGGAAGATAGATATATAAGATAGATATATCAATCAAGCACTCACAATAAATCACAAAGAAATTTGTTACTTTAAGAGTTATATGTTCATTTATTGTGTGTATGTCTGTATGATATAGGTATGAGTGTGGGCATAGCTGTGCCGTGGAGTGTGTACAGAGGTCGGATGACTTTTTGGAGGCCCACCAAGTTCCACTTCGTTTTTGAAGGAAGAAGCCTGTTGTTTCTGATGCTGTACCAAGTACATGAGGTTCTGGATGATTCGCCTGCCTCTGCCCTCCATCTCACCCCAGGAATGCTGAAATTACAGATGTGTGCCTCAGCATCTGGCTGTTACACGGCTTCTGTGGATTGAATTTACTTTTGCCAGGATTGCATAAGAACTGCTTTTATCTGGTGAGTCGTCTCCTCAGCCCAAGAAATGTATTTCACAATTATTTATTATACATATAATTCTGCCATTTCTTCTAGATGAGAGCAAGTGTGTATACTGATGAGAGAGATGTGCACGTTGACTTTCACATGAAGAATTCAGTCTTGGTTAAGTATTTGATGTTACAGGATGTGGACATGGAACATCTTTATGCTTTTCAGAGTTGATCGACACTTTGGTCCTGTAATTGTCAATGCTGAGAAAGCTGATTCATAGAAATGCGTGGCACAAAAATGGCAGAAGTAAGTTGAAGTAAGTTGTTTCAAATTCTGCCCTAATTTCAAGCTAAAGTCAATTAAACAAGAAGTTTTAAAATTTAAGTCAGCAACTCAAATAGCAATTCTTAAAAAGAAACATTCAAACACAAACTGGCAAACTGGCTCCTTTCTTGCTGAGGAATGATGGAAGAAAAATATTTAAAGTTTTTGCTCCCCATAATTAAACCATTTTTTCATATAAGGGAAAGTTTTATACATTCAGTAAAACTTCAAATAACATATCATAGTCTCAAATCTGAACCAAGGTGTTTCAGGCTGCATTGATGGGCATCGTGCGATGTAATGGTGGTGTGTTCCAAACCAAGGCTGCTGTGAAGCTACGCAGTGCAGCATGGAATACAGCAAGGTAGCAGCAACGCTTTGGACTTGCGACACATTTCATCTTCAATTCACACTTGGTCAGCTCATGCTCAGAAGTGTGAGCTCTTGACTCTCAGCTAAAGGCACTGGCCCCTAAACCACAAACAGCCACTAGAGGCTCTTCCATGGAAAGGCAGCAGCCAACAGCCAACGAGTCCTGTTCCTCTGTGCCCTTTGCCTCTCCTCCTTAACACCAACCTCTGGCTTCATCTCAAGAAGCATCTTGACTTCTCTCATCTTTTATCTACCTCCATGTTTTCCCATATGATAACTTCTCTGGAATTATCCTACCTTCCCTCTACCAACCCCCAAATCACACTTCTGAAAGACTGCCTCCCAATGTTCAAATGTTTTTGGAAGTGCACAAATAAATGATAAACGATTTAAGGAAGAACGAGTTTCCTCTGGCTTGTGCTGTGAGGGAATACCATCTGTCGTGGTGGGAAAGTCATGGCAGTGGATGTAGCTGTCAGTAGGCAGCAGGAGTCTCAGCCTGCTTATTCACACCTCGGCAGGTCTGAAAGCCAAGAGTAGAGAACACTGCCCCTCAGCTGGCTTTCTCCTGCTCTCCTTTTGATTCAGTCCAGGACCCCAGCCCAAGGGATGATGCCACCCACCTCCAAGGCTGGGTTTTCCTCCTCAGTTCAGCCTCTTATACAAAGAAAATTCTAGCAAGTCTTCTTAAGTGACACATGTATATATACATAACTTTAGGGCAACCATTTTCATCCGATTTCCATTTACTCTCCTGTATCCTTATTTGGCAATACTAACCTGAGCTTGCCTCTAGATACAATGGTTGCTGTGTGTTCCTGTCTTAGCTCCGGGTTCTCTCCTCATCTGTCCCTCACGTGTTGTCTTTGAAAACCCCCTCTGCATCCTAGAAGGTGGGATAGAGGTGGCAGGCAGAGCACCTGCTCAGTTGTGTTTCCAAGCATGGACGTTGAATACGATGCAGAAGGAATCCCAACCTTGTGGTCAAGTAGTGCTCTATGCTTGAAGGAAAGTTGTCTCCTCCATCTCTGAAGTTCCATGTGCTTCTCAGTAGAATACAGAATACCTCAGGACTTTTTATGAAGGACAGATTCTGTGAAATAAATAAGTTCCCTGGGAATGTCCATCAGTTGTACCTACCCTTCCTTAGCCCCAGCACTTAACACAGAAGAACAGGCAGTGGGCTTTTCTGATGACAAAGATGAAGTCATCAAGCCTTAGGTCAGAGGTCTACAACACCAGCCAAACAAATGATCCACCACAGGCATTATAAATATCATGACATTCATGCCACACTACTGACCACATAAATCAGCCACACTCACATGGAACAGAAGACTGCGACATCAGCTGGCCAGTTACAAGGATGGAAATGAGGAGAAGGAAGAGGAGGAAGGAAGGAAGGAAGGAAGGAAGGAAGGAAGGAAGGAAGGAAGGAAGGAAGGAAGAACCTGCCTTCAGAAATGCTTGTCAAGTACAATTTATATACATATACATATATATACATATATATGTGTGTGTGTGTGTGTGTGTGTGTGTGTGTGTGTATATATATATATATATATAGCCAACGGCCTCCTGATCAAATTTATTCTTTTCTACTGGGGTGATCCAAGTCTAACTGAGCTCTTAAAAGTCACCATGTTTTATTGAGTAAAACTATCCATAGTTAAAGCCTATAGTAGAAAACAAGGCACTGCTTTTATTAATTTTAGAAAATAGTTTGTAATTCAGTACAAGCATATTTATGGCAGTGTAGAAAAGATGAAGTTATCTTAAAGTATTTCTTTTTTTCATTTTACATACCAACCACAGTTCCCCCTCCCTCCTCTCCTCCCACTCCTCCACCCATCTTCTCCCACTCCACCCCCCATCAACTCCTCAGAGCAGGTAAGGCCTCCCATGGGGAGTCAACAAAGTCTGGCATATCAAGTTGAGACAGGACCAAGCCCCTCCCCACTGCATCAAGTCTGAACAAGGTATCCCACCATAGGGAATGGGCTTCAAAAAGTTAGTTCATGCACTAGGGATAAATCCTGGTCCTGCTGCTAGGGGTCCCGCAAACTGCTCAAGCCACACAACTGTCACCCACATTCAGAGGGACTAGTTCGGTCCCATGCAGGCTCCCCAGCTGTCAGTCCGAGTCCATGAGCTCCCACTAGCTCAGGTCAGCTGTCTCTGTGGGTTTCCCCATCATGATCTTGACCTCCCTTGCTCATATAATCCCTCTTCCCTTTCTTCAACTGGACTCCACAAGCTCAGCCTGGTGCTTGGCTGTGGATCTCTGCATTTGCTTCACAGGATGAAGGCTCTATGATGACAGTTAGGGTATTCATCAATCTGATTACAGAGGAAGGCCAGTTCAGGCACCCTTTCCACTATCACTTGGAGTCTTAACTGGGGGTCCTCCTTGTAGAGTCCTGGGAACTTCCCTAGCACCAGCTTTCTCCCTAACCCCATAATGGCTCCCTATATCAAGATATCTCTTTCCTTGCTCTCCCTCTCTGTCCCTCCCCCAAGTTGACCATCCAGTTCCCTCATGTTCTCATTTTCCCTCCCAACCCCCCACACTCCCCACACCCCTATGCTCCCAGTTTACCTAGGAGATCTTATCTATTTCCCCTTCCTAGGGTGATCCATGCATGTCTCTCTTAGGGTCCTCCTTGTTAACTAGCTTCTCTGGTGCTGTGGATTATAGCCTGGTTATCCTTTGCTTTACGTCTAATATCTACTTACGCGTGAGTACATACCATGTTTGTCTTTCTGGGTCTGGGTTACCTCACTCAGGATGGTTTTTTTCTGGTTCCACCCATTTGCAAGGCAGTGTTTTCAATAATAAAACTTGATTACAAGCAAGCAAGAATATGAGCAGGAACACACACACACACACACACACACACACACACACACACACACACACAGAGAGAGAGAGAGAGAGAGAGAGAGAGAGAGAGAGAGAGAGAGAGAGAATATAGAATGTGGTGCTGTGTTCTTTCTGTATAACATGCATACTAAGAAAAACCCTCCAAAATAAAAGTCTCAAATGGGCAAATATATAAAGCATAACATGATGCTTCAGAAGCCAAGTCATGAAGCCTGGCAAACACAGCTTGGATTTTCCTTCACAAAGGGAAAAGGAATCCAAACCTTATTCTTGTCAGAAGCATAAATTGTATTGCTGGAAGTAACAGCGATCTATTTAGCACCATCCCCCCAGGACTCTCTTCAGCCGATTTCCTTAAGTGCTGTGTTCTTATGCCCTGTTGCATACTTCCCTTTTAGAAATACTGAACTGAACATTCTAAAGTCGAGGCATTTAGGGATGCAAGGTCGGCTGAAGATGTACCCCTAGAGAAAATGAGTCATTTATGTATCAGCCACCATTGCTGTATGAATACGCCGGAAAGAAATTATTTACAGAGCTGCTGTTCTCGGTTTAAAACTTCCCACGTTGTACTTGCTGGCTGATTGATTTTTGCTTGGGTGTGTTTACTCCTGATCTCCTATTTCCCAGGATAAAGGAACTCCCTGACTTTGGACTCGGCTCTCCGACTCGCTTTGTACTGGAATGTTCTCAGATCGGCTGAAACCAACACCTAGGATGTGCCTGGGCAGGTGTTCTTGCTCTCCCGCTCGGCCGACATCAATATTCCAGGACCAGCCCCAAGAGAATGAATACCTAAGGGATAGATGTGAATGGGATGTGTGAGGAAGACCAGGGTGTGAAGCTGAACCATGCAGTCAAAACCAGCCCAGACTAGCTAACTCGAACACAGCCCACAACTGTGCAGGCCACAATAAATGACTGTTATTTAAGCCATTGTATGTTTAGTGTGGTATGTTACACAATATCCAACTAATACACAATGTTAAAAAAAATGCAAAAACCCATAGGGAAAAATTGCCTTAGAAATTCATTTGGGGGTTGGTTCAAGGATTAAGAGCATATTACATGTTAATTTTGCAGAGGGCCTGTGTTCAGCTCCCAACAGGTGCTTGTGACTCCAGCCTCTGTGGGTACCTACACTCATATGCCCACATATTGATACACACAAATATACATAATTTAAAAATAATAATAGGCAGCTGGAGAAATTACTCAGAGATTCAGTGCTCTTCCAGAAGACCCAGATTCAATTCACAGTACCCACATGGTAGCTCACAACTGTACAGTTCCAAGAGTTCCAATGCCGCCTTTTTCTGTGCTCCTGGGCAGCAGGTATGCAAGTGATGCACAGACATACATGTAGGCAAAACTCCCATACAAAATTAAAATTTAAACAATAATAATGAGGATGATACATTTTTAGAAATCCATTTTCTATAGTCAGTAAAATACTATTTTTGAAGTAAGTTGCTTGGGTGAAAAGTCATGTTATGCTTCAAAATAGTCACACTGTGGTAACCAGAACTGAATCTACTGTTGTCATTTGGAAATAAGCCAAATAATTATCTATTTCAGTCATTGTTTTAGGTGTACAAAATTTTGAAGCTGAACTGAAAAAACTACTCCAGGTTCACGATGGTGAAAATGCTAATTTGGCTATTGGCTATAAATCAGTAATCATCATGCCTCGCATGCCCTTGGCACTCACCACATACGTTAACCTGTATTTTCTCAGAACACTACATTAAATTGTTTGTGATTATTTATGCCCATTTTAAAGATGAGAATACTGAGGCTAGGAATGTTTAAGTGATGGCTCAAAACATCACACTGAGAAGAGACAAGACTGGGGTCTGTCCCACCTCTGTTTGACTCAACACTCAAGCTTTCACTATTGCCTTTCAGAGTTAAAGAACAAATGTATAGAAAGTAGGATACAATGAGAACTGTTTTCCTCCCTTGAAGAACAAATCACTGTGTGAACGGCAAGTGTGTGGCTCTTCTGTCCCCTGGTCTACTGAGAACCATGGCTTATTCCCACAAATGTAGAAATTCAATTCAATTAAACAAGTATTTCTTTGGACCCATACTCAGGCTGAAGATTCCAGTGTGGATGTAAAACACACTGCCTTCTTCCTAGGAAACAATCGCTGTTGAAAGGATCCTAACTGAGAGTCCCAGTGTGAGCGCTATCTTGTTTAATGCAGGGTGAACAGATGTTCAGATTAACGATGGCTGGGGTGGGGGAGAGGGTGAGGATTGGGGGGTTAGTTACATTTACTCACTGAAAATGCTCGTTCCTTCCTGAAGGTAGCCAGCAGCTAAGAAAGAAGACAAATTATACATGAAAGAAGAGGAGGGTGTGTGCGTGTGTGTGTGTGTGTGTGTGTGTGTGTGTGTGTGTGTGTGTGTGTGACTGCTGGTTGGAGCAAAAGATGGCGGACAGTGGCCATACCAAATGCTCTGTCGGTGATTGTCCATGTGTGGGGCCAGTGGGACTGCAGGCCAGCAGGAGTGAGCTAGATGTATTGACCCAACAAAAAAAGGTCAGCACGAAGGTTGGTACCAGTTCTGCAGGGGGTTATAAGACATTTCCCAGTATAAAAGGAGGAAGAGTCTGTTGAATCTATGGAATTTTCCCAAGAGAAAAACAGAATTGTAATATAGTGTTGTTATGATTCTATTGTCCAAAAGGGTTCAATTGTGATGAGCCCCTGGATTTTAGAAGTCCAGGCGTGAGACTTTCTCCTCCACCCCCACTTGCTGATCTACAAGCAAAAGGCAGATTTATCTGCGATGTCCTTCACCTTGCTGTCTGACTCAAAGGGGAAAGACAGGATACTTCCTATGCATTTCAGAAATGGGATGCTAAAGAGATTTATCATGATGAGAAGAAGGTTTGTGTTCCATAATGTTTCTTCACCAGTTAAGGTACATTACTCTAGTACTGAGTGTTTACTAAACAATTATCAATAAATCAATACAGTCCCACACAGAACTCCTAAGTATAGTCTAAAATTATGCACATCATTAAATGCTATTTCTCTCTTTGCTGAAAAATAAATACACCAGAATTCACTTTGTGCATAATTTGAATTCTGATTCCAAATTTGTCACTATCTCACCAATGTTGTTTGTGACCTTATGTAAGTGATTTAACTACAGTGAACCTAGGCTGGCTTCCCTCTGAAAACATTGCAAAAAGCCAATAGTCAGAAACCAGGAACATGGGTACCTTTGCAAGACAAAGGAGAAACATTGATAACTCATAGCTATTATTATTATTATTATTATTATTATTATTATTATTGATACTGTCTAGATTTAAAATTGTGTCACTGATCTCATTTTGTAATCATTTTGTGACATACATTTTTAAAAATGTCTCCCTTAAGACATAAAATTTAGAGGGAAATGCATTTACCTACATCTGCTTTTGGAAACCCGTAACTAGCTTTATCCTGCCTGCAGAACTTTGTTCACAGCCCCGCCCCTTGCGCAGCCCAGGCTTCTTGGAGTCTTGTGAGGAACACAGAACTCTGTATCTGATTGGTTCAGATTTAGGACCTTATCTAAAGTCCACATCAACTTTAAATTCTGAAAGAGAAATGGAATTTAATGATGACTTCTGAAAGAGATGGGTCCCCTCAAAATGTTAGAAACTTGTCATCGCTCAGTTACGTGACCTATCTGATTCTTCTCTCAGTAGTTGACCGTGATCAAAGATAACTGTTCATGATGGCTCATGAGTGTCCAGGCCACCCCCACTCATGGACAAAGGCTGTCCTTGCCTGAACTGAGTTATTACCCTTCTTCCATCTTACAAAACTTACCTTACATGTGTCCATTAGCTTGGCTTCGAAAACCTCAGGCAATATGGAAGCCGGATAGTTAGAAGACTCACTGTTATTCTCTCATGGTAGATGATAAAAAACATTTTGTTGTTGTTGTTTGAACTCTTGTTTTCTTTGGAAGCTGGACTACTTTCAGTCCTTCTACCCAGCAAGCACCTGTTCAGTTGAGGTCCTGGTCTCTGTTGTTTTTCTCCTCAGCATCCTCTTTGGTAACAGCAGCCTGACGTCCTGCTGGGATCCTGTGCAGGATTCCAAGGACCATCGCCCAAGAGGCCCTGGTCCCTAGCTAAGTTATCCATTCTTTCACTGATCGATATTCCGCCAATTTCCTACCACTGTATACAAAATTTCTGTGAAGAGCTTTGTTGGGCTTCAGTTTGTCAGAAAGTGCTGATATGCCTTGCAATTTCACGACGCAGAAAAAGCCCATCTATCATTGCTTACAGGTACGGTACAGCACTCATTAGCTACAGATTACAAAAATGACAGAAGTTTAAGGAAGTCTCAAGGGCACTCTGGTGCGCTGCTCTGCCTTGACAAGGAGCTCTGGCACTCCTCTTGGTCACTGTACATCTGGGATCTACCAGCTTTCAATTTGATGGTAAAAATTTTAATGGATTGTTTATTTCTTCTCCTCTTCCTCCTCCTTCTAATGGAAATTTACCTTGCTAGTTAGAAAAAGGAGTCAGGGTCGCCTGGATGACTCATTAGGTTAAAACATTTGGGGCCAAAACCTGTCAACCCAAGTTCCAAGAGCTCATGAAAGGTTGAAGGAAAGAACCGACTCCCAAAAGTCATTCTCTGGCTTCCCCTGGTGCTACAAGCACCTCCACTCACACACACACACACACACACACACACACACACACACACACACACACAAGAATTATAAATAAAAGTAAACCACAGCAAAGTACATTTATGATGAATATTTGTGAAGATGCTGAAACTCATTAGCAGTCACAGATACGTAAGCTAGGACCATGAGACACACAGTCTATGAGCTAGGTCGGCAAAGCTCATGTCTGATATCAAAGATTATAAGATATGGACCTATGAGGACTTTTATTTTGCTGCCCAGTTGTAGGAAAGCAAACTGAGCACTGGTAGGACTACTTTAAAAAAAAAGTGGCATCATGTTATAAAGAGGAATCTTCACAAGCACTGAAGCCTGGGGACACCAGAGAAACCCCTCAAGTGTACCTGGACACATGAATCAGAGCTTTCATAGCAATTTTATTCACGGCAGCAAGAACTGGGAAACATTTCAAATGCATATCAGAAGGATAATGGATGAACAAGCTGTGGTCTAGTCACATAATGGAAGATTACAAAGCAAGAAACGTAAATGGTTTAGAACCTCACAAACAACATGGGTGAACCGCACAATGCTGAATAAACTAGCAAATTCCAACAGATAGTGTAAGACACATACCTTTATATGCACATATACAACTCAAAAAGCAATCAAAAGTAAGCAATACTCTCTCTGAGTAAAATGAATTTAGTAAAACAATCTATATTAAATTCATTCTTGGGCTAGGAAAAAGCAGAGAGATGGGGGCACAGGCTGCAGAAACAATTACAATGACGTCTGTATGTTTAAATTCAGGTGGCCACCCAAATTTACAGCTTATAACTGTGCAACATTTGCTTCACTGCTTACATATATGCCACATGTATCCTCACATTGAAGAATATAATATCATCTGAAAATGTAAAGAAAAAAATTGTACACATCTCTGTGGCTATGCGGAGATGTTCTGGATGTCCATTTCCCAACAACCTTTCTTTCTGACTTTTACTTATTTTCATTTTTTAAATCTCACCCACATTACATTTTTCCTAGGCCACTTCTCGTGGGAGTACAAATTCCAAGCACTCATTAGTTCCCATAAAAGAAGGGAAGAAGATTGAGGATTAACTGATGTCTCATGGCTTTGCCAGACACACATGTTTAAAGTGCATGCTTTCTTCATGACAGCAAAAGCCATTGCTATCAAGACCACGAAGAGAATGTTATCTTCTTCCTTCTCAGTCTCCCAGCTCCAAACAATAACAATCCTGTGGGGACACTTCCACTGTCAGAACGCCATGCTTTGAGGAAATGCAGCAGCAGTATTTTATTATCATCACTAATGTGTGAGTGTGAGGGTGGCTAGTCCTCTAGGCAGAGAACATTGCTTTGTTCTGTGCAGGCACAAAACAATATTATAGAATTCATGTGGCTTCTCTCCTTCAACAGCTGCATTCTTAACGCTCAGGAAGGGCCTCATCCTAACAGAAGGCTTTGGGAAGAGATCCTTGCTCGTTAAGCAGAAGAGAGAAGGAGGGTTGTGTCTGCAGCCACTGCAGGGCTAATGAACGGTTGCACGGCCGTCCAGGGTGTTGGAACGAGCTTGGTCTCTCCGAGTTTAAAAAGAGGTGACAAACTGTTAACAAGTGTAATGCCTGGGATTCTAAATCAGTCCGGGAGTGGATTAAGTGATCTGAGATACACAAAAATGTGTTTTTCTGGCTAAATCTTTGCCTCAGCTGCTCTTCCACTCCTAGCAACCGTACCTTTTGCAATACAAACACGGACTGGAGCACTAATCCATATTTATATTACCCGGTTATGCTCCGCTATGTTATGCTGAAAGCGACCTAATTTGCTAATAGCTTGTTATTCTCTAGCTGCATTTCCCCCAGGCCTAAGACCACTCAAGTCCTCCTTCGGCAGCTTTGCTGAGGAACAGTGATTGAGAGCTGGACCATCTTTAATACATTCAGCTCCTAAAGTAGTCCCTCCAATGCTTTCTTTCTTGGTAATAAAATAAATATAGAACAAGGACAATGGCCCAGAGTGAGCAGACAATACAGTGTGTGTTGCATCCAAAAGGCATGTTAAGGCATGTGAACGCATGACTAAAACACCATGCCACAGATCCACATGCGTTACTTTGGGAAATAATTGGTTATTTCTTCATGGAAGTTACTTTCACTATGGAGAATGTTTAAAAATAGTGCTCTCTGAGAGATATTGAATTAGTCAGAAAAGAACAGGGTGTGCTGCAGTAACAAGAAGCCATGTGCCCCAGTGGCCTAAGACACTAAAGTTCTTTCCTGCTCTAACTATACAACCTGCTGTGTTAGGGCGAAGAGTCACTGCCACACCACTCCACTCTGCAACCCAAAGTGATGGTTAGGTGTGAATGTCAACTTGATTCTATCGAGAAACAAGAGTATGCATGAGGGACACTTTGGGTGGGGCCTGTGGGGGTTTTCCAGTGAAAGTTAACTGAGATGATGTATTACTTACTTTTCTTGTTGCTCTAACAAAATACCCAACACAAGCAACTTAAGGAAGAAAGGGTTTATCTTGGTCCACAGTTTGAAGATATAGTTCATCATGATAGAAAAGGCATAATGGCAAGACTGTGGTGGGTCACACTGCTGTGCCTGCAGCTAGGAATCAGGGAGGCATGATTGCTGGTGCTGGGCTCTCTGGAAACACCCTCAAGGACACACCCAGAGGTTGTTTTCCTGGAGATTGTAAACCTCAAGTTGAAAATGGAGGTTAATCATCATAGGAAGGAGGACATATACTGAGTAGATAGGCTCATCCCATTGCTGGCACTCTGGAGAAAACTAGCTAACGGAAGGGTGTTCTCTCTCTGCTTCCAGACCCCTCCAGATGTGAAGCTGTTTCCACCACCACAACTGCAGGCAGGTCCTTCTGCGTTGCCTTCCACACTGTGATACTGGTTATCCTTTAACTGTGAGCCATAATAAGCCTTTCTTCTCTGAAGCGGCTCCTTCTCAGGCTTTCTCTCACAGTAAGGAAAACAGTAACTAAGGCAGCCAAATTTTAAAGACTAAAATATACTCGATACCACTGCTGCTAAGTCTAGAAAAAGAGAGAGTCATTGTGGATATCCACAGACGGATTTTTAAAACTGACAAGCAGGCCCAGTGTGCTGCTGTGTACCTGTAACTGCTGAACTCAGGAAGTTCAGTCAACCTGGACTACATAGCAAAGCTTTGTCTCAAAATCAAAAACAAAACAAGATAGACAGAAACACTAACAATCAGAAATGGTGATGAAGACTTCCTCTCTCTGGACCTCTCATTTTGTGCTGCTGGGAATGCAAATAGGTGCATCCACTATGGAAATCAATATGGATATTGCCCAAAAGCTAGGGATAGATCTCCCATATGACCCATCCAGGTGTAAGGTACCTCCTCTCAAGTTGTTGGTCAGGGCACTTCCAAGAATTCCACAAGACAATCTTTCCTATTCCATTTTTCCTGGTTATCCACTGGAACTTGATGGTAAGATCGTATTGCTGAAGACACCACATGCTTTAGATATGTGAAGAACTCAGGCTGGTCCTGACCTCCAAGTCCCTGCTGGCTGGCTTTCATACTACTAGAAGGTACTACACAGGCTGATGGGAGTAAGGGGAGGTTGTCAACAGTCTTCTCCAGCTGTAAGCCCTGCAAACTACAATACCGTCCAGCTTGACAAAATAAGCCCGTGGGTTTAATCGTGACATGAATATTCTAGTCATACACAATCACATTCTGTTTGGATTTAAGGCCTATTTCATGGGAGGTAACTCATATCTAGCACTGTAAATATTGCCAAGAACCTATGCCTTGGGACCTCATGGGCCAAATAGATGAACCTACTGCTATTTTGCTAATGAACATAGTATCAAACAGCCCTCACAATACATGTCTTTCCACCTATAGCTTAACTCAACTCTCAGACCTCATCAGAGAAGCTTCATTTTGCAATGGATGATAATTTATACAGTGACTCACATTTGGTCAAAGTACAGAAAGTAAGTGTCTGTGGAGTACTCAGCCATAAATGGGACGTCCAAATCACATACCCAACTTCCAAAGCACAAGAAACATTGTAGGTGTGATGGAGAAAGTATAAGGACCAAAAGTCAAGGAAATATTGTCTCCTGGACATGGCAGGACTGTTGCGCGCGTAGACTCACGTAGCTGTGGTTGCCTATACAAGACCTACACAGAATCAAGCTAGTCAACAGTAAAGCATGGATGTGGGAGGAACACATGAACCCCCATCCCAACCTAAGGAGCTGTTGACAGTTGAGGGCTGTTAGGGGAGGGATAGTCAGTTCTCTTTGGAGGTGTAGCCCCTGTTAGGTTAAACACACCCCAGTGGATGGCCCCATACATGCATACACATGGGTCATACCAAGTAGACTCAGTGGGTTATGAAATTTTAAAAAGAGGACATGAAGTTGAAATGGTGATGTGGGGAAAATCTGGGAGATGTGGTGAGAAGAGTTGGGGATGATGTGATTAAAATACATTTATCCGTGTATGAAATACTCAAATAATACATTTAAAATATTGGATATATTTTTAGAAGACTTCCTTGTGCATTTCACTGGTCAGAAAAACAGCTATCCCTAACAGAAAGGAAGCAGAGAAATACCCTACCAACAGCCCTGAAGTAGGAAAAATAAATATTTGGTAGATGACAGATAATGAAATAGATCTTCTAAAGAATTCTCAGATTTGCAATCCCTTCCAGACTGAGGGTGGGCACATTTCAAGCAGGTTGACTTTTGATGCTTGCTAAAGCCTGAGTTTGATCTTGAAGAAAAACCATAGAGTCCATGGAGAGATTTGTTAATTATAAGGAGCTTCACGATCCATCTATTGAATGGATGGATGTTTTGCACATGTCTTTAAACCAGGTTTTCAAAACAATTTAATGATATAAGCCCAATGAACCTGGTAATTTTCATGTTCTGCCCATAGATGTGAGCATTTTCAAAAGAAATCTTTTCTTTTATATTAATATATACCAAAGTATCTCGAGCTGTGATTATGGGGCAAAATTATTCATTATTTTTAAGGAGCCCAGAAAGAAAATGTTGTAAGTGAGAACTTTAAAAGATGAGAACAGAAAGCCAAGAGCCATAAATGTTCTCTATGTAATGCCTGAACTTTCCATTTTTACTAAATTACATCTAATGTAAGTACGTTGGCCTTTTCCTTCCTTCCTCATACTGTAATACTCCAATCAAAGCATTTCAACATAAACTAAATCTTGATCCGATACTATTATCTCCAAGACGAGTCCATTTTTAGAGCAACATACGCTTTAATGAGACATGTGCACAATGAATATGAGGGCTGATACGCCTGAAACGCTTTTCCCCAGAAGGAGAAGGTAGATAGATGACTCCATCAGCACCTTCACAATCCACTTACCAGGGAACCGGGGCTAATAGCTGTGAGCGCTCTGGCAGTGGCTGCTAGAATTTCCTCCCTTCCTTCTTTGTCTTATACAGCACTTGATTTTCCAGGAGAGGTGTGTAACCTCGCCTTAGCATCAGAAGTGGGTGAAAGGAAAGTAATAGGTTCAGCAAAATGAAAGCTCCTTCCACCATTACGGCCCAGGCAGGGATCTGGAAGCCTTTTACATTAGGGACTAAGTGCCAGACTTTTGGCTTTGCAGGCTGTAATGGATGTTTGCTGAAACTGTTTGATTCCGCCGCCGCCGCTGTAACACAAAATGAGCCATCAACTCTACTAAATAAATAGGTATGACTGTGTTTCAATAAACTTTATTTATAAAGACCAGACACTGATTGTGTATGGTCTAGGGGCTTAGTTTGCTCTTTCCAACTCTAAGGGTTAGACCCTGACCATGCTTAGCCTGTTTTCTCACACTATTAACCTTTTTCTTTCTTGTTTGATCAGACCTTCATTTCTTCCTTCAAGTATTTCTGGGCTTTCAAGGCCATGACTGCTGTTGAGTCACGGCAAAATGTTAAGGGAGAAAAGTTTTGCCCTTTATTGTCTAGAAATGGATGCATAATTACTTGAGAATCCTATTGCTCAGCATCACTTATTAGCCAAAATTGCTCCTGGCTGCTTGTGAAAGCAGTACAAAAGGAAGTACAGTCAGCCTTGGCCCGGAGCAGCTAGCACTTTCTCTGTCCTGCTAAGAAGTTGCTTTGCATTTCTTCCGGAGAAAACAGTCACCAGTGGAGGAGACTCTCTGCATCATCCAGACTTCTATGGGGAACCTAGACTGCCCAGGCCTGAGAGGAAGAGCAAAGCCCAGGGGCAGAGGCCATCAAGATGCCTCAGTGGGTAAAGAAATTCGTTGTCAAGCCTGACAAGCTGAGTTTGATGCCCAGGATGGGCATGACGTAAGGAGACAACTACTACTGCAAGTTGTCCTCTGAGCTCCAGCTGCATGCGGAAGTGCATGAGTACGCACACACACACACAATAAACAAAGTCAGTTTGCAAACAGTTCTGAACGCTGATCCGAACTCCCATGCCACAACCTGCGTGCCTTTGGAACTGACCTGACTGAGGTAACAGGAAGTGAAGAAACACCAGACACACACACAGAAAAGCTGGGATTGGGTGGGCCATACACTCTGATGGAGAGACCCCGGCAGCCTGGAAACTCAGCACCTCTACTATAGGCAGCTGATGAGGGGACATTTAATACAGCTGATGAGGAGGGGGCATTTTATACAGCTGACGAGGAGGGGCAGTTTAAACAACTGAGGGGGGTAGCTAATCTTTCTAGCAGGCATATCTTCACCGGAGCAGTAGTGGGCTTCAGTTATTCAGGAGAAAGCTGTGACAGATACTTTCTACATGCACAATCAGCATCCATAAGTGGACCAAGGGAAGGCCTTGACAGTCCTCTGAGCCTGACCTAGGAAAGCTCTTACCATTCCCATGGGTCTGGTATCCTCGCCACAGCCATGATCAAGTCAAAAATATGTATCCACTCAGGACTTCATCTGTCCCCCACACTCCACAATTGTGCAGAGCTGAAATGCTGTGGTTCTAGAGACAAAATTATCCTGGGCTATCTTTAGTCTCCTTAACAGTCATGTATCACGCACCCCACTATCTCACCTAGCATCTCTCAATATTGGTAAAACCTCTGAAATGGATTACCTTTGCTGATCCTTAGCTTTACCAACCCACATGTGACCAGATAGCATCTGAGACCTCTAAGTGAAAAACAGGTACCTTTTCCGTCAAAAGTAGCTATCCCACCACGGGCCAATATTCTATAAGCCCCACCCATGTTGTGACTCACTGTTTACCCAACACACACCTTTCCCTTTAGCTGCTTTAATCAGATTCTGAGGTTGAGTTCCCACCAACGCAGTGAGACACAGTCACTCCCTGCCTTAGAATAAAAAGTAGGTGAAATTCTTGTTCTGGTGCCTGGTGTGCCTGCTTGTGAGGTTTTCATTCTGACACACTCTTTTCCTAAGTTTTTAAAGATTTTTTTATACAATATATTCTGTCTATATTCTTTCCCCACCTCCAGCTTCTCCCAGGTCCTCTCCACCTCCCTACCCTCAACTTCATATTCTCTCTCCCCCCTCCCTCTATCTAAAAAGTGGAGGAGACAATCAAAAAGTGAAACTCAAAACATACTTAAAGGGAAGAAAAAATGAAAAAGAAAATGCAGTGTTTATTTGGATACTGTATTTCACAAAAAGGCTCTCCAAATCCCAGCTCTGAACGGCTTTAGTAGTGGTGTGGTCTACAGATCTTAGGGATTACGAATGTGGCAGTGGTCCAGTCAAAGAGGCATAGTTGCTAGATCTTCCACGAACCCTACATCCAAACTAGCACAGCAATTAGAACAGACCCCAAATCTCCTGGGGCAACATTCATAAGAGACCTAGACAGCAAAGCAGTCACACAAATCTCAGAGTGTGATCAGGTGGGGCCAGGCCACCAACAGCCTCTAGATTCCCATACTGTCATACCCGCAAAGGTAAGAGCAGTATGAAACAACACAATGCGGAGAAGTCAGAAACAGTGGCTTCTATTACTAGTGACTACTAGATGCTCATTAGAAGGTTCAGTCAGAGGACGACAGTAGGAAAAGCAGCTGAGACAAGGAGAGGCCTGCTTGCTATCGACAGCATGTGAAGTCAAGAGTTCTGCGGGTTGGAGTACTATGGCCTACAAACTCCCCAAACTGACCCTTTAGGGTTGCTTTCCAAGACAGAGCCCTGCATTGCAGAGGACGCACAGAGTGGGATACCATTTGATCACGTGGGGATGGCAGCAATGGAGAGGGAGAATAAAAACACAAACAGTGAAAGCCGGCCTTGCAGACATGCTGCTATGCACGTTGTATGTGTGTTCATATTCTGCACCTCAGAGCCACAGAAGAGAGATTTGTGGAGTTTGGAAAGTCGCATCTATAACGTTCAGGGAAATCAATATTAAAAGCTCATCTGCAGAAAAATATTGAGGTTAAATTCCATACAGCCTTCCAGGGCTGTAGAGGGGGAAATGGAATACTGTTGCAACCAAGACCAAAATTATGTCAAAAACACATATTCAAAAGGTGGTGGCGCACGCCTTTAATCCCAGCACTTGGGAGGCAGAGGCAGGCGGATCTCTGTGAGTTCGAGGCCAGCCTGGGCTACCAAGTGAGTCCCAGGAAAGGCACAAAGCTACACAGAGAAACCCTGTCTCGAAAAACCAAAAAAAAAAAAAAAAAAGATAGAATGAAACCATGGTATATTATTCCACATGAGCTAAAAGAGGGTACAGAAAGGACATCATAAGACATGCAAGATGAGTAGAGGCCAACATAACAACTCAGAAATGAGTGATCAAACTCAAGAAAGAATTAGACTTTTTTTATATTATGAAAACTGAACTCTTCTTAAGTACAGATAATTGTGAAACGGGCCATAAATACAGAAAAACGTTGAAATCCTTTACAAACCAGAAAGTACAAAGTCACGTCACAACAACCCAAGGATACAACAGAGAGAGACAAACACTGGCCAAAGACAGAACCAGTGTCCCGGCAGTACAAGGAATACACCTCCCTGGGTGAATCCATAAGCCACTGCCCGGCCAAAAGCATCCCATGGTAGAGCAGAATTAATCAGTTTTCTTCGGTGAGATTCCTCGGGGGTGGAATTCAAATGTGTGGCAAGTGTGTAAAGAGAAACATATACCAAATGACATCAGTTCTGAGACCCATGTTCAATTTTCATCTTTTAACATATGCAAATGACCTGCCTCTGACAATCAATAGCACATCACAGTTTAATTGAGCAGCATTTTGGCTTCCTTACCAATCTATAAAAACATAGCCCATCTTCAATCAAAGAGTCCTGAGATTCTGGGAAATACAGTGTGTGTGTCTCTTCCCACACCCCAGGCTGCCGAGTTTCCCACAGTTAACAGCTCTCAACACTAGGCTCTGAAGAGCACCCGTCCACGCAATGTTTTATTCCAATAAAAATACAAGTGTGTATGTTTTGCCTTCAATATCTCCCAGAACTGCTATAACGTACATATTTTTCACTGCTCCACCATAAAAACGAACTCTCACCTGGCCTCCAACTTGTGTTGCTGCTGCTGCCAGTGGTCTTTGCTGATCCGTGCAACTTACATGTTTTTATTGACAGGTTTGCATGTTTGCTTGTATAGAAAGTGAAGTCACCAATAAGCAAAATTTACTTTATATAAGCTAAGAAGAAACAGGGTCCTTGTATTTTATTGGACCTCAAATCCCCGTTGGTCAATTTTATTCCTTAAATCTAAAGAATACATGCCCCAGAGAATAATAGTATTTACTCTGAATTTGCCCTCAAATATAAAAATGTGCCTTCTACATCAGAAGGGCAAGGCCTTGCTGCTGGAAAGTTCCACTGCTGCTTACCTAGGCCCCCCATGCATCTCCCACCCCATTGTGGGCAGTGGTCACACCCTGCACAGTGTTTTAACTCGGGTTCTTAAGGGTGACCGTGTTTTACTGGGTAACTGATAGAGTCATCTGGGTAGAGATCACCCTTTAAATTTCACATTGAAAATCTACAAGCATTACCATCCTTCCTTTCAAGGTTCCCATCAGCCTGACGCCACTCTAGGATCTAAGAAGCTATGGTTAATGAGTTTGTAAATGTCAGCAGCTTGGTGATGCTGGGGAAAACCCATCATCATGGAAAAAACAGTAAGTTAAAATTTAATAAATTCAGAAGGAAAGGAGGAGGGCATTTTCAAGTAACAACTCAACAGATAAAAAACTAAGGTAAGGAAATCCAAAACAGCATTTTCTAGTACCCAGACTACAGTAGGAGAAAGTAAGTTTTTCTTTTTTAAATTAAAACCTACAGAGCAAGTTCATCTCCACTTTTTCCTCGTCTTCCAGTGATGAGACAGGTGCTTTGCCAAGAATGGGAATTCTGGTCTCTTCGATGAAGATTCTGCTAGGCTCCAGTCCCAGAACATTCTGCAGGCAGGACAAACTGTAGGTCTAAGGTTTTGTGGCTGGGTTGGTGTCCCAATCTCTCCACTTGAGGCCTTGCCTAGTTACAGATGATCATCGCTGGTTCAGACTCCATCCCCCACTACTAGGAGTCTTTGGTAGGGAGTTCCCATTGCACTAGGTTCCCACCTCACCCTGAAATGCCCTTCAGTTCCAATCATTTCTCCCTGTATTTTCTCCCCTACCATGCACTTGATCCCTCCTGTTCCCAACCCCATCTCCCCTGAGTCCACCCTCAAAATCTATTCCATTTCCCCTTCTCTGGGAGATCCCTATGTCCCCCTTAAGTTCTCCTTTCTAATTAGTCTCCTCATGTCTGTGGACTACAGCATGATTATCCACTCATAAGTGAGTACATATCATGTTTGTCTTTCTGGGTCTGGGTTTACCTCACTCAGGATGATTTCTTTTAAGCTCCATCCATTCGCCTGCAAATTGCATGATGTCATTGTTTTTAACAGATGAATGATACTCCATTGTATAAATGGACCACATTTTCTTTATCCACTCTTCAGTTGAGGGGTATCTAAGTTGTTTCCAGTTTCTGGGTATTATGAATAAAGCTTCTATAAACATAGTTGAGCAAGGGTCCTTGTGATAGGATGGTGTGTCCTTTGGGTATATGCCCAGGAGTGGTATAGCTGGTTCTTGAGATAGACTTTTTGAGAAACTTCCATATTAATTTCCAAAGTGGCTGTACAAGTTTACACTCCCATCAGCAGTGGAGGAGTATTCCCTTTGCTCCACATCCTCTCCAGTATAAGCTGTCACTTGTGGTTTTGATCTTAGCCATTCTGATAGGTGTAAGATGGAATCTCAAAGTCATTTTGATTTGCATTTCCCTGATGGCTAAGGATGACAAACATTTCTTTAAGTGTTTCTTAGCCATTTGAGTTCCTCTGTTGAAAATTCTGTTTAGATATGTATCCTGTTTTTCAGTTGGATTATTTAGTTTGTTGATGTCTAGTTTCTTGAGTCCTTTATATATTTTGGGTATCAGCCCTCTGTCAGATGTGGAGTTGTTTAAAATCTATAGGCTGCCATTTTGTCCTATTGACCATGTCCTTTGCCTTAACAGAATCCTCATCAAAGAGAACAGAGAGACTTTATCTAGCAACTGATGGGAGTAGATATAGAATCCCACAGCCAAACATTGGGTGGAGCTCAGGGAGTCCTGCAGAGGAGAGAGAGAGGAAGGATGGGCAGAACCAGAGGTGTCTGGAACACAAGGAGAACAAGGCCCACAAAATCAATTGACTGGAACTCATGGAGCCTCTCAGAGATCAGGGAGGCTGTAGGGATCTGACCTAGGTCCTCTGCATATATGTCATGGCTGAGTGGCTTGGTGTTCTTGTGAGATTCCTGGCAGTGGGAGCAGGGGTCATTGCTAACTCTTTTGCTTGCTTTTGGGACCTTTTTTCTCCTACTTTGCTGCCTCAAAAGCCTTGATGTGATGGTGTGCACCTGGTCTTATTGTAGTATAGTATGCTGTGATTGGTTGATGTCCCTGGGAGGCCTGCTCTTTCCTGAGGGGAGACAGAGGAGGGGTGGATCTGGGAGAGAAGGGAAGTAGGGGGAAGGACTGGGGGCGGAGATACTGTCTGGATGTAATATATGCGGGGGTGGGGGGGGTAAAGGAATGGGGATTCTGTGAAAACCACCAAAGCCTGTCTTTCACAACGAAAGCGGTCATTGAAGATTTTCCCCCAAATCATGAAATCAAATCCAACAACACTAACCTATAATGCAGTGTGGGCTAACCCTGTCAATTTTTGCCCCAAGGACCAGATAGGGATCTAGTTGAGAATACAGGAGTTTCACAGTATAGCCCAGGTTGGCCTTGAACTCAAGAACTTCCTGACTTAGTCTTTGAGGTAGCTAGGATTGCAGGCACAAGCCACTGCTTTTGGCTAACAGGAGATGATCTTGAGAGCAGATTATCTCGGAGGGTTGGAGGAAGCTAGACTGCAGTCTCTGGCCCCTTCCCTTCCTTCTTGCTCCCTCTCTCCACGCTATTCCTTCCCTGCACCTCTTCAGAGCACACCGTGGACCAGCACAAAGGAATCCTTACTCCTCACCTCTCTTTTCCCTCCTCTTCCCAGTCTTTTCTCATCGTTTTCTCCCAACTAAAAGGAGATTCCTTCCTTGAGAAATATCCAAAGTTTGTGAAAGATGGGCAAATTTGATAGAGAGATTATTATCTCTTCTGTGCCTTTGTCTACCATGGTACCCATTCCAAGCAAGACCTCAGGGTTGAGGTGGGAGGGGACAAATGGTAAAGACGGCAGTGAAGAGAATCAGGGCCAGGGAAAGAGCTGGGGTGACCTCAAGTTTGATTTCTGAGTCCAGTCTTTCCCACGAACTCAGAGACTTGTTAGCAAGGCAGAGGGGAGGGGAGGGGAGGAGGAGAGTGGAAGGGAGGGAGGGAAGGAGGGGGGGAGGGAGGGAGGGAGTCAGAGAGAGGAAGAGAGAGACTCCCCAACGCATGGCTTCATAACACTTGCAAGCTGTCCTTTGGGAGCATCAAGCCTCAGGTAGGGCGTGCTTCTGGGAGCTGGTCTTGTGATGAAGTCTAACAAGATGACCAGTCTATGCCTCAGCGGAGAGAAGTCAGCCTACACAGCCCTGTAAGTCAGGACAAGATGGCTGGGTGATCCCAGTGCTGAGCACTCAGAGCACAGCCTGTGGGGAGCACTCCCTCTCTCCCTCTCCCCTCTTTCACCCTTCCCTCCTCTCCATTTTTCTCCCCTCCACCCCTCCTTTAAGACAGGCATCACTTTATAATGTTATAAATGTTACACAGCGTATCTGTTGATAAATTTAGTGCATTTAGTCCCTCAAATTTAGGAACAGTACCATATTTCTTTTGTGCTCTCCACATTACCTAACACAGTACCAAGCACATTTCCAAGCAAAAAAGTCATGTTAATAGAAGCTAGCTTTAGAACTCTGGTCCAAAATTACCTAATATTTATATTAGGTTTTATATATATATATATATATATATATATATATATATATGTATCACAAATGTGTACATACCGAAGACCCAGATGCACAGATCTGGTTAATATATATGCTCTGGTCTCCCTGGAATTGCTCCCTGCCCAGCACACTGGGACAAGGCATCTCTATTTTTACCCCATCATTGATGGAGCTATCTATGAATAACAGCTATTTTAAGAGCATATGAAAATGGGTGATTTCAGGTTCATAAATTCCCAAATAGATAACTTTGTCTACCAGAAAGACACTTAATGCTTCTGTATTTTCTGGCTTTGCATATTGGTTTCTAGGAATAACCTTTAGTTTTTACCAATTGATATTATATATGTAAAGTATAATATAATATGTATGACTCCAGAAAAACATAAGAACAGAAATACACCAGAAAATACAGTCATATAAATGAAAACAAATGAACCAATGAAAAGCCATCACATTGAAAGAAAAACATATATTTCTAGGTTGAAAATATGACTGAAAAACACAAAATGGAATTCTTCAAGTAACTGTGCATTGTGAACACTCACAAGCCCCTTCTCACAGCCAGGGATTTGTGGTGTTGTTTTTTTCTTTCTAATGGGTACAGAATCTCAAGGTGCTGAAGCAGTTTTCCCTTTACAAAGTAGAATTAGCTATCCATCCTTCTCCCCACTCCCCACATTAGCTACTTCCCCAGTGGCCACGCACAAGAACCATTTCTATTTACATTAAAAATGATTTGGCCTGTGTACACTGTATTGTTTGACAGGAAAGATGGATGTTCACTTATAATTAAGTTTCAGCATAAATGACATCATTCAGGAGGATAAGCAATGCCTTATTCCCTCTATGCTGGTTTGCTTGTATAATATTATGGGTTACATGTAGACTCCCGTGACTTCCTGGGCCTTCTCCTCCACAGACAGTGCTGTAGCAACTCAACTTCCCTGGAGGGCCTGAAGGACAGGACGTGTTTTCTCTCAATCATCAGGTATCTCCTGATTCTTTGCTTTCCCATGTGGTGGAGGTGGAGGCAAGTTCAACAGGAAATAAGGTCTGGGCCCCAATCCTGGAGGCATCACCTGGATGTGTACTGAAATGCAGGATTTCGTAGTCACTCAGAACTGAGAAGTTAAAAATCCTCATTTTTCTACATAAGGCAGTTCAGGAAATCTTAGGTTACATCACACTCTGTGAAATGGCCAGCCTTGTGGATGAGACGCATTGCTTGGGGGGTTCCTGCTTACACAATAGGCTCTGGGGGTCAGGCTTTCAAACTCTCATATATTCTTCACTCTTCTTGTTGCAATTAGACAGTGACATTATTATTCTGTTTCCTGTAACTCTCATGGTGTAATTCCCATGTATGAAACCCAGTCTTCCCAGCCAAGTTACAGAACAGCCTCACCAATATAAACTGTCTCCACTGTACTGTGTTTCTGTGGTACTAATAATTTAATCCAGAGCCTTCTACATGTGACTCAAGTATTCCACCACTGGGTTGTATCCCCAACCTTCTTTTTATTTATTTGTTTGTTTGTTTTCAGATATTGTCACATTAAGTGTATGGGCTGTAGCCCGGACAGGCATTGAACTTATGATCCTCTCAATTATCTGAATTACAGGTGTGTTCCACCAGGCTGGTCTGCATCCCACCTCTATTACATACTTTTTTTTTTCTTTTTGGTTTTTCAAGGCAGGGTTTTTCTGTGTAGCCCTGACTTTCCTGTAATTCACTCTGTAGATCAGGTTGGTCTAACTCAGAAATCTGCCTGCCTCTGCCTCCTGAGTGCTGGGACTAAAGGTGTGCACCACCATTGCCCAGCTATTACATATTTTCTTGTCCCTAGTTAATCAGTAGACTACCAATTCCAGGGGACATGATATACTACTCATTACTGTAGAATGAGCTCCTACCATACTGCCTTATACATGCTTAATGTGTAGCTTTTTGCTTTTTGAATTTCAATTTTTTGTTTTGTTTTTTTAAACAAGTGCTTGATCTGACCAGCCTGAAGCTCACTATGTAGCAAAGGCTAGCCTAAACATAGCAATACTTCTGCTTTAGTCTTCCAATTACTGAAATTAAGTTCAATCCACCACCTCAAGATATCAATATGTATTTTTAATAAATTAATGACTTGATAATATTGTAGAAAATAAGATTAATGGGTTTGTAAAACAAATACAAGTAGTAAGTATCGACTGTCATACGTGAACATTGTCCAGAGTTTTTAATCTATTTCTGTACAACTAATCTAGTTAAGAAAGGAATAATAAGTACTCTACAAATTTCAGTTAATAATAATTAATAAAATGGAAGGAGTGGTTTGTTATTCATTCTATGAGGTCAGTGTTATGCTGATACTAAAAACTAGGCAAAAATATCACAAGATAAGAAAGCTACAGACTAATAGTACCTGTATTGCAAATATTAAGAAAAAACCCTCAGTATAAGCAAATACAGGAGTTAATAGAAAGAACTACATAGCAAAACCAAGAAGTCTAAAAATGCAGGTCGCTGGGCGGTGGTGGCGTACACCTTTAATCCCAGCACTCAGGAGGCAGAGCTAGGCGGATCTCTGTGAGTTCGAGGCCAACCTTGTCTACAGAGCGAGATCCAGGACAGGCACCAAAACTACACAGAGAAACCCTGTCTCGAAAAACCAAACCAAAACAAAACAAAACAAAAATGCAGGTCAATATGGGCATTGATCAATGTGATATGACATATTTAACAAATTAAAAACAAAACTCACATGAGCATCTCAACAACATAGATAGGTTTTAGACAAAGTTCAACACCACCCTTTTGTGATTAAAAAACAAATAAACCAAGAACAGAAGGAGAGAATGAACCCCACCCATGCCAGCTGCACACTTCCAGGCCTAGCTGCAGACTCAGCTAGCCCACCCAATCAGATTGGATTGGTGAGCTCCCCAGGATCTCATCCACCAGTGTCATCCCAACACTACTAGGCCTAGCTCTGGTACACTTCCTGCTTGGATCTTCCCAGGTAAACACATAGGACTAGAAAATATTTATACTGAGTGAGGTAACACTGGCCCAGAAGAGCGAACGCCACATGTTCTCTCTTATTTATGAATCCTAGCTATGAATCTTTAGATAAACGAACGTGGCTCTCAGGCTTCATGAATGAAGATTCTTTTAGCAGCTAATGGAGATGATTACAGATATCCACAACTGCTCAAAAGGCAGATAACAACAGACAGTGGGGTACCCAACCTCAATTATTACATCCACAATGCAACTCCTACACCGAAGCCTCAGTGAACATCTTCAAAGAAGGGAGAGAAAGACAATGAGAATCAGAGGACCAGGATGTCTGGCTCAAGACAGTGTCTTCTCTATGTGACAGGGAAGCTGCATCCATGGAATTTCAATAATATGCTTGCCTAAGCGAGACCTGCATTATGACAATACCATTTGACAGCCAATGTTAACAGGGGAAATCTTACATGGGCCTACCCTTAAATGGGGAGCTACAAGTTATTAATGTTGGCTAAGAGAAGGAAATCACTCTTCTCCCAGGAACAAGCTCATCAAAGGGTATCCAATCCCAGATGATCAACCCTAAACATGCATACATAGAAACAACACTAAATGGACTCAGCAAATTGTGCATGCCTATGCATATATGTAAAGAAAAGCTTAATTTAGAGGAACTGGGAGGATGTAGAACAGAAGAAAGGGTAGGGTGGAAATAATGTAAATAAAATATTCATGCATAAAATCATAAAAATAACTAGCACTAATATCACAATTGTAACAGGCATAATTATGCTTCTCATCAAGATCAGAAATAAGTCAAGGATGCCTGTTCTCACAGCTATGCATCATAGCACTGGAAATACAATCCAAGGTAATCAAACAAGAAAAAAAATTAGAAGAACCCAACTGAAGAAATATTGCCTGCTGTGGAACAATCCTTTTCTATACTATGAATATGCATTACTCTCATTGGTTAATAAAAATCCAACAGGCTGGAAGCCAGGCAGGAAGTTAGACAGAAAAGCCCAGCTGAGAATGATGGAGAGAAGGAAAATGGAGTCAGGAGATACAAGCCAGCTGCTAGGCGAGCAGGACCTGTAAAAAATAATGTAACAAGCCATGAGCCACATGGCAAAGCATAAATAGAAATATGGGTTAATTTAAGTGTAAGAGTTAGCTAGTAACAAGCCTGAGCTATCGACCGAGCATTTATAAGTAATATTAAGCCTCTGAGTCAATTATTTGGGAAGTGGCTGCCAGAACTGGGGAACAGGCAGGTGGGAGAAAAATGTCCAATTACATACGGCATTCTAATGTGTGGCTGAAATTTCCACATAAAACCTGACAAAGCTTTAAAAAGGATTCTAGACACACAAGAATGGAGTCAAGCACGGCTTCTTGGTAATTGCCTTTTCTAAATTGGCTCTGTTTGCTGACAGTAAGCAAAGGCATGGCTCCTTTAAGAGATAGCTTCCTGGCTTGGTGCTAGGTGAAAAAATGGGTGACTCTTTTAAGAGGCCCTACTACCAAACACTTAAATGATGTTCATGAGCAGCCTGTGGTATGCTACTCAGTGGCAGCATGAACCTAGAAACTCCTCAGAGTTGCCATGGTAAACATGGCTCCCAGAACTGGCAGTAAAAGTATCTCTGTCACCATAAGACTAGACTCTCAGGGAACTGAGTGGGGAGAAGCTGGCACCAGCATGATCTACGTTACACAACAGTTCTTTTGCTCATGTAGACAGAAATGGTTCAAGATGTGCAATAAGGACAGATTCAGACAAAATAGCCTCTAAAAGGGTTAGTTTGTTTAAAAAATATGCATAGGCTTAAGAGAGAGAAAAAAGGATATATACAGTCTTAGATTTAAAAACATAGTTATAAAATAAAGTCATTAAAAAAGGAAAGGAATAATAAAATAAATACAATAAGCCACATAAAGGTGGAAAATACACAGAGAGTCTGGATACTATATGCTGTGTTGTCTTTAAATTTTTTGACTACTAAGGAACAAATGATAACCTCTAAGAGACATTTGATTATGAAAGCTGCTAGATTAAATCAACTCATATTTTTTTTAATTTTCCAGCTAGAAACTATCTGACATGTTAATTTTATCTTATGCTTTTCTTTTTTTTGTTTTTTAAATTTTTATTTTTATTTTGCAATACAATTCAGTTCTATATATCAGCCACGGATTCCCTTGTTCTCCCCCCCTCCAGGCCCCTCACCTTCCCCCCAGCCCACCCCCCATTCCCACCTCCTCCAGGGCAAAGCCTCCCCCACAGACTGAGATCAACCTGGTAGACTCAGTCCAGGTAGGTCCAGTCCCCTCCTCCCAGGCCGAGCCAAGCGATCCTGCATAGGCCCCAGGTTTCAAACAGCCAACTCATGCAATGAGCACAGGACTCGGTCCCACTGCCTGGATGCCTCCCAAACAGATCAAGCCAATCAACTGTCTCACCCATTCAGCGGGCCTGATCCAGTTGGGGACCCCTCAGCCATCTCATATATTTTAAACGTATCTTGACTTCAAAATGGTAGTCAAAAGATATGTTACAATTGGTGCCTCACCTTTGGGCCTTGATCCCCATAGACTTAAGAAAACTTAAAGATTCTGAATGCACAGAAACAGAGCCACACTAGGTTTCCTAGTCTCAAAGTCTCACGCCAGCAGCAGCACAGACTCATCTCCCGACAGCTGCCTACAAGATGGAGCTGGCCGCCAGCCACCATGAGCTAAGTGGCATGATTATGGATTCCCACCACAGTACACAGAGGCATCTCCAGCCATGCAGTATGGTGCATGGTGGATTTAGCCTTTGCTAGTAAAGACAAAAATAAAAGAGGTTTCTGGGCTACATGCTACTTTAATGGAGGCACAGACCCACTGCTTCCGAGAGTTGGTGGTACACATTTCTCCCAAGGCTGGTGGTAAACATACTACTGCCATGTTGAAAAACTGAAGTGGGCAGAGTCAGCAGGCAAGGCTGCTGCTTTTTGTATTAGCCAAGCAGTTTAACAATTAAAAATCTCTCCTGGTCAGAGAAAGATTATAGATTCACAATAAGACAGATTCAGATAAAATAAAACTCTAAATGGTTTACAATGTATGTAAAAATGTGTCTAGGTTTGGAAGAGAGAGGAAAAGGAATATAGACAGTTATATAAAGAAATAGTTTTAAAAAATAAAGTCTTTAAAGAGGCAATAAAAGTAATATAAAAAATAAGCCACGTAAAGATGGATATTACACAGAAAATCTGGATTACATTGTCTTTGGGATTTTTAACTGCAGAGAGACATTTGATTGTAAAAGTTGCTGAGTTAAATCAATATGTATATTTTAAAGATATCTTGATTTCAAAATTTATGTCTAAGGATATGTTGCTTTGGAAAAGAGATTCTGCTTTTGTTTCCACAGAAGATGAGAACCTGTGGATTGCTTCCAGGCTAATATGGTTTGATCAAGGAAGACCCCCTGAGATGCCCAGATGATCCAACTGGCTCAGAGAACACAGAGTCATAGACCACTTCAGGCAGGACTTGACCATAATTCTTAATTTTCTCAGGATCTCCATTAGATTGCCAGTGCCCTCATCCAGCAGGAAGCAGTATGAGAAGCTATGCCCAAATTCCCGAAATATTGTTTCGGAATGTTTATTTTTATTTAAAGCAGGTTGATTATAAATACAATCTCTTTCTAAAAAAGAAAAGAGGATAGTATGGACATGATAGGATGAAAGAGTAGATTATTGAATCTACTTTTAAAGAAGAACTTGTTTTATATTGCTATGGGTTTTAGTTTATTGATACAAATTTAAAGTTAATTTTGTTATACTGTATATATATTTTTACTCTTGTTTAAAGTATTTTGTTTGTGCAACTCATTTAAAATTGTAGTATATAGTTGAGAAACATAGATTGATAATTAATCCTCTATGATAGTGAAACTTTTAGTCATGTTAAGTTTTCTAGATATACATAGATATAATTCAATTAGGTAGGTAATCTTCAAACACTTCAAAGACCTACAGAATATGGCACTAAAGTGTTTTAAAAGCTTAAGACTTTTCTGGACATTGAGACACATCTCAAAAGAGGTTCTGCTTTTATTTCCATGGAAATGATGATAATGGGCTAAACCTCTGAACTATAAGCCACCCCAATTAAATGTTTTCCTTTTAAGAGTTGCTGTGGTCATGGTGTCTATTCACAGCAGTAGAAACCCTAAAAAGATAGCATCTGTAAATAGAGTTTCTCTGTCTCACCCTGTCCCATATTCATTTCCAAATAATTACTCAGAGTCTTATATTAATTGTAAATGTTTGGCTGATGGCTCAGGCTTATTATTATCTAGCTCTTACATTTAATTTAACCCATTTATATTCATCTATGCATAATCATGTGGTCCATGGCTTTATGGTCCTTTGGCATCTTGCTCGTTGGGCAGTTGGCTTATTTCTGCCCTAACTCCACTCTTCTTCATCTCAGTCCTCAGTTTTATAGAACTTCCTAAACTTACCCTTTCTCACCATTGGCCAAACAGCTTTGTTATCAACCAATGAGAGCAACACATAATTACAGCATACAAAAGGACCATCTCACAGCATCTCCCCCTTTCTGTCTAATCAAAAAGGCAAGTTTTTATTTTGTTTTTTTTTGTTTGTTTGTTTTTTTTAATTTATTTTGCAATACAATTCAGTTCTACATATCAGCCACGGATTCCCTTGTTCTCCCCCCTCCCGTCCCCCTCACCTTCCCCCCAACCCCCCCCCCCCCCCCATTCCCATCTCCTCCAGGGCAAAGCCTTCCCCACAGACTGAGGTCAACCTGGTAGACTCAGTCCAGGTAGGTCTAGTCCCCTCCTCCCAGGCCGAGCCAAACAATCCTGCATAGGCCCCAGGTTTCAAACAGCCAACTCATGCAATGAGCACAAGATCTGGTCCCACTGCCTGGATGCCTCCCAAACAGATCAAGCCAATCAACTGTCTCACCCATTCAGAGGGCCTGATCCAGTGGGGACCCCTCAGCCATTGGTTCATAGATCATGTGTTTCCATTCATTTGGCTATTTGTCCCTGTGCTTTATCCAACCTTGGTCTCAACAATTCTCGCTCATATAAACCCTCCTCATTCTCGCTAATTGGACTCCCAGAGATCCACCCGGGGCCTAGTCATGGATCTCTGCATCCAGATCCCTCAGTAGTTGGATGAGGTTTCTAGCACAACAATTAGGGTGTTTGGCCATCCCATCACCAGAGTAGGTCAGTTTGGGCTGTCTCTCGACCATTGCCAGCAGTCTGTTGTGTGGGTATCTTTGTGGATTTCTGTGGGCCTCTCTAGCACTTTGCTTCTTCCTATTCTCATGTGGTCTTCATTTACCATGGTCTCCTATTCCTTGTTCTCCCTCTCTGTTGTTGATCCAGCTGGGATCTCCCGCTCCCCCAAGCTCTCTTTCCCTCAACCCTCGCCTTTCATTACCCCCACTCATGTCCAGGCTGTTCATGTAGATCTCATTCCATTTCTCTGTCATTGGGCGATCCCTGTGTCTTTCTTGGGGTCCTGTTTTCCAGGTAGCCTCCCTGGTGATGTGAGTAGCAGACAAGTCATCCTTGTTTCATGTCTAGTATCCTGCTATGAGTGAGTACATACCATGTTTGTCTTTCTGAGTCTGGGTTACCTCACTCAGGATGATTTTTTCTAGATCCATCCATTTGTCTGCAAACCTCATGATGCCATTGTTTTTCTCTGCTGAGTAGTATTCCATTGTGTATATGTACCACATTTTGTTTATCCATTCTTCAGTTGAAGGGCATCTGGGTTGTTTCCATGTTCTGGCTATTACAAACAATGCTGATATGAACATAGCTGAACAAGTGCTCTTATGGTGTGGTTGAGCATTTCTTGGGTATATGCCCAAGAGTGGTATAGCTGGATCTTGGGGGAGATTGATTCCCAATTTTCTAAGAAAGCGCCATATTGATTTCCAAAGTGGTTGTACAAGCTTGCATTCCCACCAGCAGTGGAGGAGAGTTCCCCTAGCTCCACATCCTCTCCAGCATAAGGTGTCTTCAGTGTTTTTGATCTTAGCCATTCTGACAGGCGTAAGGTGGTATCTCAGAGTTGTTTTGATTTGCATTTCCCTGATGATTAGGGATGTTGAGCAGTTCCTTAAATGTCTTTCGGCCATTTGAGTTTCCTCTGTTGAGAATTCTCTGTTTAGTTCTATAGCCCATTTCTTAATTGGACTGTTGGGCATTTTGATGTCTAATTTCTTGAATTCCTTATATATTCTGGATATCAGTCCTCTGTCAGATGTGGGGTTGGTGAAGATCTTTTCCCATTCTGTAGGCTGTCGCTTTGCCTTGTTGACCGTATCCTTTGCTCTACAAAAGCTTCTCAGTTTCAAGAGGTCCCATTGATTGATTGTTTCTCTCAGAGTCTGTGCTACTGGTGTTCTATTTAGGAAGTAGTCTCCTATGCCAATGCGTTCAAGACTACTTCCTACTTTCTCTTCTAGCAGGTTCAGAGTAGCTGGATTTATGTTGAGGTCCTTGATCCACTTGGACTTAAGTTTTGTGCATGGTGATAGATATGGATCTATTTGCAGCCAAAAAGGCAAGTTTTAACTTTAACATAGTAAAATTACATGAAAAAAAGTTATCAAGCAAGGATTACAGTTACAATATCCAGTCTATTTGCATTTGACAAAATCAGAGAAAACATTCAATCATCTATTTTATGTTGGTGAGTCTAAAGTTTTATATATAATTTACCTGTTATCATAACTAAAGAAAACTATAACTGTAACTATCTACTCTTCAGCTCCATCAAAGACTCCAGAAGGATGCAATGTTACCTGATGAGAGGAAGCTCAAGCTTCTTTGACAGTCACCCAAAGTTCCTCTGTAACATTGGGGCATCCAACTTTGGCTTATAGGCCTAGCATATCTGACAGACTTTACTGTGAAGTAGAAAAATTTGAAGGACTGCCCTTCCCTTTCTTGGTAAAGTTTGGCAGTCACCTTTCTTGTTTCTGTTGGTCCAGTTTGGACAGTAACTGTCAGCAATTGAGGTAAGGGCAATTTCTTTGCCCACATGGCTAGCTTTTACCATAAAGAAAACAAACTCCATATGGAGTTTCGTTAATGCCCATCATCTTCTCTCAAGTAGATTGGTGCTGCCAGGAGCAGATGTGTCTCACAGCCACAAAAACACTATACATTATTAAAATATTTTAAATGCCATATTTTGTAGGTCTTTGAAGTATTTGAAGATTACCTATCTAATTGAAATATATGTTTATATACCTCGAAAACATAACTACATAATTATAACATGATTGTAAGTTGGACTATTATAGATAACTCTTAATTATCTGTATACTTATCAAACTGCATCTGCATTTTGTAGCAGTCAAAACAATCCCTACCTATAACAAAGTAGTAGGAATCATAGTTCCCTATATCAGAACTTACTGTAAGGCTATAGTTAGAGAGGAGATTGTTTGGTCCTAGAATAAGTTTAGGCATGGAGATGAATGAAACAAATAAAGGTTTCAGAAAAAGACACAGTTAAGGTCAACCAGTGAGGTTGGTCCCCTACTTCATGTATACTTCAAAATAGATGAATCAAAGACCTAAATGTAAGGGCTAAAATTATGTAACACCTAGAAGACACAGGTATAACATCTTATAACCTTGGATATGGACAATTTTTCTTACATATGACACAGAACCCACAAAATTAACAAAACAATTACAGTTAAATTGGGTGGCATCAATTTTTTAATGTTTATTGAAACATAAAAAGTAAAAGGTAAGAAATGCACAGAACATGAGGAAATATTTGAAATCATCTACTTAATGAAGGATTAAGGTCTAGAATAGATAAAGACATGAGGTTGGCATGGGCCTGTTAAGGGAGATACGAAGAAAGTTGGAGGAGAAAGTGGGGGCAGATATGATTACATTATATATTTTATTGTATACATATTTGAAATTCTTTAAAATATTTTTTAAAAAACAAAGAAAAAATGGAGGAAATGCATCAAGAACCATATTCCCGTTTTTCATGCGCAACATCTGTTGATTGTTGCCCATAATCACTTACCATTAGGCACACCATGTGTTTAGGAACTGTTACCCAACAGC
The DNA here is from genome assembly GCF_007827085.1 of Peromyscus californicus insignis. Classification (NCBI taxonomy): domain Eukaryota; kingdom Metazoa; phylum Chordata; class Mammalia; order Rodentia; family Cricetidae; genus Peromyscus; species Peromyscus californicus. The sequence continues at coordinate 28,233,249 of NW_026294424.1, read as the reverse complement.
TTGGATATGACATTTTTAGTAACATCACCCTTTTGGCCACCTATTGGGGCTAGCTCTTAATTTTCCAGTTCTTTTGTGGTGCACAGTCTTGTGCCTTTGTACCCCAAACAAAACAAAACAAACAAAAAAAAAACAATCACTGAACTTTTTTAATGAATGACATTGCATTGGGGGATTTTTCTGGTATACTTCCAATTTTTTCCAGACCTCAAGCCCCTGTCTAGAGCTACCTCCAGGTATCTGTTGGTGTTCTGAGCATGTGTGACAGCTGACTTCAGAGCCCACAAATGATCCGATAGGTGTAGGGTCACAAATCAATTTGAATCTTCTAGTGTTCAACTTTGTTTAATCTTGGCAGAGCTCAAAAAACTTCCCTGGACTGGAGGGAATTCTTGGACATGTACTGTAAGAAAGGGGGTTTTGATGAGGAAAGCATAAATGAGTGAGAATCCATATGGATCAGATTTTCCTCAGATGCACATGGATTTAGTAATTAACGGGGAGAGTGCTTCTGGCATGCCTTTTGGCTTTTATCAAACCCCCAAATATTTAGGGAAAATAGCTTGATAGTTTCAAAGAGTCCAAACTTTGATTTGATGCACCCACATTAATACCTCTTGATGTTGAATAAAAATGAGAACTATTCAGGTGTAACAGGAAACCTACAGGATTTGCCCCAAAATTGCATGAATGAAAGAAAATGATATAACAAAAAAATGTCCATATTTGCTTTCTCGAATCCTTCTGACTTTTCAACAATTTAACTAATACTCTATTTCAGCATATTAAGCATTTTTGAAAGAAGGTGATTTCAGCTAAAAAAGAGAAAGGAAAATCCGAGGGCAGCCCTTTGAGGTACATGATACATTATTAAGTTCTCTAAGTTATTTGCAAATGCTTCTGTCAGTATGAATCTGTCTCTAATTCACAGGATACGTTGTGAGCATTGAAGAATGGTACTATGTATTTAGAAAATTCTGGAAGGTGTTTTGTTTGTTTTGATGTTGTTGTTTAATTCACAGTAGTGTTCCTGTATGCCTGACCACAATTTCTTTCTTTTTTTTTTCAGTAAGACGATTATATCCAGCTGCATAGGCATTTTTTAGTGGAAGTTTGAAATTTAGACCTTATGAAAAGTTAGTATGTTTGTTTCTCCAGGAGCCACCATAGAGAAAATAATAACTAATTCCTCTTGTGTACATGAATGCTCTATCTTGAATACATATTTAAAAAAGCATTGTGATTTGTTTATGTGTATTTGAAAGCTCCTGTAGAAAAAAAAATGTTCACAGAGTTTCGTAGACAATGAGTGTGGGAATTTAGTATAACTTTGAGCTAAATATGAGCAGCATAAATATAATATACAAAGTTATTTCTAAATTACATCATCCTCTAGAATCTAGATGCTAAAGAAGCTGTTGAATTTTATTATAATTATCAGACATAATGGAATAAATTCAATTTCAAAATATACTGAGCATAAAACTTTCTAAAGAAACAAAATATTTATGAAAAAAAGAAAACAGAAATACTGTTGTAGGAAATTGTCCCTGTTTTAGAAAAAATAGGTAGGATGAAATTTCTTATCATTTCTAATAAACGTAAAACTTGGAGTCTGTTGAAGGATTCATTTCACATTCTTTTCTGACATTTTCTCTGCCATGTGAGCCAGTAGTAATTCAGCTGTGAGGAGCCTTATCAAAGAGCTTAGGGGGTTCTTAAGGCTGGGGGAAGGGCCAGACTCCATGAGCAGGGAGTGCTGTGTAGAAAGCAAAAATGGTTGCTTAGAGACTCTTATGTGTAAGCCCTAAATGGAATTGAAATCTCTCTCTGCTCATGCTCCCAGTACACCCACACAATCTGTCGGAGAAGACGGCCATGTAGGTTGCCCTAGTCCAGCAAAGACATATTAATGATATGACCCTTTATCACAGGTGTTTATTAATACTCGATGAGCTAGGTTCCTGACAATTTGGCCATTAATTTGCTGTGTATAAATCATATTTCCCACGTGTGGTAACCATAAGGCTTTGACGTTCACAGTGGTGTTGAAAGAAAGAGTTTATTAAAGAAGGCAAACAAAAAGGATTGGTCTGTTAAAGCTCACCAAATTGCACGTGTCAGCCGAGAAGTAAAATTCTGCATGTGAAGCACAGCGAAGGGCCCGGGGTTCGGGTAAAGGAACAAAATGTGCCATGTGTATTTACTTCACACTTACAGCAAAGAAATCTAAGTATTCCGACCCCTGAAGAAACATAATCCGAAGTTTATATCAGATGGTTTATGGGAGTTTATTGGAATATACAGCAGGGTTCATGTCGTGTGTCACAGGTGAAACCCGTTCAGTGGTGATTTACAAGCCTCATGTGCCAGTGTTACTGGAATTTATGTGGCGCAGATGGTCCTGGGAGGCCTGCTGACTTGAAGCTGAATCAGGACCGACGCGCTGTGTGTCATCTGCTCTGGGTATTTCAGGCTCACTCCCAAAATTACCCACTGACACGTTTCTGTTCTGAACTGGGAGACACCAGCGATGCTTATGATTTCATAAATGCGTCTTCACAACGTGCAACTGTGGAGGGGTAGGAAGACATGTAAACTAGAAAAACATTTCCCGTCCTCTCGCCCTCTGAAGAAAAGTGTGCCACTCTTCCAGCTTCCTGGGGGTGATGTTAACTGGTAGTCGACTTCTTATCTTGGTAAAAAGAGAACAAAATGACTCAGGTTTCACTGGTCCAAATGATGTCCCTCTACCCTTTAGAACTGAAAAGAGAGCCACAGTTTTAAAAGTGTCCCCCAAAGCCTTCATGCCTAGGGATGAATGATCCTGTGAGTGTGCATTTCTTACAAGTCCCCCTTCATATCTTCAAAAGGTGGGATTCCAGTAGATGGTGTAATGATGTGGGATGAATATTTACAGAATGCAGTGCAAACATTCTTTCTCAAAACCTTGTCTCATCAGCACTTTAATTCATAAATTAAGACACATGTGTTGGTATAGACCTTGCTCTCAGCACCTTCATTGAAAGTGTGTAGCTTTCCTCATTCAGCATCATTCATATTTCATAATGCATTTGGCTGTCTTTTGCCAAGGGCCTCTTAGAGAAAGAAGAGCCTGTGAAGGATCTCGTGCCGCCAGAACTCTATTGAGAAACTGGGTCAAATAACCCAGGGACAGCCAGCGTGTGTCTCGAAGTCTAGCGCTGCCTTTGCTCACCACCACCAAGGATCCCGTTTCTCCATGCACACGACCCTTGCAGCTCTTGGAATGACAGAAAGAACAAGATAAATAACTCTTTGCCCATTGTTTCATAATTCAGCAGGAAATAATAAGACTGAAGGAGGGGAATTATAAGACTCCAGGCTGGCATTGCCCACAGAAATGTCGTGGGGGCCACATAAGCACTTCTAAGTATCCCACTGGCCACTCTCAAGGTAAAGGAAAATGGATAAACTTAGATTTACTATATATATGCAACCCAGTGTGACCAAAATAATGCCACATGGTAAACAACCAGTGTGATTTTTGTTTATAGTTTTTATACTATATTTTCAAACCTGGGAGTGTGTTTGACAGGTAGAGTTCAGCTCTGTTCCCATGATCCACAGTCACGGGGCTCAACAGCCACACATGCTGCTGGTGGCTTCTGCATTGAATACAGAGCTTGTAGACCATTTCTTCTATGAACAAGTTCATTTACAAGGGCTAAAGCAGGTAACATCCTAAACGACATTTTCCCTAACAAATGGCCAGCCATAGGAGCTTTAGCGCCCCCACCAAAGGCATGCGTGTGCTTCTATGTGTAGGGTGTGAATATATATTGTTTTCATCTCCAGCAAAGCAAAATACAAAGTCAGGAGAAGAAACAGAAGGAGGGCTGTAATGGAAATAAAATTGACAGCCGCTCAAAACTCAGGTGGCACTTTCCTTTTCCAGTTAATTACGGTTTTAATTACATGGCTTCTTGCGACTCCTTGATACCTAATAAACTAGACTCTGTGGGGCAGCCAAGTTGGGTTAGCTTGAACTGCAGCTGTAAGACTCAGCATGAAACATAAATCAACTTCTTAAACACATTCCCAAGGTGGGTGAAAGCTTTTTCTTCCTGTTTGCTTGTAAAATCGCATCTTTTCACCATTGTTGGTGGAGGAATGATGGAGGTCGCCGATGGGTTGAATAACAGCTTTGTGGTTTTGACTCACTTGGCCTGGCATAAAACATTTTACCTCAGATAAAATGGAATGGTGTAGTGCAAGATTTGGGGTATTTTTCCCCTCCTTCAGTCTTATAAGTAATATATATGCCTAGATAGTGACCATTTCATTTGAGCAAATACCCATTCAGTAAAGCAAAGCAAAGGCCCTGGAATGCACTGAGAGTTCTGATTTGAGTATTTGGAACCCACCTAAGGGGGTGGGAGATGCATTTTTCCAGACAGGAGCTTGTGGGGTCAATCAAGTTCAAACAGGGTCAAATGTATGTGGACTTTGCATGCATAGAGCGGCACAGGGGCTCTCATGCACTAGGAACCAGGGAGGTACGAAAGCATTCCCCAAGTTCTCATTGGCTGAAAATACAACAGCATCTGATGACATTATGAGCAGCTTGCAATTCAGCCTCAGCAGCCGGAAAATCTGCAGTTGATCAGCTCTGCCATAGCTAGTAAATGTCACCATGGTAAATGTGGGTTTCAATGGCAGGGCTTGCAGTGCTTAGTGATAATTCTGCTGGCTCTCCTTCTGCCTTTCCTCCACCCATAAAGAGAAAGTGCGGCATATGGTATTTGCATGTTATCACAAAATAGGAGATACTGGGTGAAATAAATTAAGTGTGAAGGGGGTTTAGCCCATAATTTCCAGTAATTTCAAAACCATGAAAATGGCTTTTGAAGTAGGAAAGAGGGCTTCTCTCCTCAGAGGGAACTTCAAAACACATCACATGCTATATAAACACAAGTGCATTTACCTTACTGGAGCCTCCCTTTTTATCCTCAGATTCTTGGCTAATTGTCAATGATGTCTGTTCCAACAAGAAGCTTCTTTTTCAGACCTGAGTTATTTGAATCCAGCCTCACTAACAGGAAGGTATTGCTGTAAATAGGAAAGTTCAGGGGAAATGCCAACCAGGAGGGTCGGTAAGGGGAGGGAGCCCCTACCCGTCAATCACTATCTTTGTAAGAAAGGAGAGCTGAAGTTGGCAATGAACTGTTGCTCCTCCCAAGCTCCCTTCCAAATACTGAGTCCTAAAAGAAGGTTTTCTTATTGGCAGAGATTTCTATTTGTTCTGATTCTCCCAATAAACAGTAGAGTATGCAGATGCTTAGAAATGCCAAGGGTCAAGCCCATAGGCCCAGAACAGAAGATATGGTGTAATTCTTGAAGAACTCTCTTTCCTGGCCACTTCTGGCCCCTGACCATTGTTGCATTTTGAAAAGTACATCTAGGACATATGGACATGTCTACATAAACTCTGGGGAAGCATACATGGGATTCGTTTTTGCATTAGCAATGAGGACGTAGAAACTGGCTTTCCGAAGCTTTGTTGTTGTTGTTGTTGTTGTTGTTGTTGCTTTGTTTTGTTTTTGTTGTTGTTGTTACAGTAACCACAGCAGCTAGTGGCTATGTGCTGGGTTGATCCTTTATTAATATAAATGAGGGATGCTGTGCACACTGGTCAACAGATATTTGCTGAGCCTGCTCCGATTTCAACTCCAGGGGACTGGTGAATTAGCCTGAGTCCCCAACCCACAGGCTGGTATGCAGCTGGTGTTCAGTAACTATGAGTTGGACAAATAAGGAATTGGAATGCAATTAGACTTTTCCTGTTTTCTGGACAGATAAGGATGCAGTGCGGATTCGGAATGCCAATTCCAGGTCATGTCAGGGTTGAGTGGCAGAAAGGCCTGTAGATGCCAACCTAGACCCTCCTTGAGCTCCTCAGCCTGCTTCTCACTCAGGACTCCAGGTGCTTTGAATGCTATTGAGATTATTTTCCCTTTAATATCAAAGTGACTCCCTTTGAGGTAGTGGGATGGGGATAATGATGAGGAAGCACTCCCACATGGATGTTACCATCTTCCAAAGCTCTCAGAAAGTCCTTCACTGGTCCTTTTCATTAGTCTGTGTGACTGTCTTGTGCCATGAACATCATTGCCTTTACTGTACCCATGAGGACACTCAGGTGTAAAGAAATGACAACTTACCACAATTCAGGACACTGGGAGATAACAGATTCTGTATTGACCCAGGTTCTGAAACCTAGAGAGTAGGTCTTGCTTGTTTGGTTCTTGTGGTTTGTTTTGAAAGTACCGAGTCTTGACACACCCCAGGGGGAACACTTTACTTCTAAATTACACCCTAGCTCCTCTTTTTTTTTTTAACCTTCCTTTGAAACAAGGACTCACCAAGATGCCTGTGCTGGCCTTGTACATTCTCTGTAGCCCATTTAGGCCTTGGACTCCCAATTCTCCTGCCTCAGTCTCTTGGGTATTTGGGATCTCAGACTTGTGCCACCAGAGCAACATCTTAGTCCTTTTTAGGTAGCACTTTTCAGTGAAAACATGGTACATATGATTTGTTTGTTTGTTGGTTTGGTTTGGATTTTCAAGGTAAGGTCTCTCTGTGTAGCTATGGTTGTCCTGGAACTCCTTTTGTAGGCCAGGCTGGCCTCGAACTCACAAAGATCCATCTGCCTCTGCCTTCCAAGTGCTGGGATTAAAGGTCTGTGCCACCACTGCCTGGCCACATATAATATTTTTAAAATGTCAGTTTGTGGAAATATCTCTGTCTCTAACATTCACAGCTTCCTTCCCCATGGTAACTCGAATCTGTAGTTTCTTGGGTATTCATAAGTAAATATAAGTTTTATATGAGTATAACCATACAAACTAGCACACACAAATAGGAGCATAATACCATCATCTTCTAGGAATAGCTTTCCCTTATGACTTATAGCTTGATAAACATTTATACAAAGATTTCCATCACATTTGGAGCCATACAGCTGAGGGGTTCTTTTTAGCTTTGTGAATATACTGTATTTTAAATTTCTCCACTACTAGGTATCAGTTTCTAGGAATTTGATGTTGTGAACCATGTTGAAATGAAGATTCATGAATGAAAACGGACATTCAAGACTCCCAAAACTGTCCACACCCTTGCCCTTGACATTCCCTGGGCTGAGGTGATGGGTCCATCCCAAGACCTGTTCTTCACTATCTGTGTAACTTGCAAAGAATCCTTTGCCCCCTCTAACACTCAGGACTCTCCCTTCTTCCAGAACAGTGTACAGGGAAAACAACAACTTGGTTGCTGAGAGATTTGCTGTTAACACATGACAATCAAACCGGAGCTTGTGCTCAAGTCCTAAATCCAACAGTATAATCCCTTCCCTTGCTCATAATTTCTAGATTGGATAAAGACATTGCATTTGATGATTTGGATGGAAAAGTCGCAGGTGAGTCTTAGGCACACCAACTTCTCAGTTTTCCTTTAGGAGAACAGGTAGATCTAGCATGTGTTTGTGGCCATCTCCAAACCACAAGGAGACACCAGCCTTGGAATAAAGTTAACAATAGAAAGGGAAGAGGGGAGAAGCAAAGTGAGTAGTTCTTGATAATTTTATTAAATGGCAAACACAACCCTACCTGTTGTATTTCCCATTTATGGGAGCTAGTAAGTCTTTCTATGGTTTAAATATATAATTAAGTTTGAATCCAATTTTTATGTCATCAGCAATTGAAGGCATACTAAGAGACAAAAATCAGACAGCAATGTAGATATTCCTGTACATATACAGTTTATATTTGTGCTTCTTGAAGACAAAGTACTGTGCTTAGTACTTCCTTTACTCACGATTTCACTCTAGCAAAATCAATATGACAGTACACACCTGGAGGACAAGAAGCAGCTTGAGAAATTTTAGTATCTGTTCTACTTTGTTGCTGAGCATCAGGGGAGGGGAAACCCCATGGTTGCAAAGCTCTTACTTAAAACAGCTCTCATCCTCCAGCTATGACTCATAGGGATATGCTTTTCCAGTCAGCGCCATCGAAGATACCTTGGAGGATGAGTCCTGTCTCTAGTGTCCTGCCCTGTCAGATATTCCTCCATACAGACCTCCGAAGGCCCTCACTGTCCCACCCCATGCTCTGACCCCCTGAGATTCCTGCCACCCCATACTTAATTGGTTTTGTGCCTATCTTTTGCTGCTAGGCATCCACTCAAGACATTAATGTGTGTTCTACGGCACACTTTCCTCAAGAGAATATTTGCATTTTGCCAGAAACTCTTGAAGTCTTCACCCAAAGAGAGGACTAACACAGTACCCAGATACCAGGTGCCCTGGGAGATGGAGGGAATGGACTAATGGAAGACATCCACACACCAAATACACTGGGAGATGGAGGGAAGGGACTTGAAACTGTCTCCTTAGGTGAGGACGTTTATCATTGGTAGGTTTATAAGGACATCAAATACACGTTTTATTAACTGAAAATTGAAACATTTACTCAAAGTCTGGTAAAAATCAAGAACAGCTCATCTACACAGATAAGACATAATCACTAAGAGCATTGCTTTTTCCCTCAGAAGATAATGAGCTCTTCTTTGAACATGAATGTGCAGGACTGTACATTAATAAACATGTAGATATACACTTGCACATGTGTGTCTATGTTACGTATATGTAACATCAATGATATTTTTCCTGCTTATCTGATCAATTTGCAGACGAAAAGCCATTGCTGTCCTTGTTCTCACTTTCATCTGTTCGTGACTTAAATATTTTACAGCAAGTCCTTCCATGTAGCATTGCCTTAGAATTATGTTTTGTTTATATAAATGAAGGAAGAAAGGAAGGAATGTAAGGAGAAAAACAAAAAGAAAAATAAAGAAAGGGAGGTCATAGAAATGACTGGAGAGAAAAGGAAGAAAGGGAAAATCTAGTTAACAGAAAAAAATAATGGTTTAAACATACTTTTGGAATAAATATGAAAACTGCAATTACATTTATTAATTTTCTTTTCTGCAATAATTTATACAATGTTTTATCATGTGTATTTCCATCAGAAAGAAATAAAAGGATCTCACCAATAATTAATTGTGCAATTAAAATCACACACCTGAATCTTGTACAAATGTTTAAATCAATCATTTTAAAAGATTTAGTACACAGTTTCTTTTCCAGATGTTCCAAATTCAAACAAATGTGTTAATTAGCATATTTTGGATCTGAACAATATTTAAGTCTCTTCCTTATAATTTCTGTTTTTATTTCCAACCTTAAGTTCTTTGGATGAAAAGAGGCCAAAATCTTATTTGACACCAATAACCATCATTGAAAGAGAGTAAACATATGGTTTATGAGTCACTAATTAGATTTAAATTACAAATACAGTATGTATCGTTTGCATAAATTGGTAAAAATCTATCAAAATAAAACTTTAAAAAAATTAACCTGTTGGAATAATAATGAACACATTCATAAAAATATCCAAAACCAATTTTTGACAGCTTAAACAATCATTACAAGACAGCTTTGTGGTAAACGTACCATTTTTGATTCTCTTGTGTGACTCAGGACACAGCCCCAGGGTACAAAGGTCTCTGCAGTTAGTGAACAGCCAAAGGTGATGCTGGGATCCCTGTCACTGCACAATGCTCTGTCTCCCAACACACCAATATAGAACTTAAGGAAGATCGGCAAGGAAGACAGTCAGGGAACATTCTCAAAGATGAAAGAGACTGAGAAGTTGCTGGAGCTGGGCACGCCTGTAACCTCAGCATTCAGGAGGCTGAGGCAGGAGGATTGTGAGCTGGAGCTCAAACTGGACTGTGCAGCTACACTGCAGGCCAATCTCAGCCATTAAGCAAAACTCTGCCAACATGAAGAAAAGGGAGGAAGAGGAAGGGGAGGGAAGGGTGGGAAGGGAACAGAGAGAAGGGGAAGGATAGAATGGAGACAACAGAGAGGAAGGGGGAGGGAAATTATTTGATCCATATACAAAATTATTTGATCCAAGATACTCCACTGCCACAGCAGTAGCCATGGGAACGTTTCCTTCCAATACCATTTCTTTGAGGAGACCGATGAGGCTGCTATCAACAGTTACACAGCAATTATTGGAATTGAGAAAACAGTCTACATATAGGCCCAGGGTCTTGAATTCCACTGATTCACTTTTCAAATCAAGCACATGGGTCCACTCCTATAAAACACAACAAGAAAGAAAAGAACCATTCCCAGCCAGGACAGTGAGCCCAGACACTAGCTGGAAAATTCTTGAACATCTAAATCACATTCTTATATCAAAATGGGTTAGTATGTGGAAAGCAAGTTCTAGAGACACCAGAAGACTTCCTTGTGAAGCAGCCGTGGGATCCAAACCTAAGTCTGATTTTACATATACTTTGCAAACACAGTGAAAACTTCCAATTCTTTCATGCTTGTCTGTCAAAATGACCAAAAAGAGTAGAGAATCTGGTAAGAAGATCTAGAGAGGAAAGTGGTGGCTTCATTCCCAGCAAAGGTAAAAGAATGGAGATGACAAGATTTTTCTGTGTTTTAAGTTGAGCCACCCAGGGGTCTGGCTTGACTGGGCACATAGGAAAACCTGACCTGATGCTTCTGATTCCGCTAATTCGTATACCTGGCATGACGCTCAGCTTGCCAACAGGAGGAAGTGAGGTGCAGAGAAATGAGCCACCCCAGAGAAGCAGGAGAATGACCCAGACGTCGCGGGCACACACCCTTTCCATCTGTTTTCATTTCCAGCGCATCTGTCCATTTTTTTCTGAGTCAGAGCTGCTGACGAGTCCTGAACTTAGTTTTGTAAGCTTTTTCACTGAACTACCCACGTGCTGATGTCTGAGAACCTCACTGGCTCATCCATCCTTCAGCAATAATAGTCTGAAAAACCTCAGCCTTCTCCCGGTAGACTCAGCGCACAAGAACTGTGCTCTATTTTACAGCTAACACTCTCCAAATATTCCAATATTTTTTACTACAGAATTTCCAATTTAAATAATGTCCAAAAATAACCTCCTTGGTGAGTAGAAGCCAGGATCTGGGTTAAATGAGTGATGGTAGCAAGGAAATTTTAGAATATTTTTTTGGATTTATTTGTTTTGTGTGTATGAATGATTTTCCCACATGCATGTCTGCATCACATGCATGCCTGGTGCCCGCAGAAGTCAGAAGTGGGCATTGCATTTCCTGGAACTGTAGTTACACATGGGTGTCAGCCACCATGTGCATGCTGGGAACCGAACCAGAGTCCTCTGCAAGAGCAATCAGTGCTCTTAACCACCGTGCCATCTCTCCAGCTCCACAGGGTGACTTTTATAGAGCATTTGATGGCTAAGTATCAGGTTCCTTAAACAATTCATCTTATAGCAATGGGACTCCTAGAAAGCAGGATTTGGAATTCATTGAGAACAGGAGGCTGAAGGAAAGCAGGCAGCTGAGATCTTATTCCCTCTGTGGCCACAATGTCACAGTGTTGGACCCCAAAGTTTAGGGTCTCAAATGGGCGCCCCAAGAACCCAGACTCCAGTCCAGTTGATGCAACAGCACGAGGAATTTACTGGCTTCTGTACAGAAGGGCTCCTCTGCTCCTAAGAGCAAGAGTCGCATCTTAATGCAGCCACATGGGGGTTTTTAAAGGAAAAACCCACAAAAGCCATAAGATTACAATTCCCATACAATTTCGTTTCACAAGAACATGGTCTGATCACAGAGTGGGTACAGTCACATCCGCATGCACATTCTTCCTGAAACCTCAAGGGGGGTATCAGGGCGGGAGTGAAGTTTACACAAAGGTCACAGTGGTCCTTCCTGGAACACCTGCAACTATCCCAGTCACAGTTGAGCACATCTCTTAACAGAAATCTTTTTATATTGTTATATTGTTACAGGGGTGATTGAGTGGTGGCTGAGTCAGGTGGCCCTTGGAACTAGATTTTTAGTTTCTCATTTCCTGGTACTTGAAGTTTCTCTCTTCCTGAGGCTTGGGGGTGTAAGCCTGAAGGGCTAGGGTCTTTCAACAGCTGAGGAGAAGGAGTTACTTACATACTGAGGCCACAGTGTCACAGCTGAGTATAGGAAGTTACCTAGAAACTGTAGCCACAATGTTACAGTGAAAGAACCAAGCAGACGCCATAACAGGCGGCCACTCAGTCTTCTCTCAGAGATCAATCTCAGTTTCCTGATACTTGGGCAAGCAGTTTCTGGTGGGGGAGCCATGAACAAAAGACATAGTTTTTGCAGTAGATCCCTTTCTTCACATACTCTGACTGCTCAAGGTTCAGTCACCTGTTTACTGTCTGGGACCCCTCACCAACTTAGAGCCATGTGCATGAGTCCAGGACAGAGCCTAGGTCACTGAGTCAGCCCCCACCGTCAGTACCTGCTGGGCCAGCCAGCCTCCATGGCAGCTCAAGGACAGAGTCTGGGACTTGTCCAGGCCTGCCCCCAAACGGTAACTATAACCCCCAACTAAGCCTAGCCAATTAAAAGCTACTAACATGATTGCCACTGGCATAAACCAATTCTGAGACTATCCCTATGTAGTCTGTAGACCCCAACCCCCCCTGTTTTAAAAACCCTGCCCCATTGCTACTTGAGGTCTCTCCTGTTCTGCTGCTGCATCAGATGGACAGAGTCCCTAGTTAACTTTGTAACAATACAAAGACTCTTATCCAAGTGGATCAAAGACCTCAACATAAATCCAGTTACGTTGAACTTGATAGAAGGGAAAGTAGGAGGTACTCTTGAATGCACTGGCACAGGAGACCACTTCCTAAATATAACACCAGTAGCACAGACACTGAGAGCAACAATTAATAAATGGGACCTCTTAAAACTGAGAAGCTTTTGTAGAGCAAAGGACATGGTCAATAAGACAAAAAGACAGCCTACAGAATGAAAAGGATCTTCACCAACCCTACATCTGACACATCTGGCTGATCTCCAAAGTATATAAAGAACTCAAGAAACTAGACATCAAAATACTGAACAATCCAATTAAAAAATGGGCTACAGAGCTAAACAGAGAATTCTCAAAAGAAGAATCTCAAATGGCTGAAAGACACTTAAGGAATTGCTCAACATTCTTAGTCATCAGAGAAATGTAAATCAAAATGACTCTGAGATACCACCTTATACCTGTTAGAATGGCTAAGATCAAAAACACTGATGACAGTCTATGTTGCAGAGGATGCGGAGCAAGGGGAACACTCCTCCACTGTTGGTGAGAGTGAAAACTTGTACAACCAATGTGGAAATCAGTATGGCGGTTTTTCAGAAAATTGGGAATGGATCTACCTCAAGACCCAATGATACCACTCTTGGGCATATACCCAAGGAATGTTCAATCGTATGAGCAATCATAAATGCTCAACTATGTTCATACCAGCATTATTCATAATAACCAAAACCTGGAAACAACCTAGATACCTATCAACTGAAGAATGGATTAAGAAAATGTGGTACATGTACACAATGGAGTACTATTCAGCAGAAAAAAACAATGACATCATAAAATTTGCAGGAAAATGGGTGAAACTAGAAAACATCATCCTGAATGAGGTAATCCAGGCTCAGGAGGACAAACATGGTATGCACTCACTTATAAGTGGATACTAGATAAAAAGCAAAGGACAATCAGACCCACAGATCCAGGGAGGCTACCTAGCAGGGAGGACCCTAGGATGACTGTGGCTTATATAAATTTTGGTTTTGCCCAGTCACTGGGCAAGCTTTAGTGAAACATTTCACTATTCAGATAAGAATTTGTACCATATCAAGCTGATGAAAGGATATGCTGACTGTAGTCTCAGGGAGGGGGGGGCCTAAAGTCTTTTTAGATTATGGATTAACCTATAGAAAATGTCTGCCATAAATCAAACAGTAAAGGGGAAGATGCTGTGGGATGTTCTGTATGGCAAATGTGTTGCTCTGATTGGTCAATAAATAAAACACTGATTGGTCATTGGCTAGGCAGGAAGTATAGGCAGGACAAGGAGGACAATAAAGCTGGGAAGTGGAAGGCTGAGGGAGAGAGACACACTGCCAGCCGCCACGATGACAAATAGCATGTGAAGATGCCGGTAAGCCACGAGCCATGTGGCAAGGTATAGATTAATGGAAATGGATTAATTTAAGCTGTAAGAACAGTTAGCAAGAAGTCTGCCATGGCCATACGGTTTGTAACCAATATAAGTCTCTGTGTTTATTTGGTCAGGTCTGAGAGCCTGTGGGACTGGCAGGTGAGAGAGATTTGTCCTGACTGTGGGCCAGGCAGGAAAACTTTACCTACAAATGGCGTCCAAAGTGTTGGCAAGAGTTTCCACCTAAAACCTGAGAAAAGATTCTAAAACGGAGCTAAAAACAGCTTCCTAATTGTCTCTCTCAAATGAGTGGCAGCTGCCGGTTTGAGCTACTTGTGGGTTCCTAACGTGCGCGCTCGACCTGCGCCGTATGGTGGGAATGAGGCCTCTGCAAGTGGCACATTAAGCTGCATGGTGGATTTAGTCTTTGCTAGTACAAAACAAGAAGAGAGGTTTCTGGGCTACATGCTGCTTGGATAAAAGCATAGACCCACGATAGCTCCCAGAGCTGGTGGTAAACGTACCACCACCATGTTGGGAAGCTGAGGTAGGTGGAGCCAGCAGCCATAGCGCCCTTTCAGTCTTACAAATGCTGCAATTTAAAGTAATAGATTCACAATAAGACACATTCAGATGTAATAGTTTACAATGTGTGTAAAATATACGTAGGCTTGAAAGAGACAAAAAAGGTGATATATACAGTTATATAAACAAATACATAGTTTTAAAAAATAAAGTATTTAAAGAAACAGTAAAATTAATATAAAAATAAGCCACGTAAAGATGAATACAACACAGAGAATCTGGATTGTGTTGTCTTTGGGATTTTTACCTGCAGAAAAACATTTGATTGTAAAAGCTGTTGAGTTATGCCAAAATGTGTATTTTAAAGGTACTTTGACTTCAAAATTTGGATATAAGGATATGTTGCTTCGGAAAAGAGTCTCTGCTTTTGTTGCCACAGAAAGCCAAAGGCTATGGATTTGTTCCAGATTAAGATACATCAGGTTTGACCAGCCAAGACCCCCTGAAAGGTCTCCAATGACACCAAGGCCCAGATGATCCAACAACCAGAATGGTTTGAAAGCATCTGGCTCAGACAATACAGCCTCATGGACTACTCCATAATCCTAAAATTTTCTTTGTGTCCCCATAAGATACAGCACCCCCCTCCAGCAGGAAGTAGTAAGAGAAGCTATGCCCAAATTCCCAAATTATATGTAATTTTACTTTGTTAAGGTTAAAACCTTCCTTTTTGAAAAAAAAAAAGGGGGGGAAGTGTTGTAGGATGTTCTGTATGGCAAATGTGTTGCTCTGATTGGTCAATAAATAAATCACTGATTGGCCAGTGGCCAGGCAGGAAGTATAGGCGGGACAAGGAGGACAATAAAGCTGGGAAGTGGAAGGCTGAGAGAGAGAGAGACACTGCCAGCCGCCACGATGACAAATAGCATGTGAAGATGCCGGTAAGCCACGAGCCGTGTGGCAAGGTATAGATTAATGGAAATGGATTAATTTAAGCTGTAAGAACAGTTAGCAAGAAGCCTGCCACGGCCATACAGTTTGTAAGCAATATAAGTCTCTGTGTTTACTTGGTTGGGTCTGAGCAGCTATGGGACTGGCAGGTGAGAGAGATTTGTCCTGACTGTAGGCCAGGCAGGAAAACTCTAGCTACAGAATCTCACTTACACAACTTTGCTTTTGCATCGGATTCAATCTCTTGGTGGTCTTTGGGGGACTCTGGGTACAACAACAGCTGAGGAGAGGGAGTTACTTACAGACTGTAGCCACAGCGTCACAGCTGAGGAGAGGGGGCTACTTACAGTGAATGTAGCCACAGTGTCACAGCTGAGGAGAGGGGGTTACTTACAGTGAAGACAAGAGGGGGCTCTCAGGCACTTGCTAGGCAGTGATAACAAATGAAAAGAAATGGTCCTGGAACATTTGAAAAGAATTAGAAGGGATTTGTCAGACTCAAGAGAGAGAAAGCTCTGTAACTGAGAAATGTAGTAGAGAACCTGCAGAGGTAACCCCCTCAGGCTGAGTGGACAGCCTCCTTGAGGAGCCAAGGGCAGCTCTCCATGGTCCTCGCCGATGGCTTTCCTCGGGCCTTGGAGGGTGCCTTGGTGACAGGACTCGCTTGGCACTATAGTGTCCATGCTGCTTACAGAGTCTAAATGTGAAAAGGAAGAAGCAGTCAACTGAAGAACAGGAGAGGAAACGGGGCCTCGTTGGTCCCTAGCAGAGTGTCTTCCCGAGCCGGGGCCTAGAGCCTGTGCAGTGGGACAGAGGCCCCAGCGCAGAAGGGGGAATCACTTGCTTTACTACTCTGCTGTGGTCGTTTGAATCCTGAATAACCCTTGAGCATGAAGCCTCACAATTACATTTTGCACTCAGCCCCACAAATCATGCAATGGGTCTTGTTCCTCTGATAACGCACCATGCAATGTCAGGGGCTTCTAATTCCCGAAACTGCTACCAGCACAGCACAAAGAAACACAGAAAAGTCAAGGCTGAGATTCAAAGGGTGGATTTTTTTTTCTATTAGGTAATAGCTTGGCCAAGGATTTATTTTCTCTTCTTCACTAATATTATATATATTTAAAGTCATTATGGCTGTGCTGTGACCTGGTGCAGTAAGAGACAGGGTTGTAATCACCAGGGCAACAAGGTAGAAAATGCCCTTCAACTCCTCTGGGTTCCATACACATTAATCTCCCTGGGACGGAAATCTTTGTTAGAGCTCACAGCTCTACGGCAGAGACTTTTTTAAAGGGGACCAAGCAGGTTTGTTGAATTGTAGAAAAAAAACAGGCCTGACCTTGCTGGCTACTGAAGCAAGTAAATGTTTCATATGGAAGGAAGTCATTGAGAGGTAGGCCTTGGGACTCTGAAGGATAGATTGTGCAGAATTGCTTTGGATTATGACCCTGCTTAGTTAGTGCCAATCCTCACTTCAGCAGCATTCTGGCAACATCTTCACAAAGGAGTGTGATGCTTCTGTAGCACAGGAGGTCTGTAGAAATATATTATGATTCAATAAATAAGTAATATAATTGAAAATAATCTCTTCCATATCCCCAATTCAGCACTAAAATTAAACAAGCCTGTACATATTCCAGAGACAATAACTGAAGGGGAGGGAGGCAGAGGCACAGATGAAAATAATATAAAGACATGCAAAACTGCTATTAACTTGGGATAGATAAAAGAGCGTCAAAATTATAGCTTTTGGTAACGTTTAAGTTGAGACTCTAGTAATCTGGGTATAATTGTACTTGTACATTTGTTCTTTGTAGCAAGAAATATATTACAAAATTAAAAAAAATAGACTCACTAAGCTTACAATGAGAAAACAAACCTTCAGAGGAAGTGCCAGCCCTTTGAAAGGATGTGTGAAACCCACCAGCACGGGCTGGCAGTCCTACCCTCCATGACTCCTGCTATCAAGCTTATGAACTGGGAGTGAAGCTAGAGATCGTAGGCATGGACTTTATAAATGCTGTTTGCTGGCTGGAGGGGTCATTTATAGAAGAATGAGGAGGACCTAGCCGTGGTAGTACATGTTTGGATTCCAGCTGAGGCAAGATGTTGAATGCAATCACAACATGGATTGCATAGCAATACCCTATGTACCTAAATAAGTCAGTGGAAATGAGTTGTGACAATGGCATGTGTGGGTTCTACCCCTGCTTATTATCTTAGGATGGCCACTCAGCTGTCTGACTCACCACAGATGGCCCAGAGGGCCATACTACAGTCACACAGCACTGTGGGAATAGTCGGAGGCTTGTGGACAAACTTCCAACCCAATCCAGTTCTCCCTGAGAGAGATGGCAGGATCGACTCCAGGAAAGCTCCCACAGAGGAGCAGAGGCAAGATGTCTGTCTGTCTTACTATACTCACGTGAAAGACTGTGAGGCCACACTGCACCAAGACCAGGCAAGGCCATCTTCTGTTCCGTGAAGGCAAGAGACTCCACAGTGAAAGTATCTAGGAACGTCAACCCACAGACTGATTTAGATAGTTCTTAGAAACTATCTTGGTGCTGCTTCCAAGGTCATTACGATCAGTTTTGACCACCATTTCTCCACCTACCCAGTGGATAGTCACTATTTAAGTGTGAACAAAACCTTCTTTATGAAGGAAGTACTCCAGGAAAATGGCGTCTTATCACAAGACACCCAAATGTTTATGCATTTGGTTTTGAGAGCTAAAATTTGGCAGTTTGAGAACTACTGATCAGCATGTCCTGATGATTTGTTAAACAAACACTGTCCCCAACTGCAGAAAATCTGGTTCATCAGATCAAGGTGGGCCTGAAAACTTGCATTTCTAACAAGTTCCCAAGAACTGCTAATGTACTCAGTGCAATGGGCCACACTTTGACAACTAAACACAACTGTACGTGGAGGTCTGTTGGCTCCACCGTGCAGGACACATACAGTACTAAAGAAGTGATCCCTCCTCCCAAAGAGATGGGCCTGTCAGCTCAGTGCTTGCTGAGGGTTCTTCTCAACATTGATATAGAGAATAAGGCTTTTTAATCCCCTCAGCTCTGCCTTCCTGTGTTGTCTTCTGCCCAGGCTCATGTTCTCTGTCCTGCACATTACTCTGAACAGGGTAATGGTGTCAGGACTCCAAAAAGATTCCCGTGTTCACACCAGAGCAGAGTTAAACAGCTGGGCCTGACACAATGACTATAACCAGGCTGCCAAGTCCAAGGATGTTGACAGATGATTCAAGAAGGAAAGAGGAGCACATGTAACTACATTAGGAAGAGAGACGGTAGAACCAGCATCAATTCTCTGGATGTGCTATGGAGGCGGGCTCAGAGCTCAGGCCCATGTTCTTTGTAGACAGGAATCAGTAGTGTTTTCCAGTGGAAGAGAAAAAAAAAAAAATAAGATAAAATTTTCTTTAGAAATAATAAACCTGGTGTTCATTAGGATTTAAAGAGACAGTATTTTATAATATAATAATTCTTCTGTTCTTTCAGCTGTATTCAATATATTTGTGTGTCTAAATGTGCTTCCTCTGAAAATAAGATAATTGACTTCAGAGAAATTTTACTTGCAAATGAAGTTATTTTCTCATTTGTATTTTATTTATTTTTTGCTTAGTTCTAGCCAAAAGATCCTATGAACTATGTGTTTTAATTTATAATTGAATAACCAAGTAATAGTGGAACATTACTAATATGGGAAGCATAAATTGTGAGTGTTTTAACTAAAGAAGTATACTATGCAGAGACAAAGCAATAGGAAAAATAAAAAAGTGTGTTGAGGCTGAAATTTTGATTATAATATGTCATTATTATATTCTCATATCAATTTCAAAAGCAAAAATGAAGAATGCCATTGTAATTACTTAAGATTGTGATACCATCCTTGAGACATTTTGATGGGCCCCTAACAGACAGCAGCTAGCCATCTAAACTCTCCTTCTTGTAACATGATTGTTTTCTGTATCACCAATGGCAAGGGTCATCAGCTTGTTTTAAAACATTCTGGATGCTCAAAGCATCTTGAGACAGTGATGGACACGCAGAATAAGCCCAATTGTGTGTCTTGTGGGCATTTGTGAGCACAGCTTCCATGACACAGTTTGAACCTCTCAAAAGCAGGCTTGCTTCTGCAGTGAATCAAAACCAGTAGGAGATGTCTGTGTGTGTGTGTGTGTGTGTGTGTGTGTGTGTGTGTGTGTGTGTGTGTGTGTGTATGTGTGTGTGTGTATGTATGTGTGCGCACGCGTGCATGCGCACGTGTGCGCACGCACACGCACATGCATGTGGGTATGTAAAATGTGTTCAAGGGAGAGATAGAGAGCACATACAATAATAGTCAGATTAAGCTTAAGGAAATAACTCTCATACAATTTGAGGAAATAAGCCTAAAGTTTACCAGCAGGCTAGAATTTCAGGCAAGAGCTGGTATTACAATTTGGAAGAACATTTCCTCTTTGGGAAATGCAATGTTTGCTCCTGGAGGCTTCAGCTGATTGGCTGTGGAACCCTCATATCACCCAGACTTGTCTGCTTTACTCAGTCTGTTAATGTAAATGGCAGTCACATCTGAAGCATTGCCTTCATGGAGCACTTCAATCATTATTTGAGCAAACGTCTGTGCCCATAGCCTAGCCAATCTGGCACATACATTTATTTTCACACGTGTCCTGCCCCTTGATCCCACTGGTAGGTCACTTAGCATCCTGATTATGGCTAGCGACAAGGGCTTGACTCCCCTAGTCTGCATGCCTCTGGGCACTCACTGATTCATTGCTGCCTGTAGAAATGAGACTGGGGGATCTGGGTGCTGAATCTCGTAGATGTCACTGAGTGTGGACAGCCACATCCTTCTGGTCTACAAGGTCTTCTGTGTGGGACCTGCCTCTGGAGTCTGCTGTTTTCTCTGGCAGTGCTGAGGAGCTTAGCTGCTGGGCCTCTGCTTAGCAAATGAACCTTTGGTCTGGCAGCCCCCTTTTGTGCTTGGCCTAGGAGCACAGCATGAGAACTCTTAAGCACAGCACAGTTTTCCTCGGCAAAGCTGCCATTGAATTTCTATTTCAATGATGTTTTTGCATATTCCTGTTGGTCTGGTAATTTAAGGAGGAGACAAAGATGTAACTCATTGTCAATCCTTGTGGTCGTCTCTTCTCAGAATATACTCTAATTGGTCCACAGCCATCTTGAAAACAGCCATGCAGAGCAGAGCCTTCCTTTGTGATCTGATAGTACAGAATATAGCTTCTAGTTCTATCAGAGACCTTCAGAGTCCATGTTCTGTGACCTTGAGTGTATCATCTGATCTGTAGTCTTAGGCTTCTCGTTCACAAAGTCAATTCAGTATTATTGACTTCATAGAGATGTTCTCAGGATTGAATTATATGAAGTTATGATTTTAAACCATCTAATGAAAATGCCACACAATTACTAGGCGCTCCATAAACTATGATAGCAATAGTAATATTAGGCAGCTCAGCATCTACCAAGTTTCCCCTCATTGTGAGTCACTTCTAGACAAGTTCTCCACTCACAGTCTGTATTCATTAAAGGAACTTTTAGCTCTAAAAGAAGCATTTTATACCTCATTAACTTCAAAGCTGAACCACTCAGGTCTGCTTCCCATTGCAAACCCTTCTCTGGCTCCTTACACTGACTCTTATTTTCTAATTCATAGAATTCACACGTACATTATCTGATTTTGGCATTCTTTAAATTCTTTGGGAAGTTTTCACCTTGCTATAAATGCCCTAAATTATAATTCTTTCTATGTTTGTGCAGTCCCTAATAATCATATGAGCAATCTTGTCAAACTTAAGTTCTATTCATTTATTTACTCAGTAAACACTGCTGACCTTGTTACTGTATAAAAGGGTCTGGGATGGGAACAGGAATGGCCCAGATGAAAAATCCAGTCCATACCCACAGAAGCTTTCAGACTGGTGGACAACATGTTCAACCAACAGGTAAGAAAAACAGTTCTTTAAGAGACAGTAATTTTAGTCCTGCAGTACAAAATGCTTGAGTGCCAGCTAGGGACACAGAGGACCATCCAGCTCAGCCCAGAGTTCCTCACAGAATTCTCAGGGAACAAGATGCCTGAGTTTAACATAGATGGAGAAATTGATTCAAGCAAATAAAGCAAAGAATAGTAGAAACCCCATCAGAAACTATCTATCCAGAGCCAGGTACAGCTGGGGTTTTTTCTCCAGGTCCTGCCAAGCCCCGGCAGTCCGACAGCCCACTTATAAAATAAACACACAGACGCTTATATTATTTACAAACTGTATGACCGTGGCAGGCTTCTTGCTAACTGTTCTTATATCTTAAATTAATCCATTTCTATAAATCTACACCTTGCCACGTGGT
This sequence comes from Peromyscus californicus insignis, assembly GCF_007827085.1. Taxonomy (NCBI): domain Eukaryota; kingdom Metazoa; phylum Chordata; class Mammalia; order Rodentia; family Cricetidae; genus Peromyscus; species Peromyscus californicus. The sequence continues at coordinate 28,211,269 of NW_026294424.1, read as the reverse complement.
TCGTGGCTTACCGGCGTCTTCACATACTGCTTGTCATGGTGGCGGCTGGCTGTGTCTCCTCCCACCTTCCTGTTCTCTCAATTCTCCTCTCTGTTAGTCCCACTTATACTTCCTGCCTGGCCACTGGCCAATCAGTGTTTTATTTATTGACCCATCAGAGCACATACAGACCATCCCACAGCAGCCAGGGCTTGTGTGAGGTAGACTACAAGAGGAAAGTGTCAAGTATCAGTGTCAGAGCTCCAGGGTATCATTGGACAGTGGGCCCCCTGAGGCCCCATGAAGGATCCTGAGAGCCCTCAAATATACGTATATTCACTCACAGTGAAGGAAAAGCCACGACAAGATTTTTAGGCAGAGAAACAGCACAATCTAAATGGCATTTAGAAGGATCACCTTAACAGTGGGAGGAAGAAAATATTCCTTTTGAGAAAGTTTTTGAAGCCCCATACCTGAGAGCAAGATGATCAGAAAGAATGGCCACAGCATGAAATTTCTTAGTGTGAGCACTAAGTTTTAAAAATGTCACAAGCAATACAGATTGCAATTCTCTCAAAGTAAAAACAAGTCAGCTGAATATCACAGACCTAAGGTAGGAGGGAACCTCACAGTGACATTGGACCAGGTCTCTACATGATTGCACAGTTCACACAGCACAATTGTCCCTAAGATCTTCAGGAGATTGGTTCTAGGATTGTCTTGTCCAAAGTCTGGCATGTTCAATTTCCTGATGCAAATAACATATTTTCATACAACCTGCTCATGTCCTCCTCTATGCATTAAATCATCTGTACGTTATTAATTATTATACATGTTTGTAATAATGTGTTGTTTATGGACTAATAGCAAGAAAGAAGTCTATACATGATACATGTGCAAGGATTATAAGCCCAACTATATTTTCCATCTACAGTTGGTGGACTCCACAGGTCAGAATCCATGGACAAGTAGGAAGGGCTGTCTGCATAGCCAAGGCAGTTGGAGCTGGGAAACTGAAGCAACCACTCTAGTAACAGAGTCTGCGATGAACGGCAGTTAGAACCATGCTGCACCGGGGAGGAAACTATAGTGAAGAACTGTTGAAATGAACATCTTCTCTTCCATTTCATATGCACAGTCATTTCAACAATGGTCCTCCTCAGGCAGAAAATGCATCTTTCATTGTACATTTTGAAGTAAGAGCAAAATGAGATGTTCAATCAAATCACTCTCTCTCTCTCTCTCTCTCCCTCCCTCCCTCCCTCCCTCCCTCCCTCCCTCCCTCCCTCCCTCTCCCTCTCCCTCTCCTGCTGTGGGATGTTCTGTATGGCAAATGTGTTGCTGATTGGTCAATAAATAAATCACTGATTGGCCCGTGGCCAGGCAGGAAGTATAGGCGGGACAAGGAGGAGAATAGAGCTGGGAAGTGGAAGGCTGAGAGAGAGAGAGAGACACTGCCAGCTGCCACGATGACAAACAGCATGTGAAGATGCCGGTAAGCCACGAGCTACATGGCAAGGTATAGATTGATGGAAATGAATTAATTTAAGCTGTAAGAACAGTTAGCAAGAAGCCTGCCACGGCCATACAGTTTGTAAGCAATTTAAGTCTCTGTGTTTACTTGGTTGGGTTTGAGCGGCTGTGGGACTGGCGGGTGAGAGAGATTTGTCCTGACTGTGGGCCAGGCAGGAAAACTCTAGCTACCCTCTCCCTCTCCCTCTCCCTCTCCCTCTCCCTCTCCCTCTCCCTCTCCCTCTCCCTCTCCCTCTCCCTCTCCCTCTCCCTCTCCCTCTCCCATCAGGTCTCTGGTTAATTCTGGGATATCAGATAACACAAATCTCCTAAGAAAAATGCTGGAAGTAGAAAATCTGAGTCAATGAACAGGCACTATAGATGCAAGCATAACAAACAGAATACAAGAGATGGAAGAATTTCTGGTATAGAGGATACAATAGAGGAAATAGATTCATCAGTCAAAGAAAACACTAAAACAAAAAAGTCATAATACAAAATGTTCAGGAAATCTGGGACACCATGAAAAGGTCAAACCTAAGAATACTAGAGATAAAAGAAGGAGAAGAATACCAACTCAAAGGCACGGGAAATACATTCAACATAATCATGGAAGAAAACTTTCCAAACCTAAAGTAGGAAATGCTTATGAAGATACAAGAAACTTACAAAATACCAAAAAGATTAGCCCCCCCCAAAAGTCCCCCTGTCACTTAATAATCAAACCACTAAGCATACAGAATAAAGAAAGAATATTAAGAGCAGCAAGAGAAAAAAGGCCAAGTGACTTACAAAGGCAGACCCATCAGAATAACACCCGACTACTCAATGGAGACTCAAAAGCCAGAAGGTCCTGGACAAGTGTTATGCAGACACTAAGAGACCATGGATGCCAGCCCAGACTACTATACCCCACAAAACTTTCAATTACCATAGATGGAGTACACAAAATACTTCAAGACAAAACCAGATTTAAACAATACCTATCCACAAATCCAGTCCCACAGGAAACACTAGAAGGAAAACCCTGACCTAAAGAAGTTATATGCACCCATAAAAACACAGGCAATAGATATTCCAAAGCAACAAATTCCAAAGAATGGAAATACACACACTGTATTTCAAAAAAAAAAAAAACAACAGGAATTAATAATCACTCGTCATTAGTATTCCTCAATATCAATGGACTCAATTCGCCTATAAAAGGACATAGGCTAACAGAATGGATACAAAAACAGAATCCATTCTTCTGCTACATACAAAAAACACACCTCAACTTCAAAGACAGACACTTCCTCAGAGTAAAAGGTTAGGAAAAGACTTTCCAATCAAATGGACTTAAGAAGCAAGCTGGTGTAGCTATCCTAATATCTAACAAAATAGACTTCAAACTAAAATCAATCAAAAGAGATCAGGAAGGACATTACAAATTTATCACAGGAAAAAATTATCAAGATGAAGTCTCAATTCTGAACATTTATGCCCCAAATACAAGGGCACCCACATATGTAAAAGAAACATTTCTAAAGCTTAAATATCACATCAAACCCCACACACTAATAGTGGGACACTTCAGCACCCCACTCTCACTAATGGACAGGTCTGCCAGACAGAAACTTAACAGAGAAATAAGGGACCTAACAGATTTTATGACTCAAGTGACTTAATCGATATCTACAGAACATTCCACCCTAACACAAAATAACACACCTTCTTCTCAGCACCCCCATGACCCTAACACAAAATAACACACCTTCTTCTCAGCACCCCCATAGAACCTTCACTAAAATTGACTACATACTCTGTCACAAAGCAAATCTCAACACATACAAAAAAATGGAATAACCTCCTTTATTTTATCAGACCTCCATGACTTAAAGTTAGAATTCAACAACAACACAAATTACAGAAAGCCTACAAACTCATGGAAACTGAATAATGCTCATCAGAATCACCATTGGGTCAAGGAAGAAATGAAGAAAGAAATTAAAGACTTTCTAGAATTCAGTGAAAATTAATTTATGACATACCCAAACTAATGGGATACTATGAAAGTAGTGCTAAGAGGAAAATTCATAGCACTCAATGCCCACATAAAAAAGTTAGAGAAATCTCACATTAGTAACTTAACAGCACACCTGAAAGCTCTAGAACAAAAAGAAGCAAACTCATCCAGGAGAAATAGATGATGGGGAATAATCAAATTGAGGGCTGAAATCAATAAACTAGAAACAAAGAGAACAATGCAAAGAATCAATGAAACAAAGAGTTGGTTCTTTGAGAAAATTAACAAGATAGACAAACCCCTATCCAAACTAACCAAAAGGTAGACAGAGAACATCCAAATTAAAAAAATCATAAATGAAAATGGAGACATAACAACAGACAGTGAGGAAATCCAGAGAATCATCAGGTCATACTTCAAAAACCTATACTCCACAAAAATCAGAAAATCTAAAAGAAATGAACAATTTTCTGGATAGGTACCACATACCAAAATTAAATCAAGATCAGATAAACAATTTAAATAGACCTATAACCCCTAAGGAAATAGAAACAGTAATTAAAAGTCTACCAAGCAAAAAAATTCCCAGGACCAGATGGTTTCAGCACAGAATTCTACCAGAAATTCAAAAAAGAACTAATACCAATACTCCTCAAAGTGTTCTGCACAATAGAAACAGAAGGAACATTACCAAACACTTTTTTATAAGGCTACAGTTACTCTGATACCCAAGCCACACAAAGATACAACAAAGAAAGAGAATTACAAACCAGTCTGCTTCATGAAGATTGATGCAAAAATACTCATAATACTGGCAAACAGAATCCAAAAACACGTTAAAAAAATCATCCCAAAAAACAAAACAAAACAACAAAAAAAATCATCCACCATGATCAAGTAGGCTTCATCCCATAGATGCATGGATGGCTCAACATACAAAACTCTGTCAATATAATACACCAAATAAACAAACTGAAAGGAAAAAAAACCACATGATCATCTCATTAGATGCTGGAAAAGCCTTCGACAAAATCCATCACCTCTTCATGATGAAGATCTTGGAGATATCGAAATACAAGGAACATATCCAAACATAATAAAGGCAATTTATAGCAAGACAACATTAAATTAAATGGAGAGAAACTCAAAGCGACTCCACTAATATCAGGAATGAGACAAGGCTGTCCATTCTCCCCATATCTATTCAACATAGTACTTGAAGTTCTAGCTAGAGTAATAAAACAACAAAAGGAGATCAAGGGGATACAAATGGGAAGGAAAGAAGTCAAACTTTTACTATTTGCAGATGATATGATAGTATACTTAAGTGACCCCAAAAATTCTACCAGGGAGTTCCTACAGCTAATAAACACCTTCAGCAATATGGTGGGATGCAAGATTAACTAAAAAAAATCAGTAGCCCTCCTATATACAAATGATAAACAGGCTAAATAAGAAATCAGAGAAATATCACCCTTCACAATAGCCACAAATAATATAAAATACCTTGGGGTAATTCTAACTAAGTAAGTGAAAGACCTGTATGACAAACACTTTAAGTCTTTGAAGAAAGAAATTGAAGAAGATATCAGAAAATGGAAAGATCTCCCATGCTCATAGATGGGTAGAATCAACATAGTAAAAATGGCAATCTTACCAAAAGCAATCTACAGATTCAATGCAATCCCCATCAAAATCCCAACACAATTCTTCACAGACCTCAAAAGACCAATACTTAACTTCATATGGAAAAACAAAACACCCAGAATAGCTAAAATAATCCTGTACAATAAAGCAATCTCTGGAGGCATCACCATCCCTGACCTCAAGCTCTACTGTAGAGTTATAGTAATAAAAACAGCTTGGTATTGGCATAAAAACCAACATGTGGACCAATGGAATCGAAGTGAAGACCCTGGCATTAATTCAAACACCTACGAACACCTGATTTTTGATAAAGAAGCCAAGACTGTACACTGGAAAAAAGAATGCATCTTCTATAAATGGTGTTGGCATAACTGGATGTCAACATGTAGAAGATTGCAAATAGATCCATATCTATCACCATGCACAAAACTTAAGTCCAAGTGGATCAAAAACCTCAACATAAATCCAGTTACACCGAACCTGATAGCAAAGAAAGTAGGAAGTAGCCTTGAACGCATTGGCACAAGAGACCACTTCTTAAATATAATGCCAATAGCACAGACACTGAGAGTAATAATTAATAAATAGGACCTCCTGAAGCTGAGAAGCTTTTGTAGAGCAAAGGACACAGTAAACAAGACAAAACAACAGCCTACAGAATGGGAAAAGATCTTCACCAACCCCACATCTGACAGAGGGCTGATCTCCAAAATATATAAAGAATTCAAGAAACTAGACATCAAAATACCAAACAATCCAATTAAAAAATGGACTACAGAGCTAAACAGAGAATTCTCAACAGAACAATCTTAAATGGCCGAAAGACATTTAAGGAATTGCTCAACAACCTTAGTCATCAGAGAAATGCAAATCAAAAAGATTCTGAGATACCACCTTACACCTGTCAGAATGGTAATGATCAAAAACACTAATGACAGTCTATGTTGGAGAGGATGTGGAGCAAGAGTAACACTCCTCCACTGCTGGTGGGAGTGCAAACTTGTACAGCCACTTTAGAAATCAGTGTGGCAGTTTCTCAGAAAATTGGGAATCAATCTACCTCAAGACTCGATGATACCACTCTAGGGCATATATTCAAGGAATGCTCAATCATACCTCAAGGACACATGCTCAACTATGTTCATAGCAGCATTGTTCATAATGGCCAGAACCTAAAAACAACCTAGATGCCCCTGAACCGAAGAGTGGATAAAGAAAATGTGGTACATATACACAATTACTATTCAGCAGAGAAAAAAAAATGACATCATGAAATTTGCAGGCAAATGGATAGAACTAGAAAAAAAACCATCCTGAGTGAGGTAACCCAGACTCAGAAAGACAAACATGGTATGTACTCACTCATAAGTGGATATTAGATGTAAAGCAAAGAATAACCAGACTACAACCCATAGCTCCAGAGAAGCTAGATAACAAGGAGGACCCTAAAAGGGATGCATGGATTGCCCTGGGAAGGGAAAATAGATGATATCTCCTTAGTAAACTGTGTATGGGGAAGGGCAATAGAGGTTAGGGGATGGGGGATGAGAACATAAGGGAACGGGATGGTTGAGCTGGAACAGAGATGGAGTGGGAAATCAATGAAAGAAATATCATGATGGAGGGAGACATCATGGGGATAGGGAGAAACTTGGTGTGAGGGAAGTTCCCAGGAATCCACAAAGACGACCACAGCTTACACTATTAGCAATAGTGGAGAGGGTGCCTGAGCTGGCCTACCCCAGTAATCAGATTGGTGAATACCCTAATTGTCATCATAGAGCCCTCATCCAGTAACTGATGGAAACAGATATAGAGATCCACAGCCAAAGCTCCAGGAGTCCAATCGAAGAGAGGGAAGAGAGATTCTATGAGCAAGATTATGATGGGGGAAACTTACAGACACAACCAAACCATGCTAGTGGGAACTCATGAACTTTAGACCAACAGCTGTGGAGCCTGCACGGGACTAGACTAGGCCCTCCGCATAAGGGAGACAGTTGTGTGGCTTGGTCTGTGAGGATCTCTGGCAGTAGGAACAGGATCTATCCCTGGTGCATGAGCAGGTTTTTTGGAGACCAGTGCCTATGGTGGGACACCTTGCACAGCCTTGATGTAGGGGGAGAGGCTTGGACCTGCCTCAACTGAGTGGCTTTGCTGACTCCCCATGGGAGGTCTCACCTTTTTGGAGGAGGGGATGGGGGATGGGATGGGAGGGAAGGCTTGGGGGGGAGTACGAGGAGGGATGAGAGGGGTATCTGTGGTTGGTATGAAAAATGAATAAAAAATTCTTAATAAAAATAAAAAAACAAAATATCAAAAATCAAAACGTACTTATAGCTACTCCCAGTAACTCTGTGAGGTGGATACCTTTATTATTTCCGGTTCACAGGCGAGAAAACTGAGGCACACAAAGGTGACTGGTCATCCATTATCACTATCAACTGAAACCAGGGAGTTTGCCTCTTAAGTCAACACCAAGGAAAATTGCATTTGGGCTGCATTATGTTTCTGTTGATATTATTAACAGCAGATTCAAATGAGATTTTGAGTAATTTGTTTTGAGTAGGAAGCATATGCCTAGTTCTTAATTCACACTTTAGGGAATTTTAATTTCTCATTGTGCTTTCTCGTGGCCTGTATTATTTGCACAAGCATGATTAGAATATCTAAACTAAACAGTGGCTTTTAGATAAACAGCTGCTTACCAGGCGAGCTCAGAGAAAATTTAGGCTGAAGTCTCTTTCTCACAAAATATCTCTCATCTTATATAGGAATTTATTTCTGTTTTTTTATGAACTCCAGAACTCAGAAATAGACGTATTTATTTAGTTTGGCCTTAGTCTGGTGTGTTTTGCTTGGTCTATTCTTTCTAGTTTATTGTATTTCCTAATCTTCTACACATGAACCAGAGACCCCAGAGATGGGGGCATTGGAAAAATCCAAACAAACGATAAGTACTGGCTCTAAGATTCCTTGTAAATGGAGTGCTTAATGAAGTAATACTTACAAGTGTGATTTGGGAATGACTGGATCTTGTGAAGCCACCAAGTTACACACTGCAATGCTTGTTATAGCAGAAGTCTTTTTCTTTAATTGCCTTAAATATCTGTGGTTGCTGCTTTGTATGGTGAAACAAAATAGTTTCTGGCTTAGAAATGTGAGCATGGTTTTATAATGGGTATGAATCTAAAAGCCCCCCAAAGCTTCAGCCACCAGCCGTCTTTTCTTACCTGCTCTTTCGGAGTTTGTAAACGACTCTAACTTCAGGGTAGAAGTTCAGGGTCCTCGTGTCTTCTCAGCACCAAGAATAAACAAAGAATAATTTCTTACTCATGTGGTGGTGGCGCATGCCTTTAATCAGAGCACTCAGGAGTCAGAGGCAGGTGGATCTCTGAGTTGGAAGCCAACTTGGTCTACAGAGCGAGATCCGAGACAGCCAGGGCTGATCAGAGAAACTCTCTCTCAACCCTCCCCCCAAAAAATAATAACTTCTTGGAGTATTAAATATATTGAGCAATAAAAATAATAGCAAGTGTTCATTAGAGAGAATCTACGAAGTCTAGGAAGAGTTTAAAGGAGGCCAGTTGCCATGGGAGCCAACAAATGAAAGTGTCAGCACTTGCCTTATGTCACGGCAGGCGGCTGTGTGCTCGTCACACACATCTCGCTACATCCACAAAGCACTATGTGGAGAATTTTACACACTTTTTGCCAAATTTTTCCTTAGCTTTATAATACTTTAATTACTGTGTCATGACTGAACTGTTCTGTAATTTCTATGTATTAAGTGGGTTCCATTGGGCCCTTATGTTCTAATGAGTGATTTGCTTTAATAATCACTTATTAGACATCAAAGGAATCTAATAACTACAGAGCCAGATTATTTTTGAAAGCTGAAGACAAAGATGCATTTCTGTAAGGTACAAATCATGTATTTTCCTTGGTCCCCCATATTTATAGTATTTCTTTATATGGCTGGCTAGGTACTGACTATCTAGGCTCCTTGCTGGCCCAACAGTTTGTTCTTCGCTTCCAAATACATTTAATGCTTAGAAGTTCCTGCCCCTTTAGTTTGGTTGTTTCTGGTTTTGGAGAGAGGGTCTCACTACAGTGTTTGAGGAGGGCCTCAAACTCACTATGTAGCCCAAACATGCCTCCAACTCACACCCCTCCAGCTGGGATTACAGGTGTGTGCCACAACACTTTAATTTCCTGCCCTTTATTGGAATCTGTTAGCTGTCTTCAATGCATAAAAAGTTTCCCAGAAACTTAACGTAATACAACAGATACTTCCTGACTCACACAGTTTCAGTGAGTCAGGTATCCAGATGTAGATTAGCAAGATGAAGCTGGATCCGCCACTCATGATGCGACAGTGAAGATGTCATCTCAGTACCCTGGAGCTGGGCTCACCTTCCTGCTGGCAGGAGAATGTGACTATTGCTCAGTGGCTAGTTTTCACTTTGACAGACACCTCCAGAGAACTGCTCACAGTGTGGCAGCTGCTTTCCCCAGAGTGCCAGATCCAAAGGATGGAGACAAAGAGAGAGGCTATCCCAAACAGGAGCAACAGCCTTAATCTTACCAACACTTTCACTTTATTCTTTAGTCCACAGATCAGCTTTGGTACAATTCAAGAAATCACACTGAAGAAAAAATTCTAAGAGAAGAGATTTAGATCCTACCCTAAAAACTGTAAAACCTATAACACTAGTTGATGACCATGCATGGTAGTTTTTATGAAACCCCAAAATAAGAACATAATAACCCCCTACCTAAATTTCTTCAGGGGTTTGGGGTATGCTCATTGGTAGAGGACCATTTAATCATTAGTGGAAGGAAAGAAGGAAGGAGGGAGGAAGGGAACATAAATTAAGAAAAATAAAATTCTCAGTCAAGCACTCCAATCAAGAAAACCATCACCTGCTGAGTCTGGATAGTCACATAGCCTAGAAAAATGTAACCCACTTCTAGTTGTAATATCTGCAGAAAGCCTGTCAATCCTTCATCTTCCTATCAGGGTATGTGTCAAAGAATGCTCTCTGCACAGAGTTTGTGACAGCAGTAAGTTACCAAACAGTCCAAGCACTGTCCATAGAAAAACAGAACAAAGAGGCTGTGGGGGTATCAGTGTACTGAAATACTACACAACAGACACCCTGAAAGATCTAGAATATAGAGAGCAGGCCAGGTGCCTGCTAATGTCAGAAGCAAGACATGAAATATAGACATGCACAATGTAATTTCATTAGTCTAATATTCTTAAAAGATAAATAATAGATCATTTAGAAGTACAATTATTTAAGTAAAATTATTAACTAAAGCATATGAGGAGAACAGTAATTCCCTGAGGAGAAGGATGCCAAAGTACTCAGGAGAGTCCAGAAGTACCACTGAGGCACTGGCGATCTTTTGCTTTTAGCTTTATTTTAGTGGCTAAAAGCAACATTACTTTTCTCATATCTCTGCAGTTTGGGAAGAGGTTGGTAGGCTGTTTATCTGAGTGTTAGTTAGAGCAACTGCTCTAAGAAAGGATGAATTACGTCCACCGTGGCTGTGGGTAGTAACCTGGCTTCTTCACAGTCGGATGGCTGCAATGCAAGAAGAGGCATCTTAGGAAACAGAAGGAGGATGTGCTGCTGGAATCCCAGCCTTGGAAACTCATATAACCCTCTTCTACAGTCTTCTATTGACCAAACAACTACAGAATCCAGAACACAGATCTGTCTTTGCACTTAGTTTTAGATTTATTCAGTGTGTGTGTGTGTGTGTGTGTGTGTGTGTGTGTGTGTGTGTGTGTGTGTGTGTGTGTGTTTGGGGATGCATACGGTGAGGTAAGCATGTGCAGGGCAGAGGGCAAGATTTAGGAGCCAGCTCTTTACTTCCTCCACATGTGTCCCAGGAACTGAACTCCGGTCATCAGGATTGGCAGCAAGCATCTTTATCTGCAAAGCTTTCTCAATGACTCCTTGATTTCTCAATGACATTCCCCACTTGTCCAATTTCTCCCATATCCTCTCCACCTCCCAACCCATCCAACTTTGTAACTTTGTTCTCTCTCTCTCTCTCTCTGAAAGAAGAAAGAAAGAAAGAAAGAAAGAAAGAAAGAAAGAGAGGGAGGGAGGGAGGGAGGAAGGAAGGAAGGAAGGAAGGAAGAAAGAAAGAAAGAAAGAAAGAAAGAAAGAAAGAAAGAAAGAAAGAAGAAGAAGGAAAGAAAGAAAGAAAGAGAGGAAAGAAGGAAGGAAGGACAGAAGGAGGAAGGGAGGGAGAGAGGGAGAGGGGGCAGGAGGGAGGGAGGAAGACAGAGAAAGTGAAAACAAACAAAAGCAAATAATACAAAAAATACCAAAAGTGTAAAACAAACAAACAAACCTAAACATGGAGCCCATTTTGTGTTGGGGCCTGCCCTGGAGTATGGCTGATATACTCAATGTCATTCCACTGGAGAAAACTAATTTTCTATTTCCCAGCAGGTATGAACTATAAAGAACTTCTTAGGTAGGGATGGGACTTTGTGTTTACTTCCTCTTCTTAGTGCTGCGCTTTTGTCTGCTTAAACATGTGTGGGCCTCTTGTGTGCTGTCACAGCCTCTGTGAGTTCATGGAAGCTTTGCTCATGTTGATTTAGAGGCCTTGTTTTCTTGGTGTCCTCCATCCCTCTGGCTCTTAGACTCTTCCCATTTCTTCTTCAGCAGGGTTCCCTGAACCCTGAGGAGAGATTTGATGGAGACATGCCATTTAGGACTGAGTGTCCATCCCAAGGAATGACAATGTCCGTAACTCTGCCCATTGTCTGTTGTGGGTCTCTGCATTAGCTCCCATCTGCTGCAAGAAGTTTCTCTGAGCTTCCTCCTACAGCAGACAGGAACAGTTACAGAGATCCACAGTCAGACATTACACAGAGAACAAAAGACCTTGGAACACTCATCCCTAAATGGGATGTCTCCATCAAATCCCTCCTCAGGGACCAGGGAAGCCTGCTGAAGAGGAGGTGGAAAGAGTGTGAAAGCCAGAGGGATGGAGGACACCAAGAGCTTGCAGGAGTGGTCAATCAATGTCTTGTTTAAGTTGAGGCCCATGCCAGGAGAGGGAGCCCATGGCCTACACTGCCTGGATGGCCAGGCACCAGACACGGATAGCCTAGATATCTAGGATAGAACCAAACTTGAGTAGCAAAAAAAAGGGAGGGGGGAATCAATGGAATGATTTCTAATGATTCTGCTATACTTACAGATCGGTGCCTTGTCCATCATAAGAGATGCCTGTCAAGGTACAAGAAGCATACAGAACACTTTAGATTAGACCAGAAAAGAAAGTCCCCTTGCCACATAATAACCAAAACATTAAACATACACAACAAAGAAAGAATATTAAAAGCTGTAAGAGAAAAAGAGCAAGTCACATATAAAGGCAGACCTATTAGAACCACACCTGACTTCTCAATGGAGACTCTAAAAGCCAGAAGGGCCTGGACAGATATGCTACAGACTATAACAGACATAGATGCCAGCCCAGATTTCTATACCCAGCAAAACTTTCAATCACCATAGATGGAGAAAATAAGATATTCCATGATAAAGTCAAATCTAAACAATGTCTGTCTACAAATCTAGCTCTACATAAGGTGCTAAAAGAAAAAACTCCAACCCAAGGAAGTTAACTAAACCCATGAAAACACAGGAAATAATCTTACACCATCAAAACCACTCACATCGCTTACCCACACTCACACCACTCACATCGCTTGCCTACTGTCACCACACTCACACTCAGTTGGCATGATGAAGGGATCCAAATGCAGACAGTACAGTTTCCGAGCTAAGTCTCCTGATTGTTCAGTTAAACCCAGGGTTTGTTCCTAGATTTCATTCCATGTGTCAACTGACAAAATGAAGCAAAAAGTTGCTCAAGTGTAGCTAGAGTTTTCCTGCCTGGCCACAGTCAGGACAAATCTCTGTCACCCGCTAGTCCCACAGCCGCTCAGACCCAACCAAGTAAAGACAGAGACTTATATTGCTTACAAACTGTATGGCTGTGGCAGGCTTCTTGTTAACTGTTCTTATATCTTACATTAATCCATTTCTATAAATCTATACCTTGCCACATGACTCATGGCTTACCGGCATCTTCACATGCCGCTTGTCATGGCGGCGGCTGGCAGTGTCTCCCTCCACCTTCATGTTCTCTCAATTCTCTTCTCTGTTAGTCCCTCCTATACTTCCTGCCTGGCTACTGGCCAATCAGTGTTTTATTTATTGACCAATCAGAGCAACACATTTGACATACAGACCATCCCACAGCACTCAAGTGTTGGAGAGATCTCAGAAGCTCATAAATTAGTTGCTCCCCTGACAAAGGGCCAAATCTCTCATACTTGCTAGGCTGTTCCATCTAGTTCTATTCCATCCACACTGTTCCTCAATGATGAAAAGCCCTCGCCTTCCTACCAAGAGTCAGGTGCTTTACCTATTAACAAATGGTTCTGGTGTTTGTGAAGTGCATGTCATGGATCAGGCTCCCATCTCTGCACTGGATGTGCTGACCCCTGTCACCTGCATAACCACTCTGCAGAAGCTGTTGTGCTACCCATTTCTCAGACAAGAAGGGGGCTGGGACAGCACCAGCATTTCAATCTAGCATGAACCCTGAGGCTATGCTCTCAACCATTTCTGCTGCCTCCCTCCCAAGAAATAATATGCTTAAAGTCAAAGTAGATAAGCAAAAAGACAGGCTTCTTTTCCAATGAAATATTGAATTAAATATAGACACTCTAGATCAAGTAGATACTCCAAAGGACTGTCATCTCAGACTTTTTTAGGCTGTTAGAAAATGTAGCACATGTACTGGGAGAGAATTTGATGACTTCATTTTGGAGACAGTCAGAACAATATAATTGCCCTTGGATTTTTAATTTAATTTTGTTACATCTTCACTGCCTTTATTATCTTAAGCTTACAGGAGTCAACTCCACTTGGTAATAGCATTATAGCTATTTGATTGACATATGCTTTAAGTCATGTTACACATGCCAATCTAAACTTGAGGGACTCCCACGATATGGAGATCTTTGAACAAAAGACAATGGCCCAGTTACAGCCAAATAACTACAAAGAATATAATGTCAGATTCTAAAACAGAGCACATATAAAAGTGGCTAACTCAACTTATGTTGCTCTAAAATACAGGTGACTTTTGAACTGAACTGTACAAGGTAAGTGCACTCTCAAGAGACAGAATTGGAAAAGAAAGGCCTTCCTGGAAGAGGGCAAGGCATGGTCAAGAATCTGGCGTTATAAAAAAAAAATAGCAAGGTATAATTCTTTTATTGCTAAAGGATCCAAATTACTTAAAGGGCACAGTAAGAGATGACCCCAGAAAGGCCATTTAGAGGCAGATTGCAAAGGTCTTTGCCTGACTCAATAGTTAGATTTAGGGCAATAGGAAATCTTGAGGATTTTTAAGCTTATTGTTCTTTTCAGTCTGAAACTCTGGAAGTTATAGCTTGCAAGTAGAAGAGCTTGACAACAGAAATAGCAGCATGAATGTCAGTGCAATCATTCCATCAAGCAGTACTAAGTGTCTACAGTGGGCTATCTTCTAAAGGAAGTATTGTTTCAGATCCCATTTTACATAGAAGACCATCAAGGAGCAGAGGAATAAAGTGGCTTGTCTAATGCTGTAGGAGAGCCAGGATTTGAACTCAGAGAGTTCTGTTGTGGTGGTCACTGCAGAGTTCACTACTCTGTCAGACACACTGATAGTCATGGCAGATGAGAGGGAAGAGTGGAGGCAGCTGGATAACCATTAGCCTGGACTCCAGAATAGAGAGCAATCCCTTTAAATGCTGCCTGGTCACCGAGGAGAAGCAGGCAAGTAGAGAATGTGGGAATTCAAGTTCAGATATGAGGTCCAGAGGACCCTTGGGACCTAGCCAAGATACAGAGCAGCTGGCAAAATTGCAATGTTGAAACTCAGGTGAGGCATGGACAGAGAAAGTTTACCTGGATGTGAACTATTATTGCTAAGTGTCATAGCTTCTTTCTTTGTTGCTTTGCTTTGTGTAGTTGGTTTGGTTTTTTCTTTTTACTCTTGGGGGGCCACACCCAGCTCCCAAATAAATACACAGAGACTTATTCTTACTTATAAATGCCCACCCTTAGCTTGGCTTGTTTCTAGTCAGCCTTTCTAACTTAAATTATCCCAATTCTCTTTAACCATGTTTTGCTTCTGGGCTTTTTACCTTTTTTATTCTATATACAGAATGTATTCTTTATATAGACTATTCTTTATTATATATTCTTTTCTTCTTACTCCATGGCTAGAGTGTATGTGACTGGGGTGACTGGCCCCAGGCATCCTCCTCTCTTTCTTCTTTTCTCACTCCTCTCTTCCCTAGATCTCTCATCCTATTTATTCTCTTTGCCTGCCAGCCCCACATATTCTTTTTCCCACTTAGCTATTGGCTGTTCAGCTCTTTATTAGACCAATCAAGTGATTTAGACAGGCACAGTAACACAGCTTTACAGAATTAAACAAATGCAACATAAAAGAATGCAACATAAAAGAATGCAACACATCTTTGCATCATTAAGCAGATGTTCCATGGCATAAACAAATATAACACATCTTAAACGAATATTCTACAATAGCTCAGCCAGAGCAACTTTAGGGAGGAAGAGTTTTGTCTGGCTCACAGCACAAGGTACAGTCTATCATGGCAGAGAAGCCAAAGCAGCAGAAGCTTAAAGCAGTTGGCTGTATCACACCCATAGTCAGAAGAATACAACAATTAATGTGGTTGTGATTCTCAGCTCTTCTCCATTTTATACAGCCAGGGTCTCCTGCCCAAGGAATGGGTCCACTGATAATTAAGATGGAGCTTCTTCCCACATCAGCGAATGTAAACAAAGAAATTCCCCAGAGACCAGTCTCCAAGGTGAATCTAGATTCTCTCAAGCTGACAATCACCACCAGCCAACACAGTAAGCAAACATCATTGTACCCAAGACCGTCTTGAAGATGCAGAACCCAAGGGCATCAGAGGCAGCTCAGAAGAAAGCTGTCCATAGACCCAGGCCTCAGGGCTCAGCTGCAATGTATGTTCTGGTCTGCTGCCCTCCTTTTCAAATCAGAGGTTTTCATCAGAGAGGAAAGCAATGACCCTTCCTTTGCCACTTGTAAAGGTGAGCCTTTATAACTATCTGAAGCAGTTAATGCATCACTTTCCAAAAGTAAGTGCCCAATAAGCAATAATAATTATTATTATCATTATCATCATGCAAGGGATTTGTTACCATTGAGAATAGTGTGGACAGCAATCGGAGCCCCTGGTCCAATTACTCTCAGCCATTCCCCCATGACATCTATTAGCTACATGAAATATTTACTGTGTTTTCAATCCCAGGAAAGAAGCTACTTTTGAGGAACATAAATTATCCTGAAACAAAAAAAAATAGATTATCAGAAAGAAAAATCCTAAAGAAATCAGATAAAGCACTTTTTAATAATTATTTATCTTCTATTTTATGTGCATTGGTGTTTTGTTTGCATTTATGTCTGTTTGGGGGTGTCAGATCTCCCAGAACTGGAGTTGCAGACAGTTGTAAGCTGCCATGTGGGTGCTGGGAATTGAACCTGGGTCACTCTGGAACTGTAGCTACTTCTCTTAACCACTGAGCTATTTCTCCAGCACACTAGATAAAGCATTTAAGTATATACAATTAAATAATGCCAACTTCAAAATAAAGTCAAGCGTCACATACTCCTAGCTCCTATATGCCCAAAGCAAAGCTGTGGCGTGGCATGGTCCATTTCATCTGAAGAATAAAAGCAGAATAGAAGAATGTTCCCAAATGGCTAGAGGGTTGGAGACACAGCTCCATGGTAGACCACTCTCCTAGCAAGTCCATATCCCTGAATGTCCCTGAGTTCAATGCCCAGTACAGGAGAAAACAACATTCTCTCTCTCTCTCTCTCTCTCTCTCTCTCTCTCTCTCTCTCTCTCTCTCTCTCTCTCTCTCTCTCTCTCTCCACTTGTGTGTGTGCATCTTTCTCTGTCTGCCCCCACTCTAGGTTGCATACCACTGTTTTATTTTTTACCTCTCTCTCTCTCTTTCTCTGTCTTAATGACCATCCTTAAATCTATATAAAACTTCTTAATAAGCTCCAACTTTGCTTCATACCATAAGGAAGAGGGATAGGGGGCACATACCCTGAAAAAGATGGTTTTTCAGGGGTCCCGGGAGATTTTAAGATCTAAAAATATAGCAGAAAAGGCTTGGGCCCCATAATGAAGTAGAAGCCTTGAGACAGAACAATTTGTAACCATCTATTTATCGCTCTGTCATCCTTTCCTCCCTCCAATGTATTTTCTTTGGGATTCAATATGAAGAATAACAACAAGGTTATTTAGTCAAAGACCTTGGGATTGAAAAACTATAGTAAAGAACTGGTAAAAATGATCCCAAGTCATATCACACGCACTTATCAAAACATAAGCAAATGTAGTTAAGAAAAAAAGACAGTGGAAATGACTAAATAAAATTTATCATTTCCTTTGATTGCCTGAGATAATATATGTGGTAAGGATGGGAATATAATCAAGGTGGGGAAAATTAAAATAAATGAAGAGGAAGCAGCTCCAAACTCTTCCACTAGAAAAAAGAAATGTTTCCGGTGTAATTCTTTTTCTCCCTAAGAATTCTGGATCAGTTTAATTTTCTCAGAACATAGCTGCAGAACGCCACCCCCAACTCCATGTCTCTGTGCATGCCCACGTTTATCTGAATATATAAGCCTGCCCTTTACTCAGATTTATGGATCCAGCCGGGCTGTGTGTATTTACAGTGTTCTGACCTGAAGACCCCGGGCTGCAGGAGAACAGGAGGGAACTGGGACTCATACCATAAACAGAGACAAATATGAGGGGGAGGGGAGCCTCTGCTAGCACTTAACATTTTTAACTCTTTGGCCGAGCTTGAGAATTAGCGATTAGATTAGAAGGAAAACGGGGCTTCAGTGCTGAGCCAGAGAATAAACTACAGTTTGGCTTCATCCTGGATCCTTGAAGGTTCTGAGTTTGGGGTAGGGGTGGGGTTAAATTTAAAGCAGGTCAGAAGAAAATTGATAAGTCAGTTACTGAGGGAGCTATAAACTGCTTTGGGAAGGCGGAGGGTCTACAGAAATGAGGTTATAAACAACATTTAATAAGTCAGAAAATTTCCCCAACCACATGTGGAGCTCTCCTTCTGTGAAATAAGACTAGTTGTGGGTTTTCTGTTTTCCTTTAGAACACTGTAATTGGGGAGAGGGGAAAAGAAATCTTTTGCTTCATGCTTAAATGAGGGTATGTTGCTATGAGATATTTTTCTTTAGCTCCGTTGGCCCACTTGAAAGCAACTGAATTTTCACACAGGGCTGCTTCCTCGAGGTGGACCACCCCTTGGAGAAGCAGGGGAAATCCGAGAGGTGTGTGCAACTGGCGGCAAAGAGCAGTGGAATTTTGAGCATCTCCTTCTATCCCGAAACTGCAATTCCCCCTTCCTCTGACTGTATCTTTGTATACAGGCCATCTGTGAAAGGGCAACTTGTGTGTGAAGCCATTCTCAAGCAAATTCTTTGCTAGGAAAACTTGAATTTGTGAGGGAAACCTTGTTCACCAGCTGAATAAAGCAAAAATGGTAAGACAACAGTGTTCATTTAAAAATCTGTATGTGAAGCGAGGAGGTCGACACACATGTGGAACTCAACCACTTTCCACTAAAATGGGCACAAAGTAGTTTGATGCCATCCTCCGCAGCCCAACCTTCATGGCAACACAGCAAAGGGCACCATCCATCGGGGGTGTACTTGAAAACTTCATGAAGCATCACCAAATGGCTTTCTTTGACTCCGCTTGAGGCAATCATGTTCCTATTAAAGATATCAGAACTCGCTGTTTTAATGATGTTGTTTGACTCCAGCTTTTCATTTTAACTGAAATATATTGCAGATCATGTGACTTGGGCTCCTTTCCAATAGCTGCATGAGAAACACATGTGTTTGCCCCGTGATGCTTTGTAGATGTGAGCTTGCTCATCAGTATTCTCCTATGAAAATCAGTGATCAGGGAATCGAAATAAAACATAGTTCTACAACTGAACTTCAAAAACTTAGAATGCACAAGTCCTGAGAATGCATTTTATTTTTCATATGTGCTGAGAATCAGACACAAAATTTAGAACAGCAGAGTTAAGAAATGCATGGGTACAGTGAGGGCAAAAAAAGGCGAAACAGCAAACGGCCGGTGGGGCCGCACTTCAAAATCCAAACGAAACACCTGATCCTCTAGGAGACTAGGTTTTTTTTATTCCGATCATTTTTCTGAACTTCCTCTAAGATAATGAAACCTTGCACTGTAAACAATGCGACGCCAAGCAGGGTGTCGAGGAGAGTTTGGGGGACCTGTGCATGGCAGCCGAGACGCTGCTGTGGTTCATTTCTGTTGAAATTCATTTGCCGGTGAGGTAATTTTTGTCTCTAATATGGTATGGATCATACCAACAGTGGGTTCCGAGGTATCCATTTCTGAGCAGAGGCCTAGCTCAATGTGCCAGGAAAAAAAAAAAAAATCCACGCACCACAAAGAACATTGAGATGAATGGCTCTATTTTATGAGCCATAAAAGTTTTATTCATCTTGACACTGAAACAGGTTTAGGCAGCGAGTTGACACGCCTTAAATAAATAAGTGGAATTAATTCCCCAGCCCTTGAAACAATAGCAGCAGGCATCAGCGGAGAGAAATGCCCCATTGTTCCCGGGGCTGCCTGATATTGATATTATTTGTGTTTTTCTGCACGGCTTCCTCGGGGGCCTGGTTGATCCACTTCAGATTCATCCCCTGTTTTATTAGAGGTTGAAAAAGGTTCAGGACCTGGTTGTACCACAGCTCTCACCGACAGCTAAGGAACCAGTTTGGCGTCTGGTTTATCTGTTGTTTTACGGCTGACCTTCAAATCAACTTTAACCCCTGACCCCTGGAGGCATCTATCATGACAAGAGGCTGATTAACACAAACGGTGCCCGTTTACAGGGGAAGAGGCTCGGAAGATTTCCTTTTTCATGAAGAATTTAGTTTCTCACCCCTCTTTTCTCAGTCACCACAGGTGAAATCCCTCTTAGCAGCTGGCTTACAAAATAATCTGAAGGGAGGCCTTAATGAGCAGAAGCACCCTCAGCTGGAGATAAATATATGCAAATGAGATGCACAAACAAAGGCGCCTGGACAGAGAAATATCTGCAATTCCAGCAAAGTGCTGCCTGCAGCTCGAAGATGAACAGCTTTGATAAAATGGTAACAAAAAGCACCTTTTTATCCTCCAGCGTGTTTTACATTGCAATAGTCCATTGTCATCGCAGGCCAGTGGAGCATGCAGGCTTCGCTGCACCGGTCCACAAAAACTGCTTAAACATTTGTTTTAAGGCATTCAGGAGATAGAATCAATGGACTGCTTCTTTGTTGTTGACATTTTTTTTTCTGACTGTGTTTCAGATGTTGCTGTAGTTCTATTACCTGTTGGTCTCTTTGTGGCTTAATGCCACTGTCTTCCTGAGCAAGGACACGGTTTGGCAACTGTTTTTTTTTTTTTTTTTCCACTAGTTACAATGATTCTTTTTCTAATTTTTCCCCCTGTTTCAAGGGAGAGAGATTTCAAGTTAATAATAGTATGAGTGGGCTTGAAGCAGCACCCAAACAACTAGTTTTAATGACGGCAATCAAGTGTGCAAAGCTTCAGAGGCAGCCATGGAACGTGCTGATTTTAATAAGCTTTAAAAAGGCAATCTCTAACTTTTAAAAGTCTCTTCTTAATTTAATCGTCCTTGGTTCATATGATTCCAAAGCAAACAAAACCATTAAAATATGTTTTCAATATGTATCCACAGTGTTATTTGATGGTGTTTTAAATTAGCATCGTGTTTGTGAAATATTGATTTGATGAGCTTTAAAAAACGGAAAAGGGGAAATCATCAACCTATTGGGGGAAATGAACAACAGTTTTCTCTAAAGATGAACAAAGCTCGGGTCCCAAGATCTCACTAGAAAAAGGCTGGGCTTGTGGCTCCTGTAAATCGCTGCATTGGAGCCTGTGTGTTTTGTTTCAGTGACTAGTCAAAAGCAGCTAAAGTGAGAAAGGAAACACTGCTGTCACCAAAGGCACCACGGTTTTTGGTTCTCTCACTGATAACCCTCCTGGCCTTCTGTAGCCAACGTGGATGGGCGTCCTAAAGCTCCCTTTGCCTGAATGATCTCATCTGGGTAGCTGCAATCAGAGTGAAGGCACTTCTTCTGAGTAACTGAGTGGTTCTGTGCATTTCGTCAGGCAAATGTCAAATTTGCTAATAACAAAAGAAACCTCATTTTTTCCCATGCCACTCCTGCTGCACTGGGTGGGGGTGGGGTAGAACCAAGCAGGGGCTAGAGAAGGGAGCATTAAACCGTCTGACCAGAGAGAAGGAGGAAGAAAAATGCATGTTTGGGTTTGAAAAGGACACGTGCTCCGTTAACCCAATGTCTGTGTCAGTGCGTCATTAAATTCAGAATTTCAGGAGTTAATAGAAACTTGTTATATTAGGGTTGTTTTCTCAAGCTCAGGTTTGAAGCAGCGTAATTATGTTCAACTGCTGTTGTTTGAAAGGGCAAACAGCATCTTAGGCACAGAACAACGAAATTACAGCTGAGATTTAGGTTAGCAAAAGCCATCTTCTCTAGGCTTTTATGATTCATTATTTCCCATTAAATACAGTATTAGAAGTGTACACTAGATAGCTCATGGTTGCTGCTCTCCGAGCACATTATCTCTATTATACAGGTCTGGGGAGCAGAATTAGAAAACTTTGGGGGAATGAGCAATATGTGTTTGCTGATAGAAGTACCATATGGCTCATCTTCTTCAATTGCTTTCACTGCGTCTCTGATGCTGGAGAAATTAAAGTTTTATTTGATGTGGCACAGCTTAATGAACTGTCTTCTGTTAGGAAAATTGAATATGTTTCCTGTTATTTGAGCACAGAGCCTCCATAGTTTGGCTGGTGGGGGGTGCATTATGTATTGTTTATTTAGCATTTTGAAAACAAAAGCAAGATATTGAAGGGAAAATTGATTACTGCTGGATTGCATTATGTAATCAAGTTTCCTCTCCTTAAATTTCCCTTTACAATCCTCTGGCAATGTTTTAGTATGAGATTGCACTAGGTTTTTATTTTCTAAAAGACTCAGAGTTTGATTTTATCAAAATGCCTTTATTTATCAGCAAGCCACATGAAATGCTGAACTCAGTTTAGGGTGTGTGTGTGTGTGTGTGTGTGTGTGTGTGTGTGTGTGTGTGTGTGTGTGTGTGTGTGTTTTGAAGAGTGGGATTAGACCTGAATATTGAAAATGAAGTATATAGTCTACAGACTTATATTCTTTTAGCTAAACACATATAATTTTTCAGAACACACAATCAAAAGTATACTTCTGTACCCAGAAGACTAGGGTGTCAAACCAGGTAAATGCTGGCACTCTAAAGACTCTATGAAGGGATACATTAACAGTTTGTTTCATTTCCTTGGTTTTGTTCTGGAGCTGACCTTTTTTAATTAAAAAATATCTGGCTGCACTTTTAAAAGACCGAGTCTAGCAATCCTGTTCTAATATCTGCATGTCTTTCATTTTTCAGTGAGAAATGTCTCTCAAGTGAGCAGATGACTGGGACACACCAATCTGCAGCAAACAAGTAGGATAAATAACAGTTAAAATTCGTCAACATTTATCCACAATATGCAATCCCACGCCCCCTACACACACACCCAAAAAAGTCATTTGTCTTCTCTGTTCTGAGCTGTTTTGAGAATTCTGGCAAATGCGGCCATTAAACAAACTTCTCGCACAATATAAATACTGTCTGCTCAAGAAAGGCTTCCAGTGTTTACAGTCCATAAGTGAAGAGGGAAAAAAGCTGGTATTTAACCAAGAGTAGCGCCCTTGAAAACATCTCTGAACAAAGTGTTCAGCACAACTTTGGCTGCAGATCTACTGGTTCCTGGTCTGTGTCCTCTGCCATGAGGAATTTTCATGTCATCCTTCTGTTACAATTTTTTTTTAATTACCTAATTAAATTTTAGGAAGGAACTCCTGACTTGGGGCAGGGATGGGAGGGGGGGAGGTGATCACACCAGCTTCCTTTTGAAACAGGGAAGATGAAAACATGCCATGTTCCTGAGCCCCCTCCTGACGGCCTGGGAGGAGAATGAGCATTATGCATTGTTATCAGTGTGGTGTAATTTGACTGTTGACAAAGTATCCGTGGCAGTGAGAATGAGCGCAGTTAGGAGTGTGGCGGGTTGTAATCAAGAAGATGCTTAGCTGTGCAACACTGCGTCTTGAGCAGATTTGAATCAACATCGCCTTAAGGGGATACACACACCAAAAGGGGAGAAAAGTCCATTCATTTTTAGAGGAAAAACTGGAGTGGCACTTGAAGTGAAATCTGACGTGCCTTAATTGCTCTGCAGCTCTCCTAATTAGAGACTTTCCAATCCCTTCGCTGCTGTTGCTGGGAGGGTGCACTTTCTTGCTGGACGAATACGAAAACTGCAAATTGGTTTGATCGGGAAGTTTCATATATAAAGGCTGAACTACACTCCCTGTCCCCTCGGAAGGGTGCTCAGCTAGAAAGTGAAGGTAGCTGCTTCATCTCTACCCTGGATTAAAAATTTCAAGCCTTATTAAAGTAGTTTCATTATGTCACTCAATGTAAAGGAAGCAGGTGCTGCTGATATTTCCTTAAATAGATGGAAATTTCCCTTCCTATTCCAGCTCATATGAAATATTTCAGGTCAAAAAAAAAATCCAGCAAATGCTGTTATATCTACATCCTCATATTTCTGCTTCTACCCTGAAGAAGCTAGAGAGAGACACATTTGGTTTTCAGAGACCGTGCCACACATCCCATTTTCTCAGGCCCAAATCTCAGCTAGCACCCCAGGCTCCCCGTCCAGTCTTAAAGCCATTATACTGCTGTTTGGCCCCAGGTTGCCACCAAATATGACACCATAATAATTTGGGCTTCCCTTTTCAACTTCTTGTGTGTAGCCCTTGAACCACTCTTAATTCATTAACATATTGAATTTTTTCAATTTTCCATTTTCTTGCAATAACAATATTAATGCCGGGGTGAAAGCTTGATTGGAGCTAAATTACTTGTTACCTGCTGGCATTTATTTATATGGCATTGAATTATAGAGCTTTGCTATTGTCATGCCTTGGACGAATTGTTTATGACGCCAGTAATAGGAGTAATTGTTATTGTTGAAATTACCTGTCAGCTACCCATAGCAGTGGCCCTTGTCCCACTGACAAATAGTGACAAGGGAGAGGCATCCTCTGTGCGTCCCCCTGATGGCTTCTCCTCTGATAATAAGAAGTGCAGGGCCTCTGATAATTTGCCTGTCACTGTTGAGTGCAGCTCAGAGAGAGTTGGCCAAATTGTTGTCATTCACGTTGACAAAGACAGCAAAGTGGCCCTGTGCAGGCAGAGGATTATCAAAATAAATGAAATCACTCACACCCCCTTTGTTTGTTTGGCTCACGAATTGCCTGCCTTTGTATGAGGTTGTGAAATCAAGGTCCAGGGCTTATGGATATACCTCTGTTCGTTCTGGAAGGGGAGTGCCAGAGCAGGACAGTCGCTGGCATTATAAGACTTGCTGTTTTGTAGTTTGCAATGGCTAGTAAGAAATTAAATTCAAATATAAGGTCAAAATTATAACAAGAATTCTAAATATGTGGCTGATTGCATTGGTTTGAAACATGTGTAATATGTAAAACTCCACATTTTTTCTTGAATTACTTATGTCCTTACTCAGTCTTGAACTGTGCAGCATTCAAATCCAGTAAGCTTTTTTTAAAAAAAAAAAAAAAAAGTAACAATTTTCCAGTTGCAGCCAAGTTTTCTTTAAAAGTTTAGAGTTTTGCATCCTTGACTCTTGCAGCTTTGAAATATTATCGTCAAATAGTCAAATTTAGGATTATTATCTCAAATGGCCAGTTCCTTTCTATAAATTACTTTGTATTTATATACTATCTTCGTGTGTAAAGAGACAAATGAAACATAGTCCCAGATATGAAGCATCAATTATCACAGACTTACGGAGGAAGCAGAACAGCCCTGTTATTGCCTGAGCTCAAATATAAATATTTGCATTTTAAACCCTCTTGGTTGCTGCGGGTGAGCCTGCCATGCAGAGAGGAAGGGGTTGGAGGAGAGCAGAGCAGGGAGGGGTGAGGTCTGGGAGTGTCCACGGCCGAAACAAATGCACTGTAAGCTTTGTTCTTGCAAAACCAGAATCATTCTCACCTTTCCCAAAAAGGTATTGTTTCAGCTAGCAAAATCCCTGTTTTTACGGTGCCTGGGAGGCTATTTTTCACTGATCTCTTTGACAAATACTTGCTGCGAAAAGAAGTCCAGAGCAAAAGGGGGAAAAGGAAGTGGGATGGATGTAGACTATTGGCTTCTTATAGGATAGTAATCAGTTGTTTATTGGTCTCTACCAGACTAGTAATGACCAACCGCAGTATTAAGTGCCAGCCACACCGCCTTGGGCCCTTCTCTCCTAACATCAGCCATTATCTGATTAGAGAACCTTGGAGGAAGTGGCGATTGCATAACTTTATGGGTCTTAACAGCGCTGGCTGGCTGGCAGAAAAACTACCTAGGAGGGTTGATAAAGCAACGGTGATTTTATTTACTCCACTTCCACCTTGCTCTCAGCACTGGCGGCTGCAGAAGAAATCTCAAATTGATCTGAATAGGAGCTGTGTGGGGCTTGGGGAGACAGAGGGAAAGTGATCTGTTCCTTAAAGCTTTATTGGGGTTGCACAGCTTGATGTAAGGACACTTGGAGACAGCCCAACATTTTCTTAGGTGGTATGTACTTAAAGCAAGCAGAGAGCTTTTGAGCAGTGCTAATCATATATGTAATGATTCAATGACAGGAGTAAAATGTGTTTCTGATCTTTAATAATAATGTAGTCGTCTAAAGGCAACAACTCTGTGGTTAACGGTGTTGACTGTCCCTGATTAACAAGTGGAAGGAGAGATGTAATTAAGAGGTTATCTGTAATAATAAAAATGCCCAAACCTGTCTTGGAATGTGATCCTTCCAAGAGATAATTTTTTAAGAATGTCACATGCCCTTGCTTTCTGTCGAGACATACCATTAGCGATCCCAGGAGGGAAAATAAACATACGTTTTTAAATGAAGATATTTAAAATGTACCCCATATTTCAGCATGTTGCTATAACCTGGTCTTTTTTATGCTCCTCCTATAAAACCTAAATTAAGCCTCTTAGGAGTGATTTTGCTGCAGGTTCCCTTGAAAAACACAATACATTTTAAATGCTTGGACCCGAGTGCACAGTCACTGGCATACAATCTCCTCTCTGCCATGTCATGCAGCAGGTTTCTTAAGAAGAATTCCTTACAATTTAGCTTCGTTGGAAATGTAAACTTTCAGCAAATACCAATTGCTCGTGTAGCAGTGTCAATGCAATGACCGGCCGCAGGTCCTCCCCCACCCCCACCCATTCTCAAACACCCATCAGTGTCAAAGGCTACTGCACATGTTCCTTTTGCTCCTCGAAATAAAGATGCGAAACGTGAAGAAGAAGAAAAAAAAATGTCAGAAAACACTCAGCGGATTACAGGATGGTCTCTGCTCCACGAGGGGAAGGATAGCAGGGCAGACTGGACCACATGATTCCGAAAGCTATGTAGAGTTCTTACTCTGTACACCGGAGGAAGTTTTATTCAGATCTGATGCTGTATTTGTATAATTTTTAAATTAAAGCAATAGTGCGTTCTTCTAATCTGGGGTGTTTCTTTACTCATGGGCAGTGTAGAAATGCACTTCAGACTCTCCCAGGAATTGTTTTGCTTCTTTCTTAAATCCTTGGGATGTTCATTCTGGGGTGAAAGCAGAGAAAATTCTGGACTCATACAAATTGAAATTCACCAAATTGATCAGTCCTTCCTCCCCATAAATAAAACGTGTGTATAACCCTGGGGCTTTCCAGACAGTTCATTTATATTTTTAAAAGGCATTTACATTCATTTTGTGTATTAAAAATAAATAACCGGGTAAGGCTTACAGTTTGTTTTGCTCTATTTTTCTGAAGAATATTTAACAATCACAAAACAGAAAAATAGCAGGAAGACACTTGTCATATCCTAACTATGTGTTTAAAACTTAATGGCTAAAAAAGAAAATATTTTACAAATTCAATTCTAGATCCCACCCTATAAATGGGAAGATTCATTCTCCAGAGACAAGGTAAAACTCAGCTGGCCTTAAATATAAACTTTTCCAAAACAGGTTATGAATGAATTTAGACAAATTTGGCTCTTAACCTTTAAAGATTTCCTGCCTGTTTCTGTATGTCTTTTATTACATTAATTTTTTATTTAAATTACACCATTAACTGGATATGAATTTATCAAGAATGCATGTATTGATTTATAAAACAGTACCATTAATTATTATAATAGCTAGATGTAGCTGATATTACAAAGCCATTTAAAGATTTTTAATATAACTTGGACACACATAGATAGATAGACATTATGGACAAGACCACAATTTAAACTGGCTACCAGCAGTTAATGAAAGCTCAGATTTATATTCTGGTTTAGAGATTGATCATATTGTTGCTTTGTAAAACTATTTGCATTGTGCCATTTTTCAAAGGATGTCTCAATAAAAAAGCTAAATAAAATATTCAGTCAATTCCCAAAGCAGATTTTGTTTTCTGTATTTTAAATGCTTAGTGAAAATAATTGATTGTGTGTGTTCCAAGCTTTGTCATTTTCATTCCAGGGTGGCTTTCCTGGGGGGACCTCATTTGCATATGCACACTGTCACATACTTTTGATCCGGGCTGAAGCAGCAAACCCCTTCTCTTTATTTCATCATTCACTCCCCAACACACCCATGTATAGTTCACAAAACCCACACATCAGGACCCATAAGTCTTTCTGGCGTCTTTTATGGTCTGCATTTTTTTTTCCTTAAGGTTGTGGAAAACTAGGACTTACCCCAACGCCGCAAGGCAGGCAATCACGAAGATAATTTGGGTAAGAAAGCAATCTGAAGAGAAAAAAAGAAAAATTAGGAAGAGTATAAGCAAGTAACAACACTTTCAAATTACTCTTCAAATGGTAATTAGCCAGGGGATAGATTGAGATTTGAATTTTTTCACATTGTACTTGGCTGGGGTCTCCCAGGCTCTCTATTTGTATCACTTTTTCCTGCCTGGCAACATATGTTACCGATTTATTACAGCATTTTTACTGTGAACAGACAAATCTAAAGGCTAGCTGAGAAGACCAGCTTCATCTGATGACTGTAACAACAACTGCAGGGCAGCCTTGAGGGGGAGCCAATAGGCTCCTTTGAAGCAATAATGCCATTAACCCTTTGGATGCCAAAATAGCTAGCCTAAACTGGCTCAGCCTTTTGGTAGGCCTTACAGGTTTGCAGAGGCAAAAGGTAAATGCTCATGATTTATTTTATAAGTATCACAGTAGCCTCCTCAATACCTTCTATCCCATGTCTCAAGTCCCCTACCAGCTGTGTGAGTCATTGGTCCCTTTAGGGCCCCTTTCTTTTACAGCACACTGAAGTCTGTGCACACAGGGGTGAGCACCTAGCCACTGAGTGTCAAGTTGTCACCCACCCTCCCTCCCACCCCGCCACCCACACAGTTAATTCTCTATGATTTTCTTAAAAGAAACACACATCCTTTACAATTTAAATGGTCATATTTTAATATGTGTACATCTCAGAAAAGCAGAGTTTAATAGAAATCCTTCTTAGCCAAGAACCTGATATTTGTTCCAAATTAGGAAATGGCAGACTTTAAAGGCTTATGCCTTAAACTGTGTCCACGTGAAAACGCGTGCATTAGCACTGCATGTGTAGACTGAAAAGGGCACTTTAAATAGAACGTTTTCAAATAACACTTTCATTTTTGGTCATTTGTAGTTTATTCCAGCCCTGCCAAGTTGTTTTTAAAATGTTATATTATATTTATATATATAACATATATATATATAAAATATTATAAAATGTTATAATCAGTTACTTTCTCCAGTTAAATGCTGACGCAAAATTGCCCGTTCACAATTTCAAGTGTGTTTCCTAGAACCCCCTCCGAATGGTCTTGTCTTGAACATTTAGAATTAATCCCAAATAATGGGTGCCAGTATTTCTTGTCTAGGGGTCTCAGATTAGCAATCAAAATTTAACAACATTTGATTATTAGAGTCAAACCAATAAAATAAAGCAAGTTTTCAGAGCCGTGATGGTTTGCAAAGGTGAATTCTGAGGAACAGGGACACTGTGACAGCTGCTCTTTCTAAACCCGGCTACCACAGATTGTCCCACCTGGGAATGGTGACAAGACCATGTCTAGACTTAAGCAAAGACTACATAGTTGTACCTGGTCATAGGACATCCACATGCAGAATTTGAGTTCATATCAGATGGTCAAACAATTCCTTCCTGCAAACCCATTTATCTGATCCTGGTTTTTACGAAAAGTTCACAGATCTTCTTTATTTATACTTCATTACATACACTGCCACAATCTTTTCTTAGTAGTAGCTATATATAGCATTATGATAGCATTCAAACAAATAATGACAACACAAACTTTAGATGTATAATTATATATAATTTCATTTCATCCTGGTCTAATTCCAACTAATATTTATTGTTTATTGTTTATATCTTTATTAGACACCTACTGTATATATTTCCTATTTTGTCCCCAAGAGGCATCCTATGGTGACCTGAATAATTGCTGTGGATAATTTTAGATCTAAGTAATTAAAAGGGTTTCACCATCAGAGAAGAAGAGCAGTTTTTGGAAGCTATAAACACCCTGCAGTTCCAAGGAGTATCACATGTAGACTTAGGAACAGAACTTTTTGCCGGCCCTGCTAGGCCATGAGTAAAATGTCCAAAATGGGGTAATTAGGGCACTGTAATGTTTCAATATTCATCTTTTTAGGAAAAGCAAACATAAACAACGAGCTCCTCCTTCAAAACACGGTGCTTTTTTTTTTCTTAATCGAAATAGAACCTCCAGCAGGGTTTGGCCCCTATCTGTAGCAAGCCTGATAACGTTGTATGTGGTCTTCCAAGTCTTCTAGAACAGCTGGGAGGCTCTGCCGTCCTCTGGCTGGCACCCTTCAGTACCCACGGTGTCCTCCCTCTCTGCCTACAGCCTGAAACAGGTGTCTTTGAGAGCCTGTGCCTGAGGTCGCTCTGTGACCGCCATTCCCTCACATCCACAGCTCCCGGGGCCCTTCTAGGCGGCCACCCCTCAGCTGGCAGCCGCTCACCCCCTGTTGCTCTCTCACCTCCACCCCGACCCCACAGCCCAGCTCCAGCTTTCTGTTTTGCCCATCACTTCAGTCACATCCCCTCCCATTTCTGACCTACACTTTTTCTAGATCAGACATAGGCAGGTTGAAAGGTAATGAGAACCAGATGGACATGGTACAGAAATTGCCCACATGGGTGTGGGACTGTGGAGAGCTGTCAGGCATGGAGAGAAGCTGGAATTCTTCAGCAATAAAATGGGATTTATCGTTACTCTACCACAGCCACTGCTGACAACCGTCTCCCTGGACAGAAACCCCGTTCCAACAGGCCACGCCCATGCAGAGTCTTTTTGCCCAAAGAGTGATGATTGGTATTTGTTCTCAGGCTCAAATGGACTGTGCTGAAGGTGAAGCGTTAGGCCAAAGTCCTGCATTCCCCACTGAGGCAAATGAACCCGCTAAATAACTTCCTTCCACAACGGCTGTGTAATTGAAACCAGAGAGTGAGAGAATTTGATAAATTGCTTGACCCAAAAGAATGTTAAGGTCATAAATTTTCATTGCATGTTTTCCTCTCTTTTTAAAATTTTTATATATTGATTATATTTAGTATTTGCCTCAAAATTCAACACGCTTACAGATCATCGGTTGTGGCCCCCAGGGAAAGCACAGTAAATCATCAATTAGAAGGCCAAGGGGCATTCTCTGTTGTCTTCCAGAGAGGGTTGTGGGCTCCTTGGCCCTACAAGGACCGTCATGGAGGTGTCTTATATTTCAAAATTATTCCAACTTAGCACACGATTTGTTCTGGCATGGACAAAGTAAAATCTACACGAGAGGTTTTTCTCAGAAGGGCGCTGCTCCACTCCCATCCTTTAAGACTGATGAACTGTTAAAAGGCTGCCAATCCATTTGCAGCCATCACACCCACATACCTTCCTCCACACACACCTGAAGAAAGGAGTATGGTGTTTAGCTACAAAGGGTGACCCTCATCTTTAAGGTAGATAAAAATATGTCTGCACTCACATGACTAAATGAGCATGTTCTGAATACTGGCTTTAGCAAGCGACTTTGAAACTTTTTATGACGTATAAGTTGTCTTAATATGAAAAAAAAGGTCATAAGAACAGTTAAAGCTATACATCATGTATTATAAAAAGACTAACATAGTAAGGTTATCACAAAGTAGAAAATTTGTATACTTCTTGCTGTAATATTTTAATTGTTTTTCTAAAATCAGATGCATACATTTGTTAGCATTTTAATTCATCCACATGTACTACTAAACTTGTGTGGCAGTGAACCTTAATGACATAACACAGCTTAGGTAGGTTTGCATAGCCAAAATTTCTTGTCCTCGATAAGACCAACTTAGCCCTTGTGTGTTTTGCATGCTTGGTTTATTAAAGCAGACCACAAGAAAACAATACTGATTGACCACTGAGATCATTTCTCTGATTTGAAGGAATTCCATTTCGTTTGTTTTCAGGTACTAAGTTGAAGGGGAGAGTGTGAAGGACAGTGTGTAAGTGTTGCATTAGCATGTGTGAGTTCTGCTCTTCAAGCGCTGAACCCCACACACCCAAACAGGTCATTTACACCAAGTTCCATCGCGTTTGTTCAGTAGTGGTGAGGTTAAACACTTTCTGTGTTGTTCATCACAATTAATGAGAAGAGCTGGACACGAGTATTTCTGTGTCAAAAAAAAGGTAAGAATGTCAGAAATAGTCCAGAAAAGAAAGAAATCTCAAATACATTTTCCAAAACATGAAGTTGGAGATTTTTTTTTTTTAGCAATACAAAGAATTAGTATTATAGTTGTTTAAAAATCCTGGAATCTGACACCATTAGGCATGGTGATAATTTTCATATGTTATTGCTTATATGTGTATACATATTCTCATAAGAATTCACCAACACATCATCCTTCTAAAGATGGGGAGGGTCCATGAGATATATACAAACGTATGATCTGTCCTTAATTGACTGGATTTTTTTCAGTCCTAAAATGCAGCTTCCTTTCTCTGCACTTAATTTTTTTGTTGTTGTTCAAAGGCTCAAAATAAATAACTCAAAAAATAATAATAAATAACTCTGTGCATATATATATATGTAAGTTGAAATAAAATATGAACATAACATGGATTCGATCACTAATATTTTTGCAAACTAATGTTCAGCTGATGCCACTCAATTTTATTCTGCATCCCATTAGTGTCATGATGGTAATGACTAGACTTTATTCACTAACAGTTTGAGTCAGCACTTTGAGACATTTTCAAATTAGGTCATACTGCACATTTGTGGCTGATACAAAGGTTGATTAAGAGAGCTATACAATTGTAAAGTGATGTGGTGTGAGCTGAATTAAGTTCTTTCGGATAGTTACGGGAAATGAGAGCTACTATAACTTAGCAGAAATAATGTGTGGACTATCAGGGAATATATTTCCATGGAGGGCTTGAGATATTTTTCACCTACAATTTAACAAAGTCCTCTGTCTCTTGTGGAAGAATTCTATCACCAGGCACGGAAGAAGAAATGAATTGCAAAAACGGGGTGCTGGAGGCTTGATCCCTGTCTCTACATCTATAAAGTCAGCTTTTGTCTTTGTGTCCCTTGGGATCATTTTAATAAACATCTTTCTCCCCCTTCTAAACACTGTCTATGCTTTTCTAAAGCCAAAATGATACTGTCTTACGACCTGACCATTTGCCCACAACTTACCAACTCTGAGGCAACCCTTAATTGCTATGCAAACTAGATCTGGAGAGAATCACTCTATTTAAAGTGATACTGTCATGACAAATCCACAACTCGTCTAACATTCAAAAGAGTAGGCTTTTCTTTAATTTGCCCAGCACTTTAAGTAAATGGTAAAAAATGACTCTTGAAAGGCAAGAATACCTTTTCATTAAGTTTAAAGACAATAAGGAACAAAAGCTGAACTCTTAGTCACTGGTTTGATCAATAAAAACAAAAATAGTGGTCCTCAGGGCTGAAGAAATGGCTCAGAAGTCAGGAGCATGGTTTACTCCTCCTACAGAGGGCCTGAGCCCAGCTCCCAGTACCCACAGTAGGCATCTTACAACAGCCTGTAACTCCAGTTCCCGGGGACCCAACACCTCTGGCCTCCATAGGCACCTGCACTCATGTGCTTATACCTGCATACAGATGCATGGTTAAAAACAAAACAAATGTCAAACATTTAAAAAGTAAATTATTATTATAGTATTCAGGTCACACTGCCCTTTCTATAGAATAAGAAAGTCATAACACATACACACACACACACACACACACACACACACACACACACACACACACACACACACTTTCAAAGCCAAGGAACCTTGATAAGAGCCTAAATAGCACATGGTACTGACGTGAATGAGGAGTTCGAGCCCTGAGTTTCCTGGGCTTTCTCCTGCACATACTGCACGTTAATCAGCTTGCTTTCTTTGAACTGGATTGTTGAAGCACATGATGTCACCAAGTCACATTTTGTCTCTAGCATTTGATATATCAAATATCAATTTCCCAGGCAGGCCTCTGTGCTCTGGTGTCTTGTATTCAAGCCTGTATTCAACTCACATAGGCTCCTGATGTTCTGCAGCATGCTTCTCCCTTCACATCTTATTTCTGCTTGTGCGTACTCTGAGTTTTCAGTTTGGCTCAGCTGGTTATCCTCACGATTAGGCAAGGGTTCTCTCAAAAGGGTGATGTTTTTAAAAAATAAATGCTTCAAATTAGGAGCATGTCAAAGGCTTCAACTTTGCTTCATTGGTTTTTTGTGAATGTGTTGTAATGTATTTCTAGGGTGTTGTTTGAATTTGGCTAGCCTTGCCCCCTTTATTGTCACTAAACTTTATAAATTGCTTGGCCAAAATCTGCATATTTATTGCAAAATCGACAGATATATTTTCAATGGAGTTTCCTATGACCCAGATTAAGAGACAAATAACCCAGATTCATAGTCTGCTAATTAATACTAGAGGTCATGGTGGCACTATGTCTCAAACACAAGCATTTTCATCTTGAACAAACCCTTGGTATTTTCAATCACTTAATTTACATTTTCAAAAGGTCACTTGTGGTGCTAGTTGGAATAGATTGTATATTTTATTTATTTTGAAGTAGGCTAATTTGCCTTAGCATGGGCAATGCACCTTTCCAGTCACTGGCAGGCCATAATACTGCAATGAATAGGTTAAAGCATTTTTGGTATTTTGTTAAACAATTTGGAGAATACTTGAGTTTCTTCAACATTTGACTTAGCAGATGAAAATAACATGCAGTGAGCTATGCTTATTATCAGTTGGCTTTTTGTTTTTATTTCGCAGGATGTAATCAGCAATATCACAAGAGTGCAACATGGCTTCTGATGATCTGGCACAAGGTGATTAAATAAGGTTGATCCTCATTTTATATGCTAATAGTAGATTTATAATCTCAACGAGCATATCCAATTTAACAATTTTATTCTCTGTTCAAAAAGCATTCCCTATTAGTGTAAGAGAACGCCCCTGCATCCAGGACGGGCTGCTTTAATTGGGCTTAGTGCATTGTGTGTAATTAGTCCCCTTTCCTAATATTTCATCTATAATTACACAGGCAACAATGCACTTAAATTCCATAAACTTGGTTAAGGCAAGACTTGAAAAAACGTGAGCATTTCATTTCCATCATCTCCCAGTCCCTACCAAGAGCCTGATAAAAATGGCTCAGGCCAGTGTGAGCCTGCTGGGTGAGGGATGTCCAGGGGCTCTAGAGCTGGAAGCACAAATTATTCTCTCCATTCCCCCATCTCGACTCGCAACAGCCTCAGTGACAGAATTGTCTGGGCTCAGCCCAGCTGTCACGGGAGACACCAGAGGAAAGCCCTCAAGTGCAGGGTGCTCCTGCTCCCTGTGACTGTCCACCTTCAAGATTTTGGACGTCAAAGGGTTTTCATCTGAGGTCTGAGGTGCCCCCACTCTCCATGCCTCCTTTTCCTAACATCCACAGCTCCTCTAGATAAGCCCATTCCAAACAGCAGGTGGTGCAGCAGAGGAATTTAAAACAGGGATCCTGAGATAAAGGTGGTGAGGAAGAAATGAAAGCCCAGACAGGGGCTGTGAGCATACCAGGAGTGTGCAGACCTGCCATGAACCCCTGGGAAGCCAGAGAGCATATGGCAGGTCTAGAACCCTAGCGGAATGTTGTCATTGTAAAACCCATCCCCATGTAGGTTGGAGAGTAAGAGTTTCATGTGCCAGCCTCCTCGCCCTTCTCCCCTTCCTCTCCTTGTGCTCCCTGTGCCCCCTCCTCCTACTCTTCTTTCTCCTTCTCTTCCTCCTCCTCCTTCTTTCCCGTCAGTCAGTGTCTCAGCTGCAGGAACCTGGTTGAAGGCAAACAGCACAACACCTTGAAGGATTAAGCACTCTGTGATACTGAAGAGCAAAGAGAGGACAACCATGTGGCTAGAAGCAAACAGATCGATAACTGCCACAGACCCCTTTTTGGCAGTCTCAATTAAGACTGTAGACAGCATTCCAAACAAATCCCCATGTGAGGACAGGATGCAAAAAATGTGCACTTAGTTGGTTTTCAAATTCCTAACGCACTATACCAAGGATCAACATCTAGGAAAATAGCAACCGTGTTGAAAGTAAACCTTAGAATGGACTCAAATTATTTTAGCTGAATGAATTGAGGAAAAAAAAATTCAAGTGCTTAAAAACTAGAGTCCAACTTGCTCCTAAACCCTTGGAGTCACTTATCATTGTTGTCTACATCAGCATGGCCCATGGGCAGCAGAGGAAGGCACAAATGGGAGGCTCAACTTGACTTTGGACTTCGCTGACTTTGAATTTATGCTTTGTGCTTTGCTAGGGGAAGCACTGCAGTTACAGTCACTGAACAGCCATAGACTGTCTACACTTCAGGCCTCCACCACCGTATGGCCGACTTCTCAACAGCCAGATAAACATTGTAAAGATATTTCTTTAGTTGGTCCCAATGTCCCCATCCTTTATTCTTCCTTCACATGAGCTAATTCTAATGTCTGAACTCTGGAGCAATCCCAGCTATGTCCTTGACCTCTTGAGGCAAGTGCACTGTCAGACCCCCAGCTTATCTTCTTGCTATGTTCGGTGTGGCTTTGTCTTTTGCCTGTTCATCTGCACCGTGTGGATGAACGAGACCTGCGTTTGTTGCTGCAAAAAGATTTTGTACATTGACACCCCCTCCCCCCCCACACACACACTCCTGACCAGATCCACATCACTCAGAAAGGGAAAGGCCAAGAGGAAATTATGGCTGCTTTAGACGGCAGCATAAATTTTCTTCCTATTTTTAACCTAGCTTTTAATTTAATAAGTTTTATGACCCTTATATTAAGTACATATGTTTTACAAGACATTGTGTCCCTTGAGTCACCCTGAATTTGCTCTACTGTACCAGAATTAAATGAATGAATAGTGGGCTTCTGATTTCACCTCCCCCTGTGCTTGATCCTGACGGTGTGCCTGGTAACCCTTCACAAAAGTAGAGAGTGTCACTCAAAAGTCAGGTAGAGGTCAGCACAGGAAGCCTTAAATGAAGTTATCTCACAGTATTTTAAATTTCCACTTCCTCTCCGACAGGTTTCATGACAAAGAATTAAGGACAGGCAAAATATTGGAAACGGCCTCTGGTCCTGCCAACTGTCAGTGAAGCATGATCAAAACCTTGATTCATTTGTTCTGTTACCCAACACAAAGGTATCCCTCTCCTCACCACCACCACCAACAAAAAAATCCCTAAAAAGTCAAAAAGACAAACATATATCTTTGGAAATGTAAGATGTCATCAATTTTCTTATGTGAGACACTCTATCGTCATCTGTCTACAGTCATTTGAAAATTAGCCTGGTCTTATTTGAACATAAAGAAGCTTTGCGATTCCAACAAGAAGATGTCTTAAATAACTCTATGGTAACTCAAGAAGAAAATGTTCAGTTGTTGCAGGATGGAGCAAACCACCTACAATATTCGTTTAAAGGAGGAGTTTTTCCTGCTTTGTGTGGTAAGGCCTGGGATTAGGGCTGGCCAAGCAGAGGTGTGGCTTGGCCTACAGTTGTGTTGTAACAACCTAACTCTGGTGATGAAGCTTGCTGTTGCTTTAAATTATGAAAATGTGGCAGATTTTTACAAATCTGTACTATGGATTAGATTAATGTTCAACAAGAAAAGAAAAGAATTGTTTTAAAATATGCTTTATAAATTAGCTAATTCAATTCTGATTTTAAAAATGGCTTTCCTACACATGCCAACATGTACTAAATCAATAAGTTACTAAAACAGTACTTTAGGTCAGTGGATTAAGTCTGAGTCAAACTCAAGATGGAAAGATTCGTATCATTCCAGTTTCTGTGCCAGACCATAGAACTCTACACACCTAATGTTTACTGACGTATGAAATCCAGCTCAAGGAGCCAGCAATTTCTTTTCTATTCACTTTGTTTACTTTCGTCCCACTCCAGTGACTTTGAACAGCATGGTCTCAAAGTCTAACTAGTTACTTGTAGGGCCTCTCTCAAAACCCCACATAGCAACTGATTTTCATTTCAGAGCTATGTGTGGCTCCAACTTCGTCTGTTGCCTGTGGTTTTACTGTTAGGAGAAACTATCCATTATTTTCAAAAAAAAAAAAAAAAGATCTCAGCCTTTCTACGTCTCATTTCAGGATGCCATGCCCAAATATCAGACCTGTTTGAAAGCTATTTAAATATTGATACCTTGTGTGTTGTTTGCATTTAAGAGACTTTTTGGTTTTTAGAAAGAATGCTAGAGTCTCCAATACCTAGAAACTCTTGGTTTGCTCTACTAAGCCATGGTCACACTGCTAAGAAATATAGGATGGGATAGAATGTTGGCATTGGGGCTCCACAAAAACAAGGGCTGGCCATTTTAACCATCACAGAGAACTCCTGGTCACCTCCCCAGGGGCAAATTGATGTCAAGTTCTGCTGTCTGTCAGGATTAAGTGCCTGTTTGCTTTTTCACTAACATGTGGTTTGAGAACAAAGCGGCTCAAATCTCCTCAGTCCTAACAAAGCATCTCAAATTGCTGAGTAAAATTCCTTAATCCCCCATCTTAATCTGGAAACAGCAGCAGCTCCGTGGAACACCCTGCTCTCTGCCTGCACTGTTCTCCACCCACCCCACCTTCCCAATCCCTGACCACCCATGCCTCCTCAGCCTGACGTTTGCAGCACATGATTCCACAGCAGAGTATTACCAACTTGGAAATTCAGATAAATTGGTCCACGATCTGCCTGGCTGGCTTTAGACACTTTTATGCTATAGCAACTTCATTTAAAGATTGAAAGGAAAATAAAAAACTGAAAAGAGGACTCATTGGCCATGTTCATATGTCCTTGAGGTCATACATATACCAATACTATGTATGTTAAAAGGTTTTTGTTTTGTTTTGTTTTTTGTTTATTTGGTTTGGTTTTGATTTTTCAAGACAGGGTTTTTCTGTGTAGCCCTGGCTGTCCTAGAACTATCTCTGCAGACCAGGCTGGCCTGGAACTCACAGAGATCTGCCTGCCTCTGTCTTCTGAGTGCTGGGACTGAAGGCGTGCGCCACCATGCCTGGCTCAAGAGTTTTTAGAAATATGTTTTAATTACTGTTTGGAGATATTTGTAACCTCCAAATTGAAAACCAGAAAAATTTGACAATTTAGCAAAAAAACTTTAGAATAGTTTTACAGGCAAAGAGAAGGAAGTAAAACTAACTTCATATGTCAAAACTATGAAAACAGTCTTTGTTAATGTATGGTGAAAGAATATGAAATTGGAAAATATTTCTAAGTGCATATGATTTTTACATATTAAAGATCAAAATTTTACAGCTTTATATTTGTGTTCTTTCCATTAAATAGTGTTGGATAATTCCAATATTTTGCTGCTTCTGCTTGCAAAATGTTGACTGTGCAAAAGGAATTATATAAAACCTTACTCTCTTTCTCCACTGAAACTATCCTTAAAATTCCAGTACTTAATTGTGTGAGCTTTCTTGGCCAATCTTAGTTGAAAATAGAATTAGATCCCCTCCTTTGAGGGGGGGATATATGAGGCTGTTACCACATTAAGTTCAGACATGGTGTAAAACCATGGTGATTTGATTTGATTTTTATATTTTTCTGTAATAGTGTGGAACAAGAGTCACCACAATAAATAATAAAGTCAGAAAATTCTATGGTTTCATCATAAAAATTTTTATTCAGTTTAATAGCAAAGCCAAAGATGAATCCCAGTCTTTCACTATTTCCCTTTACCTAGCACAAGAGAATTGGATTAGTTAACTCTACCTAGCTATGACCAAATACTCAATAAAGAAACTTAAAAGAAGGAAGATTTGTGCTGCCTCCTAGCTTCTGGTTCAGTGGTCCTGTGGTCCTGTGTGCTTGGGCAGAACATCTTAGTTGCTCAATGTATGTGATGGAGAAGGCTCTTCATCCCATTGCCAACAGGAAACAGAGAGAGAGGAGAGGGGGGTGAGAATCAAGTAGAACCTCTGAAGGCATACCACCATTCACGCTCAAGTTTGGCCTCACCTTCCAAAATGTCCTTCTCCAAAATGTCTGCGATCTTGAGGTCGGAGCCCCAAACTCATTTCTCCTGTTCACTCTGTCATATCTCACAAATATAACTGATCTTAAACCCAAACAATGCTTCTAAAAAGATGTTTGCAGATGCAACCAACCAGAAGGAATGTACCAGTGAAACAACTAAAGCGTAAATGAATCAGTTAAGTTTTTAAAATGCATCATAAGAATGGCAGCACTGTTCCTGTCCAGAATGTACTTTCAAAGAAAGTTTCTCTGATCATGTTTACATATAAACAAAGTAACACCTGAGACCCAGTTTTCTAACACAGAGGATCCTGGGACAAGATGGAAGCCCAGCTAACACAACTTCCAAACTCTTTATAAAGCATCTGTACACTATTGAGTTAGTTCTCAACCATATGGAAACTGAGCACAGTGATGTTTATTCCATCACTTTATTCATTGTATGATTGAACTGCAGTCTTCAGAAATAGTTTTTAAAAATCAAGAAAAGAAAGATTAACTGTAACTAACTCACAGGCCTGATTAGTAGGCAACCCGTGATCCAGCTATGAAAACTTATTCTTTGTGTGTATTTTGCAGGTTGGTCGGTGGCATTCATCGTCTATTCTTCAGTACAAAGTGTAAACTACAGGACCAGACATATAATATTTCCATCTGAGAGAACATATCTATTTGTTTTACACAAGATACAGAAGTCCAAGAGAGCACGCAAAGAAAGTAGTGTCATCAATTTAGAGGAATTTTCTTTCTCTTCGTGTTTTATTTTTATTACTTGAATATAAGCCATACTGCCAATTTTAACATTTTGTCTGGATAGAAGATACTTTTGTAAATGTCAATTAGATTTCAATTACATAGAAATCTGAATACAACAGCCACCCCCCAAAAAAACCCCACATGAATCTACATAATATATCCAATCTATACAAACATAAATACAGAAATAGAATAATTGATAATACTCTCCCATTACTGATGAAGAGATCTACCACACAATAATTCTGAAACCTCAGGGGACATGAAAATCTTCTAGAATGTTTGATAAACCACCAATTGCCAAACTTACTTATGAAATTTCTGATGCAATAGGTCTGGGCTGGGGCTTAAGAACCTGCATTCCTTGCAAGTTCCCAGAAGCTGCTGCCCCCACCGTTCAGAGACCCCTTGAGCAATGCTAACACATGTGTGCTATCTTGCCAGGATGGTGAGACTCTGAGGGTGGCTGGATGCATACCCCTGCCCCAGTCAGGTGTGCTCTATTCTACTCTGGGAAGACGATGAACAGCTGTTCTTTCTCCTCACAAGAGAAAACAGAGGAAATGGAATTAGCCAGCAGATGAATGATTTAAGTTTGCTCTGGAGGGAAGCATGCTTATATAAAGGGTTATTAAGCACTGAGATGGGCTAAGAGGGTTACCAAGAGGACATTTTAGTGATCTGTGTCCCTGGATGTCTGCAAAAAATGTCCATGTCTTGAACTGAGGAGAAGGAAAAAGGATTGTGTCCAGACGGACCACAGTCATTTTTCAGGTGGGTCCAAACAGATCTACCACCTTTGGGGAGGTGGGATAATAAGATTTCATTCCCAATCCCCACCCCGAGTTACAAGGAAATGTTTCCTGGTTGCTCTCACTTGAGTGGCTGGAAATAATTTCACTTATATCTTCTCAAAGCAAAATAAATCAGTCTTCTGGTGCTTGACCTCCTGTGTCAAAAGATGCCAAACCAAGAGGCTGACAACCACCTCTTAGAACAACCAAAAAAAAAAAAAAGCCCAAACATCAAATCAGTAACACTGCCAACAGTTATTTTCTTATAGGCCCAATGTTCAGAGAAACCCACTGGAAAATGAAAACGACCAAGTTCAGTAGCGGACGAAACAAATTAGTTTTAGTTAAAGTCTTCTTTAGTTAAAGTCTACTTTCAGCGCTTTTCAAACTTTGGATATAAAACAAGACGCAATCTACCACTGATTATTTCTGTCCTCACTAGACACATACATTTTCCCGTGCTTCCCTCCAGGGACCTTGGAACACTGACCCACCACAGACTCCACCATTCTGATAGTTCCTTTCCTTTGTCAAGTCTCCCTTGTGCTTTGCTCGCTCTCTCTCTCTCTCTCTCTCTCTCTCTCTCTCTCTCTCTCTCTCTCTCTCTCTCTCTCTCTCTCGTGTGTGTGTGTGTGTGTGTGTGTGTGTGTGTGCATTTATATATATCTATATCCATAAATGAGGGAAAGTGTGGAATCTATCTTTCTAAGTCTGCGTTATTTGCCCAAGATGATGATTTATAGTTACATTTATTTCCCGGCAAACAACATAATTAAGGATAAATAAAACTCTACTGCATATGTAGATTGCTAATTCTCTCTGTCAGTTCATCTACGGACAGATATGTAGACTGATTCTTTAACTTGACTATTGTGACTAACGCTGCAGTAAACACGGGTGTGTGGACTTCAAGAGTCCTTTAGGTTAACACCCACAAGTGCTCATCTGGTAGTTCTATTTTTAGTTTTCTGGGGCCCCTTCATGCTGATTTCCACAGTAGTTGTACCAGTTCCCACTGGAGCATGTAAGGGTTCCATGTGGCCAGCATCTCCACCAGCATTTGTTGTCTTCGTAGTGAAAATAAATAGCCATTCTGACTGGGATGAAACAGAATCTCAATGTAGTTTTAACTTGCATTTTTTTGGTGACTAAAGATACTGAACATTTTTTTTTCAAGTTTATTGGCCTCTTGTCCTTCATCATTTGAGAGCCCTTTATTCATTAGCCCATTTGTTGACTTGATTTTGGGAGTTTGGGGTATTTGGTT
The DNA here is from genome assembly GCF_007827085.1 of Peromyscus californicus insignis. Taxonomy (NCBI): domain Eukaryota; kingdom Metazoa; phylum Chordata; class Mammalia; order Rodentia; family Cricetidae; genus Peromyscus; species Peromyscus californicus. The sequence goes on along the minus strand of NW_026294424.1, from coordinate 28,168,290 downwards.
TGGGGCTCATTAAATAGTCTAGATAATTCTAGATATTAATCCCCAGTCAGATATATACCTAATAAAGCTTTCCTACCAATTCAGGCCACCTCTTCACTTGGATAACTATTTCCTTCACTAGAAAGAAGCTTTGCAATGTCATGATTGCTGGCTTTTTTGCCTGAACAGGAGAGTCTTAGTCAGAACGTCCTTACCTCTGCCTGTCTCTTAAAGGTTTTCCTACTTTTCATTCTAACAGTTTCTGATCTTACATTAATGTCTTTGACCTGTTTTGAATTATTTTTGTAGGATGAAAGATATGGACCAATTTTTATTCTTCTTCATATGGATACCCAGCCTTCCCAGCACAACTTGTTAAAGAGGCCATCTTCCCCCATCCCCTGATGAATATTTTTAGTGTCTTTGTCAAAATTCAGATGATTGTAGTTATGTGATTTAATTCTGGGTCCTCTACACCATTCCATTAATCCATGTGTCTGCTTTGGTTGCAGGACTACACCATTACTACAGTTTCCCAGTATAACTTGAAGTTGGACATTATGATACCTCCAACATTGTTCTTTCTGTTTAGGAAAACTTTGGCTACCTGGTAATTTTGTGTTTCTATATGAAATTTAGGGTTGTTTTTTCTAGTTCTCTGAACATGTCATTGGATCTGAATCCAGAGGTCACTTTCAGTAACATTTTCCTTATATTAATTCTACTGATCCATGAACATGGGCGGTGTTTCCATCTTCTACTGTCTTCTTCAGTTGCTTTGCTCAGTATATTAAATATTTTTTTATTACAGAGATCACTTCTTTTGGGGGATTTGGTCATAGGCATTATTTTGATGCTATTGCAAATGAAATTATTTTCATGGTTTCTTTTTTCAACATCTTCATTGTTGATATGAAGAAATGTTAGTGGATTTTGTATGTTGATTCTGCATCCTCCTACTTTCCTTAAAGTATTTATTAGCTCTTAAAGTCATCTGGTAAGGCATTTAGGGTCTCTTATTTACAAGAATATAGCATCTAAAATCAGGAATAACTTCATGCCTTTCTTTCCTCCTTGTGTTCCTTTACATCTTTCTCTTGTCTTATCTCTCTAGGCAAGGTTGCAAGCACTCTTGAATCTGAGCAGAGAGTGAACCTCTGTCTCATTCCAGACGCTAGAGAAAATGTTCTCAGTGTTGCTATAACATCAGTTATAGCTTTGTCTAATCTTGCCTTCATTATGATGAGGTTCAGTCTGCTCCTTGCTTCTTTGGAGTTTCTATCATGAAGGGATGTTAAACTTTATCAAATGTTTTCTCTGAACCTATTGAAATGATAATGTAATTTCTGTCCTTGAGTCTATTAATGTAATGAATTGCATTTATTGATTTGGATATGTTGAATCATCCATCCTTGCATCCTAAAATGAAACCCACTTGTCAATGTTTTGAATGGCCTTTTTGCTGTGTAGTTAATTTTAGCCTGTAATTATTTTGTTAAGAATTTCTGCAATTTTTTTGTGCGGAAGTGGAAGACTGGCCTATGATTTTCTTTGTTGTTGTTATTCATTATCTGGTTTTAGTTTCAAGCTAGTATTGGCTTAGTAAAAAGAGTTTGGGAGCATTATTTCCCTTTCTATATTATGGTTTGGGGAACATTAGTGTTGGCTCTTCCTTAACGGTCTGGTAGAATTCAGCAGTGAATCAATCTGAGCTTGGGTCTTGAGAGACTTTTTTTTATTATTGCTTTAATTTCATTATTTATAGTAGATCTGTTTAAGTTGTTTACATCCTCTTGATTTAATTTTGGTAGGTCATATATGACTATAAATTGATCCATTTCTTTTAGATTTTCTAATTTATTGTAGCATAAGCTTTCAAAGTATGTCTTAGTGGTCCTCTGCATTATACTGGTACCTGTTGTAATGACTCCATTTTCATCTCTGATTTGATTAATGTGAATATTATCTCTCCTTTACTGGATAGTTTGATGAAGGGGCTTGTTAATCTTAGTTATCTTTTCAAAGAGCCAACTGTTGCATTGATTATTTGTATTTTTCTCTTTGTTTTCATTATGTTATTTTCTGCCATAAATTTTATTATTTTCTCAACATGCAGACTTGGGGGTTTTTTTGTTTTTGTTTTTCTAAAATCTGGAGGTGCACCATTAAGTTATTTATTTGATATTTTATTCAGTGTTTTTGTTTTGTTTTGTTTATCTGTTCATTTTCAAGACAGGATCTCACTATGTAGCCCTAGTTGTCCTGGAACTCACTATGTAGACCAAGCAGGCCTTGAACACTCAGAGGTCCACCTGTCTCTGCCTCCTAAATGCTGAGAGTAAAGGAATGCATCACTATATCCAACTGCTTTAGTTTATTTTAATGTGGTTATTTACAGCTATAAATTTTCCTTTTAGAACTTCTTTCATTATTCTAATATCTTGTATTTTCATTTTCATTAGATTATAAGGATTTTTTGGCATCCACTGTGATTTCTTCAATGACCCATTTATCATTCTATAGTGTGTTGTTGCAGCTCCACAACTTTTAATTTTCAGGAGGTTTCTCTTAGTGCTGATTTCTAACTTTACTCCATTGTGATACATATATAAGAAATTATTTCAATTCTCTTGTATGAAGACTTGCTTTGTGTCCCTGCATGTGTTCTATTTTACAAAGTTCCATGTTATTTAGTGCTTGTATAAATGTTATATAATCTATTAAATACACTTGATCTATAACATCATTTAACTCTGACATTGTTGTTCTTTTGTTTGCATGACCTATTGGTTTTAGTGGAGCTCTGAAGTGACCCACTATTACTGTATTGAGATCAATCTGTGTCTTTATATTCAGTAGTGTTTGTTTTATGAGTATATTAAATAAAAACTGAGTATATTAATAATTGGTGCATATACACTTAGAATTTTAATATGCTCTCAATAGATTATCCCCCTAGTCAATATGAAGTTACCTTCATCTCTTCTGACTAATTTTGACATTCTATCATTCTTACTTATTAAATTTTAGTAATGGATGACTGTGGGATATTTCTTAGTATGTATTTTTCAACATAAATTTATACATTATCTACCTTTCTTCCCAGTTCATTCATGTGAAAACAACTGGAAGAACTTCAGAGATCTTCTAATGGGCTTGCCTTTGAGTGATGATAAAACTAAGGATCAAAACACTAGGTGATTCAAAAGGCCCAAATCAGCACTTTCAAATGTAAGATCAAGAATCTCTGTTTCCTCTCCCTACTACTTCCAAAGACAGGAAACGAAAAGAAGCTTTAATAGCTTTGGGATAATTACTGCATGCTGAATGCATTTGAATTATCACATTTCCAGGAATTATTTTATCTGCAAGTGAAAAAAAAAAGCCAATTCTAGGAAACCTCAGCAGAAAAAGGTAATACTGACTTATAACACAACCCTCAGCTTCAGAAACTCTGGGCATGAAAGCAAAACTTACTATGGGTTTCCTGACTCTTTTGTAAACTATAGGCTCTCCTTTCTTCATAAGGCCAGGCTAGTATTGAAGAAGGACTGCAACTTATAGAGCTGTGCCATACTGAATATGACGGTGACCTACAAAGTGGAAGGTTTATTTATCTCATTTAGTAATAATTCTGAAAGCCATTCAACAAGATTGGCACTGCTACCCAAGCCAGACTCAGTTATCCAGGGTCCTTCCAGTTTCTACTCCACCATTCTTGGTTGTGGAATAGATTATTTGTTTAACTATGTAAAGATGTGCTGTGTTTGTTTATGTTGCATTTGCTTAACTATGTAACGATGTGTTGCTGTTTCACCTTGCCTACCTAAAGTACTTGATTAGTGTAATAAAAAGCTGAATGGCCAATAGCTAGGCAGAGGAGGAATAGGCAGGACTGGTGGGTAGAGAGAAAAGGGGAGTCAGCCAGCCAGTCAGGGGCCAGCCCACCAGGGACCCGACAGACAGACATGGAGGAAGCAGGAAAGCAGGAGGGACGGTATGTAGATGAGGTAAACAAGCCTTGGGAGGCACATAGATTAGTAAAAGTGGGTTAATTTAATTTTTAAAAAAGCTAACTAGAAACAAGCCTAAGTTAAGAGTGAACATTCATAATTACTAATAAATCTCTGTGTCATGATTTGGGCTCATGGAGTCCAAGAAAGCCTGCTACAAGCCAGCTTAAGAGAAGCCCTTGGCATGCAAATTCAGGCAGAAAAAGTCAACTGTGAAGGGCCAAAATCACTTATTCACTGAGTTTGATCTTTTTTGTTAGGACAATGATAGCATTAAACTTGGTGGTATCAAACTTGAAACAGATAACAGATATTTCTTTCCAATGGGACACACTGCCATTCTTCAAATATATATACATATGTGTGTGTGTGTGTGTATGTGTGTGTGTGTGTGTGTGTGTGTGTGTGTGTGTGTGTGTGTACATATGTATATTTCTTCAAAAGGGAAAAATTGACAGAACAAATATTTGATGGACAATTTATCTGCCATGAGGACATTGTTTGTGTTTTTTCCAACTAGACAAATTCTTAGAAAAGCCATTGATTGGCTCATGTGGTCTCTGTGATCCCTATGTTCTCCTCTGTAGCCAGCATGTTTGGGGTATTATAATTCATAGCCCCAACTAGAATCCAGCAGACAAAGATGTCCAGTGTAAGGAGGAGACATAACTGTGGGAACAAGGGATAGGATGTTCAGCGTGCTGAATAACAGCTATGACAGTCCAAATGGCATGAAGTGTGACTATAATTCAAGAATCTGGTCAACATTTGATCAGGCTGTGAGTTTTGAAAAGCATCAAGAATTTCGTCTAATGGCATGCACAACATTTTCTACATCCCCAGGGAAATGCAGTTAAAGGCAAATTCCAAATATGAAAAATATAAGCTAGCACACTCGTTTGTCAGGAGCATCATTTCATTGCCTGTGGGTGAGTAATAGGCCAAGGCTGGGGATCCAGTGGCTCATCCGGTGATATCTTCAATCATGTTAATTAAATTAATATGACCTGCACTAATGAAAACCACAGAATCCTATTTTGGTTTCTATCAGCACATGCATTCTGATAATTTAGTCCTGTCAGACTTGTGCTCCCCACCCCAGAACAGATTCAGTGCTCATAAAATCACAGTAATTTAAAGCATTTTCTACACAAAATTAACAAAGAAAATAAATTTCATTTCAGATGAGCAGTAAACCAAATCAAGAATCAGAGATTCGTGATGGCTTTACCAAAGCATCCTGTTTTCTCTTTCCATTTCTTAACTTATATTCTTCTTTGGCATGTTTTCCAAATGATTAGTCACATGAGAAAATATTTAAATGGCCGTATCATAAGGTAAAAGATTTATAGCCTAAATTACATTAAACAAATTCAGTATGCTGTGCATATGGAAATTAGAAGCCTTCAGATTATATTTGAGGCACTAAAATATGTCTTAAAGCACAGTTTCTGTTTGCAATAGTGTTATTTTCTTTTCCCTAAGCATCTAGCAGCAGATTTTTCAGAGTATCCAAGCGAAAATGAATGACTTAGTCCTTCAGTCAGAGAAATAATGGGTTACTGGCATAATTAATTTTATGTTTAATTACTATAGAGTGAAACAATTCAACAATATCCAATCAATCCTTAGAATGACAGACCAGAAGGTCAGCAGTTGCTAAGTCAATTGTTTTGAAAGAAAAATTTATGTCAGGTTCTGCTTTATGTGCTATGGAAAGAAATTGGATAAAAGTGGCCAAGCAAACATTAATTAATTGTATAAATATAATCCGGTTGTCATGCTAAATCACACAGGCAGGGAGACAGTTCTCAACACAGGAGACATGCATCTACTATGAGTTTCAGTGGCAGACTTTGCCCTGTCCCCCACCCCCCAACCCCCGTTTCTAGGTTGGACACAGCTGAAAGCCTTGGAGTCACACGGTAACATCTCTCAAATTATTTTTTCTCAAGTTTGAGCTGACAAGCCCTTAGAAAGGGGTTATGGTTCCAGTCCATTTCCTTCCATGGCCACCCATCAGCAGTGGAGACTGGGACTCACTGACCTCCCTTCCCCGTCTGCCCACTCCCGTCCTCTTCGGTTTCCCATTAACAGCAGAAAGAAAGGCAATTCAAACTATTTCCCGACATAATTCTTCCAGTCACTGCATTGATCACATGTAGACTACATGACTTGTGGCTGCAGAAAGAGGCTCACATTTCCTTTGGACACTCAAAGAGCTATTTATCCTAGATTTTTTTTCTACCTACAAATGTTCCAGTATTTAATGCATTAAAGGCTTGCTTATTTGACTCAGAAAAATCCCAGTTTTACATCGGCTGGAACTCAGACACCTGCACCAATCCATACCACTGTATTTTTGCCTTGGTAGAATCCTTTTGTCTCCCTTTCCTCCGTTCTCAGAGTTGTTCCCAAAATATCCTACCTTATTTCTTCTAAACAGTCTCTTTCTGAAACTAGAACATGAAGTAACAGCCATGCGAAAGGATCTTGGTGGAAACCTTTATCTGCACTTTGCCACGGTTTTCCAGGAGAAGAAAGCCTGGGATCTCTCCCTCGCATCACATCTACCAGCTCCTCACAGACACTTTTGAGACATGCAGGAGTGAACAGGCCGGGCTTTGGCATTTCAGTTACTGGAAATGAAGAGTTAATGAATGGGTTGGGGCAAAATGTGGATGAAGCTCATTGGTGAGATAAAATTGAGTACAGCTGAAGTTCCTAGTGAGATGCTTGAGTTGAGAGTATAAGGGGCATTACCTGAACATGTCCTGGGGGGTTCGTTTATTTGTTTGTTTGTTTGGTTGGTTGGTTGGTTTTTGTGGGTCTGCAGAATGCTGGACACAGTGAGAGACTGACCTAAGGAAAATTCACTAGGCTTATCATTTGTGAACTTTAAAAAAAAAAAAAAAAACATGAGGTCTTGCAGTGAAGTCCAAGCTGGCCTTAAGTGACAATCTTCCTGCCTCTGCCTCTTGAGTGCTGAAGTATGGAAGTACTTCTCTAAAAAAAACCTGGAATGTGCCACAGAGAGGTGTATAGGTACACTGCTGCTTCACGAGACGATGAAGAAAGAATCTTTGCACATGCTAACTTGATCTGCAAGGGTTGCAACCAAATTCAGCCAGGAAACTTAAATGTATACACTGCCCATCTGTTTGTTAATAACACTTCATGGTGTACTTTGCAGCTATTTGTTTAACAGTGTTTACCCAGGAGAGGCCAGACTGGCCCTCATCTACATGGAAACTAGGTGTCACTGACAGAATATGTGTGTGCATGTGGAAGGGGCCATAGACTGGCCCTGATAAAGCATTGTCTAGACCAACATCAGGTTATCCAAGATGCCCAGAACCAATAGCAGTCTTGAAGCATTCATTTTCCTGGGGCCACTATGAATGACTCAGTGGAAACAGTACAGTTAAAGGTCCTTAGTCACAGAAAAAAACTGTGATAACAAATTTACTGTCTGCAGAATAATCCATGAATTATTTCTTTCAGTATGAAGACCGTTCTCGTATGTTAAACTCCTGTTGTTCCCCAAACTCCAGGTTGAAACCTGAACTTAAAAGAATGATTTCTAAATACTCTGGAGGGAGCTACACTTAAACAGTTCTCTCTAAATAAATTGAGCCAGTATCAGGAATAGCAATGGGGATGCTGACTGGAACCATCAAGTTACATTCCTTAAAAAGCCACTGGAGAGCCGGGCAGTGGTGGCTCACACCTTTAATCCCAGCAATCAGGAGGCAGAGGCAGGCAGATCTCTGTGAGTTCAAGGCCTCGAGGCCAGCCTGGTCTACAGAGCAAGTTCCAGGACAGCTAGAATTGTCACACAGAGAAACCCTGCTTCAAAAAACAAGCACAAACAAACAAACAAAAGCCACTGGAGAAATCGTGTTTTTGAGAAACTAAAATGTAATATTTGTTGACTCAGCCATGGGTATCCTCTCCTTATGTTATGACATGTTTGGGACTGCACCGCTAACAAATGAACTGGACACACACTCAGTTCTAGAAGCCATATCTGTTTGCTATAGGTGACTCATAGATGGCATTTTATACCGTGGAATAATATTGACTATTTAACATGTTTCCTTGAAACCGAAAAGCTATCAATTATTAAAATTTCTAACCTTAAATTTCACTTAGACATTTATTTTTGCATTGCTGGGGATTGAACACAGGGCCCTGTGTGTATTAGGTAGATGTTTTACAGCAGCCTACATCCTTAGCCCAAGAATCATCATTATTCATGTACCACTAAGAAAGAGAATATTGTGAATTTTATTTTTTTCATGGCATTTCTTTTAGGATATACCCTTACTTCAGATATTAAAAGGTGTAAAGAATGTGTCTTATGATGTATCTTTTTCTTCCATTAAAAATTTTTGTTTTTAAACATACTATACAGATTTTAAGCCTTTTATAATTTAATATGGAAGAGGATAATATAATTTTGTTTCTTTAAAAAAATATTTCCTGTCCTCTGCAGAGTGACATAAGAGGTTATGATAACTTTGGACTGCTAATAAAAATACCAGGACAAAGGACACATGTGTCATGAAAGAGAGTATAATGCTACTTGTTTTTCTGACGTACAACTATCTTTTTTTCTTTTCTCTTACTTTCTTTCTTTTTTTTGTGCTGGGCAAGTTCACAAAAATGTAATTGCTAGTGAAAGTGTAAAATGCTATGCAAAGCCCCACAACTTCAGAATGGCCCCTCTAACTGTAGAGAAGTTCACTGAGATGCATAGCTTGGGGCGGGGTCAGGTTGGTTTGAATAGTTACCTCAATGTAGCTTTGTCATATTGTTATTTTTGAGTTCATTGAAATAGCATGATTTTTATATTGAAATACAGTACGTATGTCATTCCAGGAATGGTAACACATACCTTTCATACCACTACTCATGGGTCAGAGGCATGTGAATTTATGATGAGACCAACCTGGTTTACATAGCAAGTTCCAGGCCAGCCAGAACTATATAGGGAGAGCCTGTCTCAAAAACAAATAAACTATCAAATAAACCAATTTGTTAGTTAATTAAATATCAGGATATGAAATCAGATACATAAGATCCACACAAACTGTAATTATAAAAAGGCAGTTTCTCAGTTTTTCCTTTAAATGCAACTTTAAAGCAATTACTTGGCCTCTTAAAAAGAGTGTAGACACCTGCAATTAGAGATGAGAAATGGTTCAGAGACAGTAAACTCAACTATGTTCTCTTAAACTTCATTTCCAAACATCTCTGCTGTAATGAAACCCTCACATTTGCCCCAGTAAATGTTCTTTGAAACTCATTGTTCTTCCCATTTTCAATTATACTGTATTTTGCTTTCAGCAGGGTAAGTAAAGGTCGAAATTAAAAGGAAACTCAATTATTTTGAAATATAAGTCAATCTGAAAACGCTGCTGACAAACTTCGAGCCCCGGGCTTCCCTCTTCCTGTTTCAGTGGGACTGGGTGGGTCCTCCAGATCTGGATTAAATCTTACAGCTGTTTTGAAATTTTTAAATAAAACACACAATGGCGTGATGATGTTGAGGTTTCGAAGACTGTGAATAAGTAATCGTATTTTCCACTTCTCTACCAGTAATTTAAATACAAAGAAAACTGGGTTGACTGCTTTAGAGGGAAAAATGGCTGCTGATAGGGCTTCTATATAGCCTTTATAAACACTATCCACTGGAAGTACATTTGTACAATAGATCACTAGTACTTGATCAGCTCACAGAGAATCCAACTTCCCGTTCCTCTATCTATGTTTACTCTGCATAAAATTCGAAATAAATTCATCAGACTCAATGCAAATTACAAATTACAGAGAGCAACATTCGAGACTCCTTGAGATGTTCCCTGCTGAGCCATCTCACCAGCCGATGTCCTGGATATTTAAAAGATAACTGGAACATACATTTTAGGGGTAATTCAGGGAATTAAGGCACAAGTGATATTTGAGATTATATGGTTGAAATGACTTTTCTGAGAGGTATGATAATGGCGCTTCAGTTCTACTGTAAGGGGGAATATCCTAACTTTTAACAATGCTACTAAAGTATGTAGAATCACAGCACCATGATGTCTGTAACTTCCATTAAAACTCTGTGTGTGTGTGTGTGTGTGTGTGTGTGTGTGTGTGTGTGTGTGTGTGTGTTAGCAGCTGTGGTTGCTGGCACAGGGCCAGCACCAGACTTGCCCAGCCAGCAGTCAGCCACAGATGGAGGAGGGGTCCTGGGTCCCTACCCCTCACTGCTGAACTATTGACTACTGACAGACCCCGGGAAAGGAGAAGTCATTGTCCACGATTGTGTACCCGTTGGTGAGCCCGCCAGGCTCCAGTGGTTAGTTCTAAACCCACAGCTATACAGACAGCCTTGGTTAAACTTAGCTGGTCACAAAACAAAACATCACAAATGTGGAAAACAGATTTATAGGGAAGCAGGGGTTGACAGAGGTGGAAGGGAGATGAGAAGGGAGGGGAGAGAGTGACCAGAAGGTAGTGTGTGCATGTACGAACTGTCGAAGAACAAGTAAATCTGTGGGAGCTCACACAAGCTTCCTAGTGAGATCTGAGCTTGCCCTACCCAGCAGGGCTGCGTTAGGGGATGGACTGACCATGTGCACGGTCACCTGGTGCCTGGCATGGTCTGTACTTGGCTGTGCTGGGGGGAGATCTTGTGCTCCAACCCTTTGCATTCCTTTAAAAGCCCTTTGGGTGGCACACGCCTTTAATCCCAGCACTTGGGAGGCAGAGCCAGGCGGATCTCTGTGAGTTCGAGGCCAGCCTGGTCTACAGAGCGAGATCCAGGACAGTCACCAAAGCTACACAGAGAAACCCTGTCTCGAAAAACCAAAAAAAAAAAAAAAAATGCCCTTTAGTAGAGACAGAAGGGGCCGGTGGAGAAGGATCCAGGCCCTCCTGAGGCTAGCTTGTGTTTCTAACTGTCTCTCTCCTCTATATTTCTATCTAAGTCTCTTATCCCTCACTCCTCAAGAATCCCTAGGGTAAATAAATGTGAGAGCTAGTCTCCCACATTAATCAAAATATTGTGTGTGTAAATATGCAGACAGGAAGAGGGCACAAGTGTGACAAAATGGTGATTGTTGATTCCAATCGGATACACACAGGTGTTCTCAGTACTGCTCTTTATTTTATTTATTTAGAACACCTTGAAAATGAAACTATGAGTAAATATGTATAAATGCATAGAAAGGACACTCTCCTGAGCAGTGAGTTCATGTACGTTTCCACTCGTTCTCTCCTTTCCAGTAGATGTTTACTGGGTGCTGCTCCCACATGCCGGTAAAATAGCCCTGGAAAAAGCAAGTGAGGATGCCTGTGTTAGGTCTGTTAGCTGATAACATACTTCCAGTGACCAAAGCAACGTAGGCTGTGAGTGTTAAGCAAGGAGTGTCGGCCGCATGGTTAATGTGTCCTATACATCACAGCGCTGCCTCTGTCTACAGAAGACCAGCAAGGTGGGTGATATTGCAACCCCAGCAGCTTCCAAATGATTGTCATACCGACGATATATTTGGGGAGAACACCAAATAAATATCAAGTTCTCAAAAAAGGGGGGAACATTTTAAAGTGTATAAAAGTGGTACATTTTGCTCTTCAAAGATCTGAATTTTTTTTTTTTTTTGAATAGCTCACCTGGTCTTGGTCTTGGTGTACTTCCTGTGGCACTGGACGAACAGCTGAGTGCACAGAGGACCCAGTAAAAAGTAGTCAGTGAGGCATGCTGCACACTGCACCAGCGGGCTAGACATTTAGCATCTCCTCCCTGTGAGCGGCTCAGCAAAGCCCAGTTTCCCGCCAAAGAGAATGGCGGGCCTGGTAAGCATGCCCACTCTGCACAATGTGGACCACCTCTCTGAAGGAGAGCTCCCAGCCTTAGCTAAGGATGTCAGAGTGGAGAAGGGATCCACTCAACAGCAGCTTCCAGAGGTGGGGATCAATCTGACAGGGCACGGCATAGTGGTAGAGACGTCCCAAAGAGGACAGTGGCCGCCATCCAAACTGTACTTGCTTCGAAATTTAATCAGTAAGAGCTTTTGTTTCTTGTAATCAGTGGTCCTAATCTCTTCCTTGTGAAATTCTATCCTAGAGCCATGACGTTTCACAAACAAACTGTTTTCTAGCAGGAAAATGTCAACCACAGAAAGACAAGTTGAGTTTGCTAGATTAGGTCTGACGTGATGTTCCTTTGTATTGAATTGCTTCCGCATATCTGGTGTCTCCTCTGTAGATGTATGGAGGTAGCATCTTCGAAATGTGTCTTTGCTCTCTTGGCAATCTAAGGTGGGTAAGACTGGGCAGGGAGAACTCAGCCCACAGATGGTGGTGCCCCATAAGGAAAGTGGTTTGAAAAATGTGCTGTGATACCCCTCTTTAGCTTTACAGTCCTCATAAAGAACAGCAGCCATAATCCGATAATGCAGCGTGTCCTCAACAAGTGCAAGAGCCAAGCCAATTTATGTTTGGTTTGCCGTGTTCACCCAAGCAACCCTGAAGTTGGCTGGAAGGTCATGGCCACGGCTCCTAAAATCAGCAACTGAATTTAAAATAGGGAAATATCCTTCGCCTGCATAGGAGGTGTTTTAGCATGCCCTCTCCTTTGGTCGCAGCTTACATGAGAATTTCTTCAAATTTTTCAAACGCAAAAGTTGGAGCAAATAAGATGTGATATCGGCGGCTGCGATCCGCTAGATGTGTTTTTTAAATAGCTCTTTGGACGGGCGAATACCACAGCTTGATTAAGAGGTGTATGCCCAGATCATCTGTCATCCGCTTGTCTTTAAGCCCTGAGGGGTCGTTTGTGCCAGATCACAGAAAAAAAGTACTCCCCAAGAGACAGAGGACTGCACTACCTGATAATCAAAAAAGAGAAATGAACGTGGCGTTGACGGGACTTAAAGAGGCGGGCACACGACTCGTTTGTTTATCCCCTAATACAAATTTCCTCAGCGATACCGCTCATTTCTGCTACCCTTGTCCTTAGCCTGAAAAGAAATTGCATCATTTCTCTTCATCCCTTTCCCATCTCCGCACTCGCAGTGTGCCTCTTGTATCGTCAAGCATGCTGGATGTCGGCATCGCCTACAGCTCTGAAACAAGCCAACATGGTCCCCAGTCCAGAATGGCTTTTACAGATTTTCATCAAACAAAGGGCTCTTCTCATAAGATCTGTGGAATCCAGGGGTGCAGGGGCAGACAGGCCCCTCCGATTTGAGAGGTCTGAGCTCCCCTACAAAAGCTGCCATCGAGGCCGGCATGAGCCTCTAGCTTCCCTGATGGGGCTGCAGTAAGGTAAGCACGGCCCACAGATCCACCCGGGATGGGTCTGTGTCCGCCATACTTCGCCATGCAGTAAGAATTCACTATGAACGTTCTCTCTACTTCTTCCTTTGATCCCCCTCCCCCTTCTCCCCCTTCTCTGTTCCTCTCCTTTCTGAGTTAAATTTTCCCATCTGTGCCTGTTCGGCTGATACCCACTCCAGACAGAGCAACAGCTAAAACACTAAACACAATCAAAAGAAAAACACTTTGCAAAGGACTGTGTGAAAGATGGCATTATTGGAGAAAGGGGCTGAGGCAGCCTTGACTTAAATCTCGGGCTTCCCTTCGCTTCATTAACCGGGTGAACCTCGTGCCACAAGTCGGTTTCCTGGGCCAAAGTGCCTCCTAAGCACAAACCTTGGACATTTAGAAAATTTTAAATCCAAGAATACCACCAACACCTGCCAATTTCATTTCATTGCCAGAACCTAAGATGTGGCAACTCCCAAAAATGAATTGTATTTTGAACCTTTTAAAATGAAATGATTTGGAGACTAAAAGCCAAATATAGCAATTTAAATACATTTATCATAGAGGCTTTTGAATATGTAAAAATATTTGAATAGCAATTTAAAAAAATCTTCTTGGGTAATTACTAAGTTTAAAGTATTGATGTTGTTAGGATACCTGTAGCTTTTTGCACATGTTTAAATTTCCCTGGGCCAGAGTATCCGGCTCATTTTTCCATACTTCTAAGTTTTGTATAAATTGAGTCATACTGCAACAACTAAATATGGCTTTTACTCCCTGCTTGTCAGAATATATCCACTTTGATAACGGCGCTCTTGCGGATTCATTTTCCGTATCATGCCTTATTCTGTGACATAAGGACACCACCGCTTATTCACACACTGAAAACCCGTGTTTCAAAAGACCAGAAAGAGCTCCCCCATGAAAGGAAAATGAGGGGCCGTCATCTCACGGGTCCACACCGTGGTTTGGATCCTTCGCTCCCTAATACTGAGAATTACTGTCTGCGTAGGAGGGCAAGGCCGACCCACGGAACGCACTGCAGCATGTAAGATACGTGGTGACAGCCTGGTGTGTCACTGACACTTTCTCTGCCCCAGGGGTGCCGTGCAAAGGGAGAGGCCGGGTATCAGCTAGTGGGACACCGTGTCTGGTCACCCTTTACAATGCAAGTTTCTATGTCTACGAAAAGTGTTAAAATTGTCTACGTACTTGTAGATCCGCACCCCTGGCTTACATACAGGACATGGGGTTTTATGAAGTCATAATAACCACCTTGGATTAACCAGGCGTATTCTGTTCAGAAACCAACACCAAAAAGGTCATTCGCCTCTCAAGCCTCAAAGGAAACATTTCCCTTTCTCCTCCATAACCGGCTGAACCCGGAAGCCCGAGGACAGGCCCAATAGAGGAAGAAGGACCTGGGCCCTCAGCAGCTGGAGTTTAGTCTCTTCTAGATCGTTAGGCAGTCCCTGTAACCCACACACAAGGAGCCAATGTGTGAGGGTCTGTGACTCCATCTCCATCATGGTGCATTTAACAGAAATCAGGCAATAAATAAATAAATAAATAAATAAATAAATAAATAAATAAAGTAAAATAAAAATTAAAAAAGAAAGAAAGAAAAAAAGCCTGGCTGGCTGATGAGATAGATATCTGTGAATTAATTGTGATAAGACCAGCTGTGTGGGTTTGGCCCCCAGGTGTGAGGGTGTGGGGACCTGGCCTTGACAGCTAATGACTAGAGGGCAAGCTTGGTGGCCTAGATGCTGTCAAGTGCAGGGCTTCCTGTTGACACACAGAGACAGGAAGAACATACTGGAACTAATAAAAAACTGTGTCCCTGGAGCAGGAGAAAGCCCGAAAGGTCATCAGCATGTGGTCTCAGCCAGAGCGCTTTAGCCTTTGGTGCTGAGCTTCTCATTCAGAAGCAAGATTCGGATTCCCCCTTGAATAGAGAGCTCTCATTTGTGCTTGGGCCCTAGCTAATGAGCAAGCATAGCTATACAATCAAATGCTTCTCAGCAGTACACACTACTGTCGCACAAATAAACATAATCTACCAAATTATCATCCTGATTCAAAAACAGGAACTGTGTAATGATACACACATATACACACATAGTGTGTTTCCAGTTATATGAAGTATGAAGGCAGACAAAACTAGTCAGAGGTTAGTGTTACGTCAATGGTAAAGGTGTGATGGGTAGCTAGAAGGAGGAATCATGAGACACTCGAATAGTAGAAATGGTCTCTGTACTGTGATCTGATCACACAGAGAGCTGTGACGGGCTATATGTAACCAACGGATCAGTGAGACCTGCCTGTAGATTTTACTATAGATAGATTATAATATACTTTAAAAAAATTATACATGAAATTAAATAAGTCATGTTTCTGGGTAGAAGCTGCCTCTCTGGAACTCAACTAAGAGAATACAGACTGTGTAACAAGATTACATTCTATTCCAGTGAGACAAAGAGCTTTGGAAATTTGTGAGAGTCTTAATAGACAGTTCAAAAGAGCCAGGAAACAACAGGTAATGCACTGAGAATCTGTCTGGGCTGAACACAACACCAGCTGTGGAGCTCCTCAGTGGGGCCAGAGGAACAGAAGCATCATCAGAAAGGTATGCCAGGCGGCTCTGGGGACAAGAGACTGAGTCCTAGCCTCGGAGCAAGCCATACCTCTCACAAATCCCATTGTAGGCTTTGATGGACAGCAACTCCTCTGGAAGATAGATAAGCAATGGATATGGATCCCATTTTGTCACTCTGTAATAGCCTGGGACAGTGAGTGGCCAGCACTGTCTTGAGCAAGAATCTGTGGTTTAAAACTGAACTACTCTTGGGTCCTGTAAACAAAGAATAAACACAAAACACAGTCTAAGGAACTTGAATTTAAAATGGCACAGTTCCACATCAAGAGACCCAAGCTACAGGAAAGCAGGGAGGAGGCTGGAGTGAGTGACAGAGGAGGATGCATGATGGCAAGGGAAATGATGGGGAAGATTTGAGGGAAAGAGCCATCTAAAACACATTATGATACCTACTACTTTGTGTGTGTGTCGGGGGCGGGGTTATCAACTAAGAATAATTCTGGAGCTTGATAGACCTGAGCCTGAGGTCAATGAGTGGGTCAGCCTTGGAACCATAGTTTGTCTTCACTGATATAGAGAATATAGAGAATCAAGAACTGCTTGATTTTTACAGTTTCACTCCTCCAGGAGGAAGAAAAATATGTGGGGAATTTGGAAAATACAAAGACAGGTTCTCCACACTATGATCACAGAGCTGTGGTTGCTTTTTCCACTCCCAACACACTGGAAAGAAACCTGAAGGCTATGGTGTTACCCACCCGGGGATCTTCTGAGGAGGAGACACCTTAAAGATGGAAGAGCCTGCCCAAGTCACACACTGCAGAGCTAAGTGTGGCCAGCAGAGGCCCCTGGTATGCAAAGAAAGGAAGCAAGGGAAGCCAAGGCAGCTCTGGAGGACACTGGACACTTTTCCAACACAGGCTCAATGCCAGCAAAAGACATTGATGAGACCAGAGTTCAGCTGACACCACCCACCCCCTGCACATGATTAAGGGTCTTCAATTCTCAAGGGCCCAAGAGAAACTACTCCCCTCCCATCCTCTCATCCCTCTGTATCTCCTGTTATTCTTTACAGTATTGCCATGTTGTTATATTTTTAAAAGTTAATCTTCTTATTTTTATTCCCCTTCATACATTCGTGTGTGTGTGTGTGTGTGTGTGTGTGTGCATGCTCACACCTATGCCATAGCCCATGTGTTGGAGGTCATAATTCATCAGGTCATCAGGTTTGGCAACAGAAACCTTTAAACTCCAATCCATCTCCTTGGCCTTAAATAACAATAATTATATTTTCTCCATTCTTTATTTTTCTACTATATTTGGGGGGTATGTTTTTTAAAAAAGGAAAAATACTTCATATTTTGTAGTTTACCTTTCTTATATTTATCTAATTTTGTTTTAGGAACTCCCTATATTTGGGGAATCTACATTTTCTTTTTCCCCCCTAACTTCATGTTTTGTGTTGGGTTTTGTTTCCCCTTTCTGCTCAATCATATTCTCCATTCATCTTGTTTTATTTCTTTAACCTGCCTTCTCCTCTCCTTTTTCCCTATCTCATTTCTTATCTCATTCATTTACTGCTTCCATATTTCCCCTATAGAAGTTTTAGCCTCACAGAACATTTTCTATTCTATTGCCACTGGTGGTATTTTAGTGGGCATTTATCAGTTTAAGATATTTCTATGTTTTTGTGTGTTTTGCTGCTGTTCTTCCAGCAGTTTGCTTTCTACTCTCTGAATGGTACTGGAGAGTGACCAGCAAGCCCTTAATGTAAGTTCATGAGAGAGAAAAGAAAAATTAATCACCCAATTAACTAGAAAATTTCAGACATTAGCAAATATCTCTCAATAATGAGCCTAAATATGAGCAGCTTCAACTGCACAATAAAGAGATACAGATTAATTCACTGGAATGAAAAAATGAAATTATTTATTATATCCAAGAAACACATCTCACTGGAAAAGACATCCAAAAACCAAGAATCAAAGGATGGAAGTCAATCTATCAAGAAAATAGAAGCAAAAAACAAGTTAATGTTGTTATACTGTTGTGTGATAAAGATCAAATTGAGTTAGCCAGAAAAGAAAGAAGGTCACTGCACATTACTTACAGGAGCAATTCATCAAAATATGTAACAGTTGACGATTTAAATGCAGTACCAGTTCCATAAAGCAAGCACTAATAGTCCCACAGAGTCTGATAACAATAATAGTGGGTAACTTCAGTACCTCACCCCCATCTTTTGTCATGTCACCTACATTAGAACACAACAAATTTCTTCATGGAGAAACTGCAACACATACTGACGAAAAGGATTTCACAGATGCTATAGAACATTCCAACTGAACATATACGGAGTATATATTCTCTTCTCCAGATACTGTGGGACTTCCTCAAGTGATGAAGCAAGTTTTATCAAATACCAAATAATTAATTTCTTGTATTTTTCACATCACAGTGAAGTAAAACTGGAAAACAATGGCAACAGAAAGAATAGAAACTACACAAATACTTAAGAGTGAACAATACATTCTTAAATGGTCAGTGGAATCATTGAGGAAACCTGGGAGAAGATTGTAAAATTCTGGAAGTCAAATGAGAAAACACAAATCTTTGGAATATAGTAAGAAAATTCTTGGAAGAAAGTTTATTGCTCAGTGTTTATGTTGGGGTGGGGGAGTAGAAGTGGAGAAGAGAGAAAGAGAGGGTAAGGGAGGGACAGAGGGAGAGGGAGAGAGAGAGAGAGAGAGAGAGAGAGAGAGAGAGAGAGAGAGAGAGAGCTCAAATAACCTAATGATGTAACCCAAGGTCTTAGAAAAGAACAAGAACAAGGCAAACCCCAAAACAGTAGGTGACAAGAAACAGTAAAGACCACAAGATAAATTGGTGCAATGGAGTTGAAACTCTGATGGGTACTGTGTTGAACCCTAGTTTACCTTGAGTGTATTATTGTAACACTTTCAATGCCAATGAGAGAAGGCTCTCTTTGCAGTGTGCAATGGTGAATATGGAGACTCATTGTTGCTCAAGGTTCTGAGAATAAATTATGGTCTCATGCTCTGCCCTAAGCAACACAATGATAACATCCCTCTAAGGTTAATGGAACATCACAAAAGTGTCTTTCAGATTATGGACATGGACTATCTCAGATTACTCATGTCTTTCATTTATTTTAGTGATTCTAATGTTTTTGTTTTGTTTTTTTGAGACAGGGTTTCTCTGTGTAGCTTTGCACCTTTCCTGGATCTCACTCTGTCAACCAGGATGGCCTTGAACTCATGGAGATCCGCCTGTCTCTTGCCTCCCGAGTGCTGGGACTAAAGGCATGTGCCACCACCTCCCAGCTAGTGATTCTAATTTTAAACAGATACACCTTGCCCTTCTATTTAAGACATCTGTAGCATGAATCTTAAAAGTTCTTATTAATAAAAACAAACCTGGAGCCAGGTATTGGGGTGAACGCTGAAAGATCAGAGAAGCAGAACAAGCCACAGCTTCCTCACCTCGCCAATTCCTCAGCTGATCTCGTTTCCTCAGACTGGAAGCCTCTGAGTCCTCATCCAGAATGAATCTCAGTTGAACTGTGCTGCTCAAAAGCCTAAAAGCTTAACCAGGCTCTAGTTCCTAGTCCTCACTCCTTATATACCTTTCTGCTTCCTGCCATCACTTTCTGGGATTAAAGGCTCTTGTTACTACACCTGGCTGTTTCCAATGTGGCTTTGAATTCACAGAGATCCAGACAGATCTCTGCCTCTAGAATCCTAGGATTAAAGGCATGTGTGTCACCATTTTCTGGCCTTTATATATAGTGCTGTTCTGTTCTCTGACCCAGATAAATTTATTAGGGTGCACAATATTTTGGGGAACACAATATCACCACAGACACCCTTAAGCATGTTCATTCTGTTTTATTAAATTTCATCTTTGACATATTCATACATGTGTAAAGGCAGTCTACTCCAATTTCCCATCCTTGTTAGACCCCTTTCCTCCAACCCCAACAAATCCCTTTTCCACATTCACACTGTTTTGGTTTGTTTGGAATTTGACCTACTGAGTTCATCCACTACTTTCTCTGTGACCCTGGGTTTGGGACTATTCATTGGAGCTTAGTGAACAGACCAGTGGTTACACACCTAAAAACCATGAGTACCCCTATCCTAGAATCCTTCCATATCTAATGGCTAAGCAGGGATGTGTAGGACCTGTGATAACCTTTCTTTTCTATAAAACAGCCTATAGGCAGGGCCAGTCATATGCAGACTCAGTGCAGATAATCACAGCTGCTATGAGTTCAAGACTGAAATGATTTTGTCATTACCAGGATATGGCAGTTGTCAGTCATCCTTCCTATCATCCAGATCTTATATTCTTTCTTCTCTTTGGTGATGTTCCATTAACCTTAGAGGGGTGTTATCATTGTGTTTGCTTAGGGCAGAGCATGTAACCATAATTTATTCTCAGAACCTTGAGCAGCCATGAGTCTCCATATTCACCATTGCATACTGCAAAGACAGCATTCTCTCATTGGCATTGAAAGTAGTATCTGTCTATGGCTATAAACATAGTTATTTAGAAGATGGTTTGATGTCAAATCAATTTAATGAATAGCAGGAAAACATTCCTGACTAGGGCCTATGACTTCCCTAGCCACATGCTTTTGCCAAGACTTACAGTGCCATGCTTGGGTTCCTTTTTGCAAAGCAGGCTTCAGATCCAATCAGAGAGTGATTGGTTACCGCCATAATAGTTGTGCCACTACTACACAAATTGCATAGCAAGCGGTATTGTAGTCCATATGGTCCACAACTGGGTAAGACTATGGATGCCTTTTCAGTCCCTCCATGTAACACCTTCCAGTGGTATAAAAATCTAACTAGCAAGAGAGGAGTTTCTAGATAGTTCTAGTGTGTTTTCTCTATGTCTTGCAATCAAAGTATGCGGTGTCTTCGGCAAAAGGGTCTTATCTAGTTTTGGTAATCAACAAAGATGAATAGTAAGAGCGTGTATTGTTTGACAGCCTCCCTGACTGTCCAAGTTTGCTTTTTGTTTCTGTAACAAAAGAAACTTGGGGAAGAAAGGGTTTATTTGGCTTGTACTTCCTGATTAGAGTCCATCATTGAAGAAAGTCAGATTAGAAAACTCGAGGAGGAACAAGGGCAATAACCATGGAGTAATGCTGCTTACTGTCTCATTTTCCATGGCTTGGTCAGCTTGCTTTTGGATACAACCCAGGACCACCTGGTAGCCCAGGAGTAGCACTGCCCATATGAATTGGGTCCTCCCACATTAATATTAATTTTTTAAAAACCTGCCCCACAAACATGCCCACAGGACAATCTGATAGAGGTTAGCCCTCAATTGAATTTCCCTCTCCCCAGGTGACTACAGTTTGTGTCAAGATGACAAAAACCCATCAGTACACTAACCAACGACTCATATCCTGGTCCTGAGATTTTTGTTCTGTGACCAATGGTTCCAAGGAGCAGCAATGTCTACATGTACAGGTATCTCTCTTCTAAAACATTTTTTTTTCAAAGAATATATTTTTTGAGACAGGGTCTCACTATGCAACTCTTTCTGGCCTAGAACTCCCTATGTAGACCAGATAGGCCTTGAACTCACAGAGATAGGCCTGCTTCAGACTCCTAAGTGCTAGGGTAAAGCTGTGTGCCACCACTACTGGGAGTTCAAATAATATTTTTTAATTGGGTTGCAAGATAGTAGGTTTCCGGCCAGGCGGTGGTGGTGCACGCCTTTAATCCCAGTACTGGAGAGGCAGAGGCAAGCGGATCTCTGTGAGTTCGAGGACAGCCTGGACTAAAGAGTGAGTTCCAGGACAGGCTCCAAAGCTACACAGAGAAACCTTGTCTTGAAAAAACAAAAAACAAAAACAAAAACAAAAGATAGTAGGTTTCCATGAAGCTTTTCATACACCCTTTATTACGGTTATCTTTCCCCCATCCCAGTCCAAGAGGTGCGTGTACACCTCTCCCCTGTAAGCCTTCCCACCCCTGGCATTACTCCTCCCTACCTTCATTTTACCTATGTTGTAATACCCCCTTTCCTTACAGAATCCCCCAATGACCCGTTTTGAATTTCCTGGCCTTAACAAGTATTCCAAGTTAAGTCTACAAATTCAAGATTCGGGTCTGGGATCCACATATGAATTCTTGACAGATAATACACTAATCAAGAACACTACTGTAAGATTTTGAGTCTAAAACATCACCAATGACAACACATAAGTTATTTCATGGACCTCTTAGAAAGGAACAATACTGACTAACTATGGCAAACTGCCTTAAAGACAATCCTGTGGGGTGTGTAAATTGGTTCCGGGATCATCTCATTGCTGTGTAACACAGTTCCTCTAGAACAAGAGACTTGGCAATTTTTGTGTCTTCACGTACATGATCTGGCACCCGACAAACTATCATTCCTTATTTCTCAGAAACAACACATAATAAAACCATAAACTGTAGGTTCTTTCCTTCTTTATGATAAAGTAGTTACTTCTATACAAAAAGAGAAAACCTTATTCATTCTTTCAAAATTCCTTAATATCAAAAGCATGTCCCGCTGCTTTGTATTCCTGCCTTTCTACACACATAGCAAATTTTCACTTCAATACGAAGTTTTTAGAGGTTGGATCTTCAAGTGGCAATTAAACTCAACACATAATAGGAATATAATTCCAGCAAGATGGTGGCAATATGAGTAGATAAGGCCATGTTCATATCTGTTCAGACAATGGCAAGAATGATACAACTGTCACTGACCCATCAGCTGTTGTAGAAGTTGTCAATGGTAAGACATATCAAAAATTCACTGTGACAAAGGCACGGTTTCTGCAAGCCAATGACATATATAGGAGGAAAACAAACAATAGAATCATTAAATCAGGTCACCAGTTCTGATGGGTAGGATCATTGGTCCTGAACTAGTAGTTCTACAGATGTACTCTAGCTAGTAGATTCCTAGAGCATCCCTGAGACATTTTCAGGAAGTCTGTGGGCTCAAAACTACGCCCACAAGAACACTAAAATGCGCTTTGCCTGTTTCCTCTCATTTTCTCAGTGGGGCAGAGGAGGCTTTCCAGAAGCCACACAGCATGCAGCGCCACAGCAAACAGACCTCAAAAGCAGAGGGGAGAAACTCCGTCTACGACACTGAATTTCTGAGATGCTCTTTGTGTTCCTTTTCTTGTTCTAGAAAGTGTGTTTTCATTTAAAATAGTATCCATAGAAATATGATATTCATTTATTATTATTTAGATGAATTAGATGAATGATTTTCTAACTTCTAATACGGTAACTATCGATGGCTATAATAGTGAAGTACCTGAATCACTGTTCTAGTAAAACAATCACCGTAGGCATTAAAGATATGTCTTCAGCCACTGACCAAACCTTGTAACTGGAAATGGATCAACACCATAGGAAAACCCAAGCAGCAGGTATGTATGGTGGCACACACCTGTAATCCTGCCACTCAAGAGGCTAAGTCAGGACTCTAAATTCCAGGACAGCCTAAGCTACAGAATAACTTCAAGGCCAGCTAGAAATGCATAGTGAGGCTATGTCCCAAAATAGAAAGAAATCAAAATCAAGGGAGAAAAGAAAACTCAAACAGAAAACTCTGCCATAAGTTATTAAAACCAAAAGTACTCATGAAATGAACTGTGGTATTTCCACAGGATATATGTTCACTGTTTTCACATAACTTTGTGTGTGTGTGTGTGTGTGTGTGTGTGTGTGTGTGTGTGTGTGTGTGTATGTGTGTGGTCTGTGTGCAGGCATGTGTGTGTATCCATAGGTATATCCATCCTTCCCTTTCTATCTCTCCTGTCTTTTCATGCCACATGGTTACCCTGCAGCATCAGTCTTGTGTAAATTTAGCTCATTGGAGCCTGTAGCCAAAGCAAATATAGAATTCCTTCAAACAGGCTCTTCCACAATCAACTTACCAAACATTCGCGTGAGTTTCTCCTCTTTCATGGTGTCCTTCAAATCCAACCTTTTTGTCCCTTTCCATGAGTACATCTTTATTATCAACTTGATGTCTCTGGGCACGTCAGTGACAGTGTGTGTAGAGGAGCTGACCTGACATGGGATGACTCACCTGACTGTAGGCAGCACTTCTCTGTGGGTGACAGGTCTGGACTCATTCGTTCGTCCCTCTCTGCTTCTGTCGATGGAGCCGATGTAACCAATGCTTTCATGCTCATGCCGCCCTCCTCCCATGCCATAACGCTTCAAACCAAGCCCTTTCTTCCTTAAGCTGTCAGTCATTTTCCCAGAGCACTAGGGAAAGTAACTAATACAGAGATTGGCAATGAGGAGCAGGATTGCTGCTGGGATGCACGTAATCACGTGCTTCATAGACCTTTGCAACTGGATTGCAAGAGTCCTAGAGTGCTAGAATGCTATAGGAACAGTGGAACAGGCCATTCTGGTGGAAATGCGGAGGACCAGAGTGCTAAAAGTAGCATGAACAGTTAGATTGTGCTCACAAGTTTTCAGAAGGAAATGGGGCTCTATTAGGAATTGGGGTTGAGGCCACTTGTGTGAATATTCAAGCAAACCCTCATTTCTGTCTGTCTGATCCCTGAGAGCTTTAGTGAGGCTAGATTTAAAACTAGCAGACTAGATTGTTTGACAGAGGAAATCTCAAGACCACTTCATATCCAGGCCGTGCTCTGTTGGGGCTTCTCTTAGTCAGATCTACAGTGAGAAAGAGCACAAAACACAAATGTACAGTTTGGTGAGACAAGACTTATGAGCAAATGTAGAGTTTCCGACAAGGCAAGTGCAAAGAAAGCGGATTGTTGGAGTGGTCGGGGCCAGTACAGAGAACTCCAATAACCGGAGGTGACCCGGGTAAGTGAAGAGGTGGAAGCAGAAAGCAAGGATCAGCTGAGGTCATGGAAACCCTCCAACACGGACTTACAGCCTTCACAGCCACCAAAACCATGAACACCACATCTGCTGCTCAGACCAAGGGCTCCAACTTCCACCCCCACTTTCCCAACAGGTTGAACAAAGCTGAAGAGAAACAGTAAGGACAGAAATGAGACTTTCACCCCTCAACAGAGTTGTACTAGAAATTCACTTCCAAAGGGAACTGGTCCACATTCCACTGGGTGTTACCAAATGTAGTCCTATAGGTTTGAAAGAGAGCTGGAAATTGAAGCTTTCAAATCAGTGTAGTCGACTCCTTGAGTCACCATGAAGACAGAAAGAATTCAAGCCGTCTCCCAACTAGGAAGAAATGCCACCTGTTATATTTTTATTCTAATGCATTTTATTATGTTTGTCTATGGTAATTTCGTATTTTTATTTGTTTATTTTTGTTTTGTTTGCTTTGTTTTTTGAGACAGGGTTTCTCTGTGTAACAGTCCTGCCTGTCCTGGAACTCGCTCTGTAGACCAGACTGACCTCAAACTCATAGAGATCTGCATCCCTCTGCCTCCCAAGTGCTGGAATAAAGGCGTGCGCCACCACTGCCCGGCAGTATTTTTATTTTATCATCTCTGCTCTAGCCTATATGCCACTTAAAAGTGTTGCTTTCATTTGCATACTGCTCATTCAGGTTTTAGGATTGTCCTGTGTTGTTTCTTTACCCAGTTTACTGGTCGACAGTCTCCGCTGTTCTTCTGATCCATAACACACACATTTACTCATTCCCTCTTACCTCTTCACTCTTCCTTATCCTCTCCTCTTCATACTCATTGAGTATGGCTTTCCACAACCTTAACAATCACTAAAATCCATGGACCCTAACAGTTTCCCAACTTTCACCTCCCAGCTACCTTTCTCATCTGAGTATTTCAGGAGATCTAATACTACTATATATCTACAGGGAAATATTCTTACCCTACTACTTTCTTCTCACTCTCAATCTTATCAACTAAAATCTTAGTATACTTAACAGTACCTTTGTTCATCTGTACTCTGGCAGTTTTTGAAGTTAAAAGAATAACTGCTGTTAATTGGCTGACATGATATTTACATAGTGTGTATACAGTAGCTGTGTCTGCTCTTACAGTTAATGTTTTGCTTTGGTAGTAATATGCAGGTTGGATAAAGCAACCTGAGCTACTGGACTAAAGATCTAACTTCCTAAATATGTACCTGAACTCTATCATCCCTAGCCCAAAATGAACATTGCACATATTTTAACTGAAAGAATATAGATGATGAAAAAATATCCAAGCAATGAAATAATCAAGACGCATGAATCCCAATGCAGTAATATAAGAACCTTGCAAATCAATGCAGTGTAATGCCTCCAAAAGTACTAATCCCACAGTAATGGCCTCCAGTGGGATTGTACTGAATGAAATTGAAATCCCAAACAACTCAAAATAATGACAATAAGTATGTATGAAGAAATCAGAGGAGAAAATTGATTTATTAACAAATCTCAAAAGAACACATATAAACAGCTGGATGAGATCCAGAATTTGAGACAAGATATGAAAGAAAATTTCAATAAAGAGAAATACTGATGAAAAATTGCTGACATGCTGGAAATGAACAACATGGTAAGTCAAGGAAAGAACTCCATGAAAAGCCTCATCAGCAGGGCAGAGCAAAGAGGGGGCAGAGCATCTGAGCTTGAAGACAAGGTGGCAGGATGGGGACATTCCAACAAGAGCCATGACAAATTGATAAGAAGTTTGGATTGGTGCTTTCAAAACACTCAGGACACTATGGGAAGACCAACCCTAAGTCTCATGGACAAAGGAGGAAAAGAAGAATATCATTCCAAAGAAAGAAAACAAGAAAATTACCAAAATCTAGAAGAAGAGATACCCATTCAGATAAAGAGGCATTTAGGACATGAAACAGGCTTGCCTGTTGCCAGGCCACAACCTCCCCCTCATCATACTATAAACCAGAATGAAGAAAATATGTAGAAAGCAGTATGAGAAACACCAAGTAACATATAGAGGTAGGTCCTTCAGAATAACAGAAAATTTCTCAATAGAAACTTTGAAAGTCAAGAGAAATTGGAATGCTGTATTTCAAGCTTTGAAAGACAACTTCCATCCCAGACAAATATATCCAGCCAAAGCAAATTGAAGGGAAAAAGAAAACTTTCAATGATAAAAACAAGCTAGAAGTATCTATGACCACTAAGAAATTACTTAATGGAATCAATGCATCCATAATGCCACAGTAAAGATAAGCCATGCTTGAAGCCAGAGAGGACTGAGGAGAAAACTCAGCTGACAAAGTGCTTGCCCTGCAAGAGTGAAGATCCAAGTTTGATCCCAGAACCAACGGAGACCCACAGCCTTAGCAGCTGTACTGGAGGCCAGAGTAGTCCTAGGAACCAAAGAGAAGACACCTCCCACTACCTACTAAACCCCTTTAAACATATCCAACAACCCAGACTGTACCTGCTCCCCTGGGCTCCATACCAAGGATCACAGTCCTCACAGCCTTATAGGAGCTGATCCTAGGAATCCCAAGTAAGACACTGCCTATTGCCCACAAAATCCTTTAAAGTCTGCCTAACAACCCCAGATTGCACACTCCCACCTGCCACCACCACCACCACCACCACCACCTTGGAGCTCCATATACTGGTCTACAACTTCTGAAGAAGACTTCTGCTTTATCAAAGGTCAGGCAGTATCTAAGAATCCCAGGGAAGACACCCACCATGCACTGCCCGCTAAACCCCTTTAAACCTGTCTACCAACTCCAGACAGCACCCTCTCTCCTAGGCTCCATATCCTGGTCTATAACTTTGGAAGACAACTTAAGCTTTACCAGAAGCCAGGCCAGATCTAGGGACCTCTAGCCCCCAAAACTCTAGAAAGGATAACCTACTGGACCTGAAGACATGCTAGTCACAAGAACCCTTGACCATTTAGGACAGAAGACCAGAGAGGAAAGAGAAGCCAAGAACAAAACACACATCTAACAAAGACAAATGCAGGAATCAACATCTAGACCTATAATCATATCAAATCCAGATGCCTAAATGCCAGTGTAAGAACACAGTCAATAACAGGAAGTGCAATATGGCATCACCAGAGCCCAGCTATCCTACAACAGCAAGACCTGAACAATCCAACACAGCTGAAGCTCAAGAAAATGACCTTAAAAATGGCTTTATCAAGATAATAGAGGTCCTTAAAGAAGATATGCACAACTCCATTAAAGAAACTGAGGAAAAGACAAACAAAAAATTGGAAGAAATGAATACATCCGAAAAAGAAAGCCAAGAAAAACAAACAAATAGATAAAGGAAATTGTCCAAGACTTGAAAAAGAAAATAGAAGCAATAATGTAAACACAAACAGAGGGAATCCTGGAAATAGAAAATCTGAGTAAGTGAACAGAAACTGCAGATGCAAGCATCACCAACAGAATACAAGAGATGGAAGAAAGAATCTCAGGCATTGGAGATACAATAGAAGAAATAGATTCATCCATCAAAGAAAATGTTAAATCTAAAAAAATCCACACACAAAACATCCAGGAAATCTGTGACACTGTGAAAAAACCAAATGTTAGAATAATAGGAATAGAAGAAGGAGAAGAAACCCAACTCAAATACCTGGAGAATATATTTAACAAAATTATAGAAGAAAATTTTCCCAACCTAAATAAGGACATGCCTATAAAGTTACAAGAACCTTATAGAATACCAAATAGATTGCATCAGAAAAGAAAAATCTCCTTGCCACATAATGATCAAAACACTGAACATACAGAACAAAGAAAGAATATTAAAAGTGGCAAGGGAAAAAAGGCCAAGTAACATATAAAAGCAGACCTATTAGAATCGCACTGACTTCTCAATGGAGACCCTAAATTCCAGAAGGGCCTGGACTGTTGTCTTGCAGACTCTAAGAGACCGCAGACAGCAGACCAGACTGCTATATCCAGCAAAACTGTCATCAACATAGATGAAGAAAACAAGATATTTCATAACAAAGTCAAATTTAAATAATATCTATTCGCAAACCTAGCCCTATAGAAGGTGCTAGAGGAAAACTCCAACCCCAGGAAATTAGCTACACCCACAAATCACAGGCAATAGATAATCTCACACCAGCAAAACCCAAAGAAGGGAAACACACACACACACACATCACCATCATCAACAACAACAAACAACAACAAAATTACAAGGATTAACAATCATCGATCATTAATAACCCTCAGCATCAATGAACTCAATTTGCCAACAAAAAACACAGGCTAGCAGACTGGATAGGAAAACAGGATCCATCATTCTGCTACATACAAGAAACACACCTCCACATCAAATATAGACATTACCTCAGGGTAAAGAGCTGGAAAAAGATTTTCTAATCAAATGGACTTAAGAAGCAAGCTGGTGTAGCTATCCTAATATATAACAAAACAGACTTCCAAACTCAAATTAATCAAAAGAGGTGGAAAAAGACATTTCATATTCATCACAGGAAAAATTCACCAAGATGATGTCTCAATTGTGAACATCTGTGCCCCAAATATAAGGGTATACACTTGTAAAAGAAGCATTACTAAAGCCTAAATCACATATAGAACCACACACACTAATAATGGGAGACCTCAACACCCCATTCTCACCAATGGACAGGTCTGCCAGACAGAAACTTAACAGAGAAATAACAGAACTAACAGATGTTATGACTCAAATGAACATAACAGACATCTACAAAACATTTCACCCAAACACAAAATGTAGATGTAGTTCAGTGGTCTTATTAAACAAGAAACACAGAGCTGATTCAGAGAAGAAAGCCAAGAGGTCAGAGCCAAGAGCCTCACCCTTCCTGATTCAGGGATCCTCCTCAGCCCAGAGAGCTCTCCGAAAAGAGGAGCCCTCCTTCCTGTGTGTCTGTCTCTATATCTCTCTGTTCTGGCTTCTGATTGGTTGTAAACCCAATCATGTGACTGCCTCGTCACTGCCTGTATGTACCGCCCTCCAGGTCCTTAAAGGTGTACACCACCACTGCCACACACTTGCTATGGCTATACACTTTCTTTGCAGCACCACACTGAACCTTCTCCAAAATTGACCACATACTCAATCATAAAGTAAATCTCAAAAGATACAAAAAATTATAATAACCCCCTGTATCTTATCAGATCATCATGGATTAAAACTGGATTTAAAAAAAAAACAGAAACAACAAAAGCCTACAAACTCATGGAAATTGAACAACTCACTACTGAGTTACAACTGGGTCAAGGGAGAAATAAGAAATTAAAGACATCCTAGAATTCTGTGAAAATGAATGCACAACATACCCAAACTTATGGGATAAAATGAAAGCAGTGCTGAGAGGAAACTTCATAGCACTAAGTGCCTGCATAGTGCTATGAATTTGGAGAACTCTGGTATTAGAGACTTAATGGTACACCTGAAAGCTCTACAAGAAGACACACCAAAGAGGAGTAGATGGCAGGAAATAATCCAAATGAGTGTTGAAATCAATAAAATAGAAACAAAAAGAATAATACAAAGAATTAGTGAAACAAAGAGTTAGTTCTTTCAGAAAATCAACAAAACAGATAAACCCTTATCCAAACTAAAAGGCAGATAGCATATTCAAATCAACAAAATCAGAAACAAAATGGGTGACATAGCAACACACTCCAAGGAAATCATTAGATCAGGCTTCAATAACCTGTACTCTACAAAATTGGAAAATCTAAAAGAAATGGACAAATTTTTTGATAGATACCACTTACTTAAGTTAAATCAAGATCAGATAAACAATTTAAATAGACCTATAACCCCTAAGAAAATAGAAGCATTCTTTAAAATTCTCCCAACCAAAAAAAAAAAGGGCCAGATAGCTTTAATGCAGAATTCTACCAGACTTTCAAAGAAGAGCTAATACCAACACTCTTCAAATTGTTCCACAAAATAGAAACAGAAGAAATATTGTCGAATTCTTTCTGTGAGACCACAGTCACCCTGATACTCAAACCACACAAAAGCTCAATAAAGACAATTACAGTCCAATATCACTCATGAACATTGATGCAAAAATACTCAATAAAATACTCATAAATTGAATCCAAGAACACAGCAAAAAGATCATCCACCATGACCAATTAGGCTTTATCCCAGAGATCCAGGGATGGTTCAACGTACAAAAATTTGTCAATATACTCTACCATATAAACAAACTGAAAGAAAAAAAGTGTATGATCATCTCTTTAGATGCTGAACAAGTCTTTGACAAAATCCAAGCCCCCTTCATGATAAAAGTCTTGGAGAAATCAGGGATATAAGAAACACACCTAAACAAAATACAAGCAATATACAAGCTGATTGTCAACATTAAATTAAATGGAGAGAATTCTACTCAAAGCAATTCCACTAAAATCAGGACTAAGACAAGGTTATCCACACTCTCTATACCTATTCAATATAGTATTTGAAGTTCTAGCTAGAGCAATAAGACAACTAAAGGAGATCAAGGGGCTACAAATTAGAAAGGAAGAAGTCAAAGTATAATTATTCACAGATGATATGATAGTATACATAAGCAACCCAAATAACTCTACCAGGGAAGTCCTACAGCTGATAAACACCTTTAGTCAAGTGGTTGGATACAAGATTAACTGAAAAAAATTGGTAGCCCTCCTATATACAAGTGATAAGTGGGCTGAGAAAGAAATCAACACCCTTTACAATAGCTCAAACAATATAAAATATCTTGATGTAATTCTAACCAAGCAAGTGAAAGATCTGTATGACAAGAACTTCAAGTCTTTGATGAGAGAAATAGAAGAAGATATCAGAAGATGGAAAGATCTCCCATGCTCATGGATCAGTAGGATTAACATACTAAAAATAGTCATCTTACCAAATGCAATCTACAGATTCAATTCAATCTCCATTAAAATCCCAACACAACTCTTTACAAACTTTGAAAGAATAATACTCAACTTCATATAGAAAAACAAAAACTCCAGGATAGCTAAAACAGTTTTGTACAATAAAAGAACTTCCAGAGTTCACCATCCCTGGCTTCAAGCTCTACTACAGAGCTATAGTAATAAAAACTGCATCGTACTGGCATAAAAACAAACAGGTAGACCAATGGAATAGAATCCAAGACCCAGATGTAAATCCACATACTATGGACACCTGATTTTTCACAAAGAAGCCAAAATTATAAAGTGAAAAAAAAAGCATTTTCAACAAATGGTGCTGGTCTAACTGGATTTGGCATGTAGAAGAATGAAAATCACTCCATACTTAAGACTCTGCACAAAACTCAAGTCCAAGTGGATCAAAGATCTCAATATAAATCTATAAACACTGAGCCTGATAAAAAGAGAAAGTGGGAAATAATCTAGAATGCATTGATGCAGGACACAACTTCCTGAACAGAACACCAATAGCACAGACACTAAGACTGACAATCAATAAATGGGACCTCATGAAATCAAAGTTTCTATAATGCAAAGGACAGTGTCAATAGAACAAAATGGCAGCCTACAGAATGGTAAAAGTTATTCACCCACCCCACACCTTACAGAGGGCTGATTTCCAAAATATATAAAGAACTCAAGAAACTAGATATCAACAAACAAATAATCCAATTTTAAAAAAATGAGGTACAAATCTAAACAGAATTCTCAACAGAATCTCAAATGGCCAACAAACACTGAAGGAGATGTTCAACATTCTTAGCCATCAGGGAAGTGCAAATCAAAATGACTCTGAAGTTTCATCTTATGCTGTGGAATAGTCCTCCTGCACACTATAAAGACTTGTCACTTGAATTAGTTTAATAAAACACTGATTGGCCATTAGCCAGCAGACAGTATAGGTGGGGTGACCATAATAAGGATGATGAGAAAGAGAAGGACAGAGTCAGAAGAGATGCTAGCCAGCCACCAAGCAAGCAAGACATGTAAAAATGAGGTAACAATCCATGAGCCACATGGCAAAGCATAGGTAAAAATATGGGTTAATTTAAGTGTAAGAGTTAGTAAGTAACAAGCCTGAGCTATCAGCTGAGCATTTAGAATTCATATTCAGACTCTGAGTTGGTTACTTGGGACCAGGTAGCCAGGACAGGAAACATCTGTTTAATAATCTTATACTTGTCAGAATGGCTAAAGTAAAAAAAACACAGGCATCAGCTCATGCTGGAGAAGATGTGAAGCAAGGGGAACACTCCTCCATTGCTGGTGGAACTGCAAACTTGTACAGCCACTCTGGAAGTCAGTGTAGTGGTTTCTCAGAAAATTGGGAATCAACCTACCACAAGACCCAGCTATACCACTCTTGGGCATATACCGAAAAGATACTCAATCATACCACAAGGACACTTGCTCAGCTATGTTCATAGCAGCTTTATTTATAATAACCAGAAACTGGAAACAACCTAGATGTTCCTCAATTGAGGAATGGATAAAGAAAACATGGTACATTTACACAGTGGAGTATTACTTGGCAGTTAATAACAAGGACACCAGGAAATTTCAAGGCAAATAAATGGAACTAGGAAAATATCATCCTGAGTGAGGTAACCCAGGCTGAGAAAGATAAACATGGAATGTACTCACTCATAAGTGGGTATTAACTGTAAAATAAAGGATAACTATGCTACAATCCACAGCCCCAAAGAGGCTAGATAACAAGAAGGGTTCATGGGAAAGACATCCATATAGGCACACATACAAAAAAATTAGTCAAGCAAAAGAGAAGTAAGAGAACACTACAAAATGAACAACGTGACAGCAATGAGTACACACTTCTCAATAATAGCTTGAAACTTTAATAGTCACAGTTCCATACTTAAGAGACACAGACTAGCAGAGGCTATTGAAAGACAGGATCCATCTCTTCTATGAGCTGCTTCCAAGAAACACAACTCACTATAAATGACAGACACCAGCTTGGAGAAAGTTGTTTCAGGCAAATGGAGCTAGGAAACAAGCAAATGTCACTGTACTAGTATACGACACAATTGGCTTCAAACCAATACTAGTCAAAGGAGATAAAGAGGGTAACCAATTAAGAAAACATTACAATTCTAAGCACATACACACTGAACATCTGAAGGCAGAGATACTAAATTTCCTAAAACAAATACTAGAGATAAAGTTATACATTAACCCTAACATTAATAAGAGGTGACTTAATATCCCACTCTCATCAGTTGACAGATCATCAGAGAGAGGGGGAGAGAGAGAGAGCAAGGGAGAGAGAGAGAGAGAGAAAGGGAGAGAGAGAGAAAAAATATTTCAATTAAATGACATCATAGACCAAGGAATTAAATGGACATCTACGGAACATTTTATCCAAACACTGTAGAAAATCATTCTTCTCAGAAATCTATGCAATGTTCTCATAAACAGATTATATATTAGGGCACAAGCAAGTATTAACAGATGAAATAATTTCTTATAGTCTATCTCATCACATTTGAATAAAACTACAAGCCAACAGCTATAGAAACCATAACATATTCACAAACACACGATGATTTAAAATACTACTGAATAATGAATGGGTCCGGTGGCCCTAACATTGTCCTCTTACATCTTTGGACTTCTGCACTCATGTGCACATACCCACATGCAGACATAGACACATAATTATAAATAAGTCTTTTAGAAAGTTTTTCACCATAATCACAGTGGTGTGGAGATGCAGAGATGATTCAGCATATGCAAAACAATAAACCTGACATGTCATATAAGTGGGCTGAAGGACACAAATCACACAATCATCTTAATAGATGCAGAAAAGGATCTCAATAACTCCAACATTCCTTCATGATAAAAGTCCTGAAAAACAACGGAAATATAAGGAATATACCGCTACATAATAAAGGCTACCTGTAAGGAACTGGCAGCCAAATTAGACCAAATGGGGAAAACATCTCAGCATTTGGACTAAAATCAGGAATAAGACAAGGGTGTACATTTTCTCTGTTCTCATTCAATATAGTGCTGGAAGTCCTAGCTGGAGCAATAAGAGAGGCAAACAAAGGGATAGCAACAAGAAAGGGATAAATAAAAGAATAATTATTCGCAGATAATACAGTTCTACATATAAGAGACTCCAAAGGCTCCACCAGAAAACTCTCAGAACTGATAAACACTTTCAACAAAGTGGCAGGAAAGAAATTAACACCTAAGACCCAGTAGATTTCATATAAACCAATGATGAACATGCTAAGGAAGAAATGAGGAAAAATACTCTCATTCACAGTAGTCTAACAGATAACACAATAAATTAAAAATTTGAACTCAACCTCGTCAAGTGTACTGGTTAGTTTTTATGGTCAGCTTGATACAGTGTAGAGTCAGCTGGGAATAGGGAACCTCAAGCGAGTAGTTTCCAAGATCAGATTTTCTTGTGGCTATGTCTGTAAGAGACTGCCCTGATTGACGGCTGATGTGGGAGGGCCAAGTCTACTGCGGGTAGCTCCATCCCTAGGCAGGTGATTCTAAGCTGTATGAGAAAGCTCGCTGAGTATGGGGCGGAGAGCACGTCAGTTCACAGCATCCTTTCACAGCTTCTGCTTTGGGTCTCTCCTTGAGTTCCCCACCTTTGCTTCCCTCTGTGGTAGACTATACGACCTGCAGTGCAAGCTGAAAACAAATAAAAACCCCTCTACTCTTCTAACTTCTTTCAATCGTGGTGTTTGTTGCAGCAACAAAAAGCAGGCCAGAACACCAAGGAAGTGAAAAATCTCTAAGGAAAACATTTAAACGCTCATAAAATGAACTGAAAAAGACATTAGAAGAAGAAAAGACATCCCATGATCATGGATCAGAAGAAATAAGATGAAATGGATATTCTACCAAGACAATCTACAAATTTGATGCAATTCCCATAAAAAAAAATTTCAATATGACTCTTCACAGAAATAGAAAAATAATCTTTAAAAAAATCGCTAAGAAGCACAAAAGATCTCAGACAAACAAAGGAATCCTGAAAAAAAAATAGCTACAGGTATCACCATCCCTAATTTCAGTCTATCCCACAAAGCCATCATAACAAAACAGCATAGTCCAGCATAAAAACAGACACATAGGTCACTGGAACAGAAAGACCCAGACATAAACTCAGTTGGTTTTTGACAAAAATGTCAAAAGTACTCAGCAGAGAGAATACGGTTTCTGTAACAAGGGGGAAACTCTAGAACTAGACATGAAGAATCTTTCTATCTTGGTTTGCACAACCATCAACTTGAAATATAACAAAGACCTTACTGTTAAGTCCTGAAACTCTGAACTTGCTTGAGGAAAAAGTAAGAATAATTCAAGATGTAGGTGTATTTAAAGACTGTCTTTTTTTTTTTTACTTATTTTTATTTTATGTGAATGGTTGTTTTCCCTGCATGTAGGTCTGTGTGAGGGTGTCAGATCCCCTGGAACTGGAGTTGCAGACAGGTGTGAGCTGCCACTTGGATGCTGGGAATTGAAGCTAGGTCCTCCAGAAGAGCAGCCAGTGTTCATAACTGCTGAGCTCTCTCTCTCCAGTTCCCTGCCCGAAGACTTTCTTAACAGGACACCTATTTCAAGAAATCAGACCAAAGAAAGTGGGACTTTATAAAAATCCAAAACCCTCTATACAGCAAAGAAAACAGTTGAGTGAAGAGATTACCTACAGAATTAGAAAGAAAGTCTTTGTCAGCTGTACATCTGCTATGTACTAATATTCAGAATATACAAAGAACTAAAGAGAATAAAACAGTAAGAAGAAAACAACCCAATTAAAAACAGGTTATGGAATTGAGTACTGAGTTCTCAGAAGAAGAGCTACACACGGTCATCTGCTGTGCCATTGCACAGCTTGGTTTCCAGAACCCTGACTAGGGACAATGAGGCAATGAGGGAATGACAGATACAGGGATAGGGAAGGCTGGGACTGGGTAAGCTGGGCTCTCTGATGGGGAAGCTCAGGCTGTTTGTTACATACAGTTGGACAGGAAGGTGGGGCTAATGCACACAGCTGAAGGAAGACATTGAGATAAACAAGGAAGCAAGGTTACTTCAGACAGTGAACAATGACCCAAAACCTAATCTCCACAGGACCTCTGTCTCTGTAGGGGAGCAGGCTGCTATTATCCTAGATGAGAAAGCTGTGAGTGACAGTTTCTACATACACTGTTAACGTTTGTGCTTGGACCCAGGGAAGGTTTTACCACCCCATCTAAGCCTCACCAGGCGAGGGCTTTTCCACTCCTATGGGTCTGAGTCACTGGGATCCTTAACATGGCCGTGCCCATGCTCAATACACATTTGCTCAGGACTTCACTCGCTCCCTGCACATTCCCATATCGAACACATCCACATCCACTCAGAGCTTCATTTACTCCTTACATGTTCAATCGGGCCTTCCTCCACCCCTCGCAGTCAACAAATGTTTTTTAAAGCATTCAGAATACTTAGCCATTGGGAAAATGCAAGTTGAAGCTTCTTTGAGAGTCTACCTCACCCAATCAGAATGACTAATAACCAGGGAAAAAAGTGACTGGCAAGGGTGTGAGGAAAGAGGAAGTCCATTCGATATTAGTGGGAGTGCAAACCGGTATAGCCACTATGAAAACCAATTCTAAGGTTTCTCCAGAAACGGAATTACCACAAAGCTCCAGCTATGCTACTCTTCAACATATATCCAAAAGACTCCATATCCTATCCCAGAGATTCACACATCTTCATCTTTATTGTCCACCCAGTCGCAAAAACAAGAAAATCGAACCAGTCAAGATGCCTACTAATCGATGACAGGATTATGAAAATGTTGCACATAGATATGCACAAAGGAACTTTATTTAGCCATAAGAAAAACATACAATTATGATGCTTGCAGAAAAATGGATGGGACTGGAAAATATATTAAGTAAGGTGACCCAGACTCAAAAACAAACACTGCAGGTTGTCTTTCATAACTTGTCTTCCAGCTTCTGGTTTTACATATGTATAGAAATACACATTTGTGTGGGTATAGGTCATGAAACTAGAAAGGGACCTATGAGAGATGAAAGAGATCTTAAGAGAAAGTTGGAGAGGAGGAGAAAAGAGAGTGATAAAATGTATGTGACATGAAATCTAGAGAGGGGATGGGGGAAGGAGACCACTGGGAAGAGGGATGTGAGTGGGAGAAGAAACTCAAAAAAAATAAAAGCCTGTGTGGAAATGCCAAAACAAAACAACAACAAAAAAACCTATTCCTTTGTGTGCTGATTTTTTAAGCTTATATTTAAACTCATTAAGACCTCTCAGCTATCTTGAGACCTGTGTACAGCCAAAGAAGTGCTCAGAATGCAAGTCAGAAACAGAACTGCAAGGCCCAAGTGAACGGCTAACTTGTACAGCCATGGAAGTCCAAGGAGTAGGAACAAGGCATGCAACCGACTGCTGAGAGTTAGCAGTCTGCTTATGTCTGTCAGCAGTGGATCTAGAACGTCCATTGGCAGCCGATCGCTAGGACCACCTGAGAGACACACTTGGCTCTTAGTGACACGATCCCTAGAGATCTGTGCCCTGGGCCTGTGACATTCTGGACTAGCTGTCACATTCTCAGTGGTAGCTGATATGTGGCTGGTGTTTTTAACGTGTTCAATTAAGCACCTCTTCTGCTGTCTGAGATGAAGGACACTAAGGAAGTCATTAAGTTCAAGTAACTTAAGCTATCAAACAGAAAGAATAGTTCCCACAGCAAAATAGGTTCCTCTCCCCTGCTCCTCCAACCCCTCCCCAGAATCCAGCTCAGTGTTTCTTTAAAGATTAAAGCAGACTGCTTACGTTTGCCAGCAGCTTATCATATGGCAGTTAGTATCCTGTGTGGTAGGCTTTAATCTCTGTAACTAACCCTATACACAGATCCTATTACTACTCCCTTTTTAATGATGAGAAAGTCAATGGAAATGTTTAATTACTTCCTCCTGAGGAACACAGTCCAACTAGAAAAGTCTGGACTCAGTTCCAGGTGATGTGACCACAGAGCCATGGATGTGACAGCTAGGTGACATCATCCACTGAATAACACCTTTACCAGAGAGGAGGGTCACTAGCTCATCTTTTTTCTCATAGGAAAGCTATTTACTTCAATGAACTCTTAATTTGCCTTGATTTAAGATCCATTATTATTTGTGTCTAATAACGCATCACTAACGTGGACTTTATTTGCATTCTGTATGTATGTGGTATGTATGCATGTGTGTGGGTACAAATGTTAGTGCATGTGTGTGGATCAGTCTCCATTGTCATTTATTGAGGCAGGGTCTCGCACTGAGCCCAGAGCTTACTGATTCCTCTTAGTTCAGATTGCCCCAGGAATCAATGTCCAACTCCCCAATGCTGAAATTACAGGTGGCCTCTCTGCCTGCCTGGCCTTCACATAGGTACTGGGGATCCACATGTGAGTCTCCATGCTTGCAAAGCATGCACTTTATCCTGTCCCAAACTACCTTCCTTTTCCTTCAGTTCATTGACTTCTTTTTCACATGACGTTTTCTGAGACTCATCCATCCTTACTCCCTTGTGCCCAAATGTGGATTACCCACCCACCAAAGGCATTACCATTTATTCTCCAACTGCCTAGTTGCATATGTAAGTTTGAGCTTCCAAGAACCCCTTGAGTCTGTGCCTTGGTGAATCCACCTAGCTCTTTCTGCTAATGATGTCTTACCTATTTAGTCTAATTCTGCTTTCCTTCCTGTCCCTGTACCTCTGTAACATTGATCCTAAAGAAAGAACTTAACCAGAAGCGAAATGGAATGGGTGGGCGTCTGAGTACCTGAGTGTGAAAGTCAACTCCACAATCTTTCAAATAGGCAAAGCAAAACCCTTGTCCATTGCCATTCTGCTGACAGATTGCATGGAAGGCATCTGCCATGAGCAGAATTAGCACTGAAGCAATTTCCCCTTTTTTGATGTAAACAATTGCCTTTCAGGGCACAACAGCACTCAAGGTGTTTGAGCTACATGCTTATTTTAAGATCTTTTGTTTACTTTCAGATCTTCATAGGTCATTGACATCCCATTTAGCCCTGGTGACCCTGTGTATACAGTTTTGATCTATATTAAAAAGTATGCTTGGGGATAACATTAACATCGCCATCTCAGCCACACATCAGCAAACAAGCTTCTGCTTGATCCTATGCTCAATCACTCAACGGTTTCAATGCAAACAAATGCTCAGGGCAACCAGCCTAGCTAGCTTGATTTCTATGCAGATGAAGGTACCAGCCACGCAAACGCCAATGAAATAACTTAATCAAACAATGAATACAGTATCTCTGACTTCAATTAGAGAGAAACATAAATCACATCTAAGAACATATGGGGTCTACTTCCACGATTTCACTTGAAGCTCAGAAGTTATTGCTCCTCTCTAGTGTTTTTATTCTCTGTAAGAGGAAGGGAAAGGATAATATTGCTGAATCATTTTTTTAGCTTATTTTTTAGTGAAGGAATCTCCCTTAGACTTTCATCACTAACAAAACACTTGAGAGAAACGGTTTAAGGGAGTGATGATTTATTTTGTTCATGGATTCAAAGGTTTCGGCTCACAGCTGTCTCAAGTGGTTGCTTCTAGGCTGCATGAGGCAGGACAACCTAGCCAGAGGGTGTGGCTGGCAGAGCTGCTCATTTCATAATGGTTAGTAAAGGAAGACACACAGAGTAGGGCCCGGAGCAAGATAGAGCACCCAAGAAACCTCAGTGGCCCACTTCCCTCCCCTAGAAAAACCCTTGGAAAGCTTTTGTCACACCTCATTAATGCCATCAAATTATTAATCCACCAATGGGTCTCTCCGTAAACAGGCCAGGGGCTCATGACTCAGAGAAGCCAATCGCCTCTCCGGAGACAGGCCCGGCCCACAACGAGTGAGCTTCCAAACAGAAAGCCACCTTGGAAACGACTCCTTTAAGCACACCTTGTCAATGTATGCATTGCCTTGGAAAACCACCTCTCTGGTCTTTTCCGTTCATCCCCAGGAACAGACTCAGGAACGAAATCCTCCTCCTGACTGTATTTTTAGAAAAACTGTTGTAGCCCTTGGCCAAGAATCCTCTCCTGAATACTGAAACCAATAGAGGCTTCTCCCGTCACTTTAAAAAGACTTTATCCTAAGAGACAAATTAGAAGTTTGCAAAAGTGTTGATCAGGCAGAATTTAAATGCACAAAACAGGAAGAGGCGAAGGAGGGCTGGAGAGATGGCTCAGTGGTTACGGTCACTTGCTATTCTCGCAGAGGATGCGAATTCAGTTCCCAGCACCCATGTTGGGCAGCTCACAACCATTCCAACTCCAAGGTATCCACTGCTTCTTCTGGCTTCTATGGATATCTGCACACATGTGCACATACCCACACACAGGCAAGCATATACTTATCTATACAACTTAAAAATAAAATAATGCAAATAACCTAAATGTCCACAGCTAAGGGTCTGGGGTTTTTTTCCTTAAAAATAATGTCAATTAAATAATGCTACTGGGCTGATGAAATGCACCATGAGTCAAGGAGCCTGCCACTAACTAGGCCTGATGATCTGATATAAAGAGCCAACTTCTGCGTGTCATCCTCAACCTTCACACAGAAATACAGAGGGGGAGGCAGTACTAAGAGAATTAACCAACTGTATACATTTATGTGCTTCTGTGAACACTATAGGGCATGTCAGCATATTTAGTCCTCTGTGAGTCAGGCGGATTAAAGAATCCCAGGACTTGGGAGGCAGAGGAAGGTGGATCTCTGTGAGCTTGAGGCCAGTCTGGTCTACAGAGCCAGTTCCAGGCCAGCCAGAGCTGTTATACAGAGAAATCTTGTCTCGGGAAAAAAAAAAATCTCTGTGAAAAACATCAAATGCTTTTGAATCAACATTTCCCAATTTTGTCCTAGCACACTTTATTTCAAGTGCCTGGAGAAGAAAGTTCAGGGACTTTTTAGAAAAGTGTGTGTGTGTGTGTGTGTGTGTGTGTGTGTGTGTGTGTGTGTGTGTGTGTGTGTGTGTGATGTTGTATTGGGGGATGTGCATTCCACAGCATGTGTGGAGATCAGAGGACAGCTTTCTGGACTCAGTTCTCTGTGTTCACCTGTGTATAGGAACTGGGGATCCAACTCAGGTCCCCATCTTTGCGTGCCCAGCACTTTACCAAGCTGTTTCCCTGGCTCTTGGGTTAGTTTTTTTTTTTAATTATTCACATTAACAAAAAGATATATTCAGAAATAATTATGTCAATTTTTACATGAAATGGCAATCTACTAAATATCATGCTTGATATAAATTCTCTTTTTGGAAAAACAAAAAAGAAGGTAAATAAATTAAGGGGAAAGAGGAGCAGCAAGAACAAGACCGTGAAAGGGAGAACACACAGAAGACTGGGAAAGGGAGATCACACAGATCTTTGCTGGGTGTGAAGCAATCCTGCTTGTTTTACTCATTTCGTTTTCACAATATTTTTCATGAAGTCCATATTTGTTTTGCAATCAGAAAATTAACAATATATTCGTATAAAAGGGGTACATGTATTTTTTTTTAAAGGTATGTCCTGTAGTCTTCAAATGTATCTGTGTTTCCTCCTGTTTCTTCGGTAGTATAAGACGTTACCTCCCTCGACTCAAGCTTCCTAGAAATGCAGCAACCCCCTCATATGCTGTTACTCTGAACGCTGCCTTTCTCCTTCCTCATAATGCAGCTGCATCTACTGGAGTCCCACTTGCCCATTCTGGCACTCGGCCCTATGCAGAAAGGCATAGAGTGGCCAGAATAACACGACGCAGCACCCCACAGCCCCACGCAAGTCACAGGCACTCAGACGGGAGGAAGCTCACATTATTGGGTCATACAGGCTGGCTCTGGGGAAGCCAGGAGCACCAACCCATCCACAGATTTCTTCCAAGAGTTTATTAAGTCCCGTTGAAAGCAGGACTGTTTATTCCATTCTGTTTTCTTTCCTTCTGCTCATTTTCAACTTTGTAGTCCAATCCATGGGTATATCAGTAAGGAAATGTGATTAACTGAGAATGTTCTGATATTTGTCCACATTAACTCTTTCAAGATTTATTTTTATTTTTTTTCTCTCTTTTTTTTTTTTTTTTTTTTGGTTTTTCGAGACAGGGTTTCTCTGTGTAGCTTTGCGCCTTTCCTGGAACTCACTTGGTAGCCCAGGCTGGCCTCGAACTCACAGAGATCCGCCGGCCTCTGCCTCCCGAGTGCTGGGATTAAAGGCGTGCGCCACCACCGCCCGGCTTATTTTTATTTTTAATTGTGTGTGCGTGTGTGTGTGTGTGTGTGTGTGTGTGTGTGTGTGTGTGTGTGTACATGTACATGTGTTCATGTGCTCATGGAGGCCAGAAGAGCATGTTAGGTCCCTGAATTGGAGGTATGGTGGTTGTATTGGGGTTTCTGCTGTCAGGCATGGGTGCTTGGAACTGAACTCAGATCCACTGAAAGAGCCATTTGAGCTCCTAACTGTTGAGCCATCTCTCTAGACCCACATTTCTTCTCAGATAATATGAGGTATATTTTAACAAGGTGTAATTATATAATAATGTGTCTTTTAAAACAGATCTTACTTTGTGCCCAAATTGACCTTATGGGCAATGCACGCTTCAATGATCCCTTTGCTTAAAACACTGAAAATTCTTTGCAGTATCAGATAGCAAAAAAATATAGTCTGTTACTTCAACATTCTGCATCACTACTGAATAAAGACAGCATCCTAATTCATTGTATATTATCAACAATTGCTTAGGACATGCTTCGAAAAGTAAGCCAATTGCCAAAGAATAACAAAACACGACTGTAAAAACTCCCACAACTATAAAACCAAACAAAATATAAGCTCAACAACAAAAGCCTATTTCAGACTCTGAAATATTTCAAAGTATGAAATCTAGCCTCCTCTCAGCTCTGAGATTTTGCAGAAATAAATATGTGGGATATTTGGTTTCTGCAAGAGACTGGTTTTAAAAGACAGCATTGCACACATGGAGATGTATATTACTTATCCATCCAAATGCAGATAATTTTAAATATACCTGTATAAAATGTACATTTACTAAGATTAAATTGGGTTTTTTAATGCAATAGATGTCAGCTGATCAGAGATTGACACAGAGATTGATCTGCATGATGAGAGAATCCACCCCCCCAAAAGGGAGCCAACATTTCTGTCACATGTTCTGATTTAGTGCATTGTGAAGTAATAGGATAGAAGACAAGCCTTGCATTTGCCCCCTTCCTGATGTAAACCTGCAATAAAGCAGACCATCCACATTTACAGTTTAGAACTCTGAAAAATGTATGGTGTCCATATGCTTTCCTGCCTGTGTGCCCAGCACATGCTGGAACTAAGAACTCTATGCAGTTCTCAGACAGAAAATAGAAAGGCTTGTCGGGGAAGAAACGTCATTCCATAATGTAATAGAGCGTTCAGAGGCTAATTGGCACAAACTGTTTCTAACGATGCCCTTAAGATACTCAAGTCAAAATCTTTGTGGACCAAGAACAAGAGCATTTGTTTAATATTTCCCAGGATGTGGCTGACTCCCTCTTTTCAGATAAATCATTCTGAAGGAACAAATGCTGTGAGTCTATACCCTCCCAAGTTTGGCAAACTACAATCCAAAATCTGAATCATAGAGATGACCTGAAATCTGATTGGAACTCAGCCATGCACACTTGTTTGTGTTTTGTATATTGCCACTACAAACACAGGGCTGAGTGGCGGAAGTAAAGATCTTAGAGCCGACAGACCCCCAAATATTTACCATCTAGTCATGAGCGAAAAGCTTGACG
This sequence comes from Peromyscus californicus insignis, assembly GCF_007827085.1. Classification (NCBI taxonomy): domain Eukaryota; kingdom Metazoa; phylum Chordata; class Mammalia; order Rodentia; family Cricetidae; genus Peromyscus; species Peromyscus californicus. Next base: position 28,123,603 of record NW_026294424.1, on the reverse strand, counting down.
ACACCTAGACCACAGTGTTTGTTTTATCTCCTAATGACCAATAACGAAGTCCACAGGTATTTCCCATCCTGTAGGTTAGAAAACTAAGGCAGACTCATTGGTGCAAGATGAATATTAATGATATCATGTTTCCCACCATAACGAAAGACATGTGCAACTGGTGACGTATCATCTCAGTTAGTATCGCACATCTGTATTAAGGACACGCTAGGCAAATTTATATTTTTCTGCCATTTTAGAAGAACAAAACTTTATCATAAAGACTTAGTCACATTTTGATATACTGTTCTAGCAAAATCATCAAATGAATTACAAATAAGACATGATGAACTGATGTTTAGAATGGGAAGGACATTTCTCACCAGGTGCTAATAATTCGAAGGTAGATTTGACTGCAGGCTTCCTTGCATTAATACAGCGCTCCCTTAATCAAAGGACAGCTTAAAAGAATATGAAATGAGCTGACACATTTTGACATGATTGCCGACTGCAGATCAGTTACATGTGCACTGCACATTGGGAATGCAGTGGAAAGTTTTAATTCCCCTAACTTATGGGTTTTAAATCAGTTCCTGAGATAAACATTTCAAACATAGAAGCATTCAGTTTTGAAACACTCACCCAAACCTGGGAAATGGGACATGTGCACAAAAGCCTTGACCTGCCCTGCATTTCCCCACTTTACTTTGAATTACAAAGTAAACTATAAAAGCACCAGAAGAATATACACATAACTTTTGGTTGATAGTGTGGAGAACAATTTTTAAACATAAAAGCAAAGGAAGACGCCATAAAGGAAAACAGATCGATTTGATATAGAAAACTCTAAAATATCAGTATATCAAAAAGCCAAAAAAAAGGCAAAAGGAAAAAATAAAGAAAAACATGTACTATAATAAAAAGAGCTGTATTCTTAATGCTTCACAAGATTTTCACAGTTTCGAAAAATGAGAAATTGTGTTTATCGAACTAGCCGCTGAGCGAGTTTTAATCAAGCTCCTGCCCTAATTCTGCTTGAGCTTGGGTAGTTGACCCTGGTGCCAAAGCTGACATGTGTCCTAAGATGTGAGACTTTCCTTAGGAGCCAGGCAGACCTGGATTCAAATTCTCACAGCGCCTGAGACCTTCAAGGTACTACTCCACCATTAAGAGTCTCTCGATTGCTTCCGCGTCGTGACTTAGTTCTCAGTATGCAGTACAGATTAAACAACGACAACACGCAGAGCCCACAGACCTGACCCTGCACACAGACTCAGTAAATGGCTTCCATCACAGCCATCCTGCTCCTCACCTACCGGCTGTGAAGGCCCACGCCACTCATTCCTCCTTAATATCGGTCCATTTATTTCTGTCTGCAGAATCTCAGTTGGGGAAATAAGTTTAAAAGGAAAATGCTGAATTCCTGAACATTCCTGGGGCAGGACAACTTTTTGTCTCGGACTTCCAAGCAGGCTCCTTTAAATGTGAGACTGTCTGGGAAGGGAGGGAGGAGATAAAATCGGCAGATACTTGTCCTTGGACCTTCTACGCTTTTTTCCTGCATGGAACACAGACTTCTGGAAGCAAAGAGGCATCCCGTGACCTCGTAGGCAGCAAGTCCCCACCAAAGGCCCCTGGATGGAAAAATCTCCATGCCAGTTTTCTCGCTGGCATGGAGGAACACTGACCCGGTAGAATTCTACTCTGTAGGAGCATTCTCCCTTATTTAAGGCAGTTCCCAGGTGTTAACCACGGCTGAGCAGAACTCCCAACCAACGCGCTGACACATGCTGACAGAAAGGAAGGTAAAGGGTTCAGCAGGCAGCGTGACAGAGAAAAACGCATGTATTGGTAAGTCCAAGTTAAAAAGTACAAAAGACAGCATGCTTATTTAACCATAGAGAATGATAATCCAAATAGCTTACCTCACAATTACCAAATGTAGCACTTAGTACACTCTGCTGTAGTTTTCTTACTTTTAAAATGGTTAAATGCACCAATAAGTGAAATTTCTGTCATCTTCCTTATTCATGTTCTGGCCCTCGCAGATTTTGCCAATGTTCCAGAGACGATGTAAAGCACCCATCTAGACTTTCATACTTTTATTATATAAGTATGTGCACAAAACAATATGCTGCATGACAAGTAACATTTAAGTGTATTTTAGCCTTCATGTGTATGAGCCATGTCCTTCTCTAAATTGCCATTTGGCTCAATACTATAATTTTGATATTGATCCACATGTATACATAATTAATTGATTCATGCTAATATCTCAACACTTTTCCATGGTCAGACTGGCTTATCAATGTTCTTCTTGTTGGATATATGTAATATATATGATACATATTTTATATACTTATAAATTTTTTCGTATTAATATATCTTTAAATATTCTTGACAACATCTTTTGTTGCTTTAACTTTTATATCATTGTCTTGTGTTTATCCCTTATCTGGGTCTGCTGTTGCTGTTTACAGTTTTCTGTTTCTGTCTGCTGCGTATTATTTGGTAGAAATGTTGTCTTTGTTTTCTTTGCAGTAGCAAACTCAAAGAATAAGAATGCCTAGCTAATTACATACACATTTTTATGAAGTCGTTTTACATTTATTTATCAAATTATTCAAATTTCCCTTCACTTAACTGAGATTTTAACTCACATAAAACCTGTCTTTTCAAGGGACATAACTCTGTTTTGTTAACACATTCAGAGTTATGCAACCATCATCACTATTTAATTTCAGAATATTTGTACTATCTCCCCAAAGAAATCTTTTTTTCCATTAAAAACTACTTAATTTTTAGCCACCCCCCACAAAATGACAACCACTAATTTACTTCTGTATCTACAAATCTACCCTTTGAGGATGTCTTATGTAAGTACTTAACAATGTGAACTCTTGGGCACTGAGCATAATAGTTCCAAAGATTCATCCATGTTGTGGCACAGGGCAGTGCTGTGTCCCTTTTTATGATTACATAGTATTTCCTCATGTGGGTGTGCTATTTCTTGTTTCTCTATTCATAGAAATTGTGGTCTCCTCCACATTTGGGCTACTCTGAGTAATGCTGCTCTAGGCATGCATATACTTGTTTGGGGATGAACATGTGTTTTCAATTCTCTTGGCTCTGTGCCTAAAAGTGGAATTGCTAGGTCATATGGAAACTCTATGTTTAATGTTTTGAGGGAGTGCCAGACTATTTCCAAACAGCTGTTGCATTAACTTTTCCTGGGAAGATGAGAGCACAGGCTTACTCACCCCAGATAGGACTCCAACAATAGAGCAAAGAAATGATTCCACCCAAGTCTTCTTGAATTAATGGGTTTAACTGGGATTACATCCATGAGCACGGGTGAGGGGCCACCTACAGAAACATGGAAGAGTCAAAAGCAACTATACAACCCAAGAGAAGTCTCTGTCCCCCAGCCAGCCCCTGTGAATTACTTATATATCATCGTGAAGGGGTGGGGCTGTATATGGAGCCCCATCTTTTGAGCATCTCAATTAGGGGACTCACAGCTGCTGAGTGTTCAATAAGGTGACAGTCTGTCATGCTGAAGGACAGACACCAGAACAGCAGCTGAACCGTTTGGCATTCTCACCGGCCATGAATGAAGATTCTAATTTTGACCTGCAGTCTTCAGCGTCCCAACTGGCCCTCTTTTCTAATTGAAGCCACTCTGGTGGATGTGAAATAACATGGCATGTTAGGGTGGCTTTTATTTTCATTTCTCTAGCAATGCGGGATATCTTCACTAGCCTAGTGGCTCTCTGTATCTCTTCTGAGGAAAAATATTTATTGTAATTCCTTGATTACTTTTAATTTAATCGTCTTTGTTATTGTTTAAGTTTATGGACACTAGTACGTTATTAGATATGTTTCCAAGTTTTCTTTGTCTTTTTATGTTACTGTGCTTTAATGAACCAATTTTCAATGAGTCTAGTTTATCTTTTTGTTTCTCCCTCATGCTTGTGCTTTTGTGTAGTTGGACTGTCTTGTCCTGCCAGCCCTGAAATAATGACACAGAGACTTATTGTTAGTTATGAAAGCTTTTCCTTTAGCTTACTCTTGTTCCCAACCAGCTCTTGTAACTTAATTAACCTGTTTTCTATTCGTCAAAATTTTGCCACATGGCTTTTTACCTCTCTTCCATTCTGTGTGTCTGACTCCTTCCATGTCTCTGTGGCATCTCTCCTGCACACCTAAATTGATCCTGAGTTCCTCTCTCTCCCGGAAGTCCTGCCTAGCTATTGGCTATTCAGCTGAGCTCTTTATTTAACCAGTCAGAAGGTGCCTTAGCAAAGACACATCTTTACAATGCACAAAAAGATTATCCCACAACACATTTGATGCTCTATTTAAAGAACCATTGCTTACTTCAAGATGATAATACTTACCCTTTTTTCCTTATAGAAGTTATATTGTGTGTGGTGGGAGTGGGATAAGAACAATGTGATGACTCATGTATGAAGACATCATGATGAAGCCCATGGTTTTGTATGCTAACCTGAAACTTACCAAATAAATCAAAGTACTTCCAGCTCACACAAGAGCCTTGTACTTCTAAGTTTTTACTTGCTGAAAGACACATGTCCAGCTCCATTATTCTGCATGAGGTGACATAGCTGTCCTTTCCTTAGTAGTCTTCTGTGATTCTTTAAGGAGTCTCTCAGCATCTGGCATAACATTTTCCTACCATTCCTCCTCAAAGGTGGAAATTTTGTGTTTCACTTTTATGGTTTTGGTATGTCTCAGATTTTGTGTTGGTGTAAAGTGTGGGTCATTTTTTTTCTTTCACCCATTTAACTAACATTTGGCACAGTAGTGTTTGCCAAACTTTCCCCCCATACTAAGCCACAATGCCCTCTCTTCCATAATAAATCTCCACACAGGCTTGCATATGCTTCTGGATTCTCTAGCCTATCCTATTATTCTGTCTAACATTTAAATTGCCATAGATTTATAAAATGTCACTGAATTTTCATTTGTGAAATGTCTTCTTGGCTCTTTTTCAAATATGGTTCTTCTTTTCTGTGATTTCCAGAGGTTTCATTTGCCATGCTAACACTCCATCTCACTTCAGTTATTTGCAGTGTCCAGTTTGGGAGCTGTCAGTCTGTTTGGTCTATCTGCTGATTCCTGCTTGTAAGGGTCCTCTCTTCATACTGTGATATCATCTCCTATGGAAATTTCTTTCTGTAGGAGCCTGGGAATAGAAGAATATCACTAAAAACGAGTTTTCATTTGGTAACTTCTTTTAGGGTAGTCTGTTTATTTGAAGTTTCTACACCATGGCAACAAACCCCCCTCAGAGCCCTTTCCTCGCTATGATGTTCGAGTTCTATTAGGCAGAGTTTTCCTACCTTCACATGTGTCCCAAGTATATGCCAACATCCGTCCCACTTCCCTGGACCTCTTCTAATGCCCCTGTGGTAGACAAGGCTTTTATGAAGGCTTCCGTTACTAGTTACTTTTAAGCATAAAATTAACATAGATTATAAAATTAAATTTAAAACACAGTGGCACAATGAGTGTTTGCACACACTACGGGTGAAAGAACACTACATTGAGGTGTTATATTTCTTTATAATAAAGCCATAAGGTCATTGTACTTTCAAATTTGATGAGAAGGAACAGTGCCATATGGTAGATCTTCCTAAAATAATGGGATGCAGAATGATGTCAACTCCCTTGACTTAGAGAAAAGGTGTCTATCATTCTGTCTTCTGGTTGGGTGAGGATTTCACACTGCTGGCCAGGCACTGTTCTGACTGATTACTCTTGACGAGCAGATGCAATGTCACTCGCACCAGGCCATTTGAAGCTAGACAACAGATCACAGAATTGGCGAGATACGTCTTCTCCTTTACTTTATATATAGTGTTGACATCCACTACGTCATCCAAGGGCGTTTCTGACCCATTCTTTTTGTTTAATTTTATGTATCTAAAAGAATTAAACTTATAGTTGGATTTTTAGAGGCAATTCTGTTAGTCAGTTTCCATCACTCACAGATTTTGTAATATCTCTAAGTTTTTAGTTTATACTATTTCTAGTTCCTTTAAGGAGAATTTAGCCATCAAGAGTACTGAATCAAGAATACTTTATTTTAATGACACAGATGATATAGCATATCCATGGCGTTTCCAACAGAGTATTCCTGAAGTGGTATGCAACTCCGAGAACTGCCACTGCTAAAGTTACTCTTGTGAGTCCTCAAAGTAAATGGTAAGCCGCTACTTCATGAGAAAAGTCTGCATCCTGCTTAGTAAGTCCTTCAAGGCATGAGAACTTGGCACGAGACTCTAGTGACAGACAACAGGTTGGCTTTTCCAATCAAGTCTAATTCCTCCTTAAAAAGCAATTCCAAATGGAAGAACTGGAACCCAATTATGCAAGGACTGCAAGATACATGAAGCCTTTCAGGGACTCTTAGCAAAACTGACTAAATAACCCTGGTAAAGAGAAACTTTTTCCAGTTTTACTGTGTTAAGATTTCCATATAGTAATCATTATTAATTAATAGAAATTAATCATTTGCCTTTCTGTATTTGAAAAAAAAGGTCTATTCAAATTTATGTTAAAATGTGCTTGATCAAACACAAATCTTTATCACATTTTCATAGAAATACACAGATCGGTAGCAGTGTAATGGGCAATAAGTAACATTTACTCAAGCTATTAAATTCTTGTAATGTTCTTTAAGAGAGGGAAATATGGGTCTAATTTGAGATTATACTTTTAAGAATTCTTATCTGTATCTCTCCGGTGGGTTGTTATTTCCACACATCTGTGGCTATTATTAGAGAACTCTCTCATTTTATGTTCCAGGAAGTTAGGACCAAGAAATGTGTTTGGGGGTTTCTGACATTACCATTGCCCTAGCACAATCAAACTATTAGAAATTTGACAGCTGTTCATTCAATATAGCTCCTTTTGGTGTTTAATAGTCATATGGCAGATAAAGCTAAGCCACCCTGTAAGTGAACCTTTGGGGGCTAAAGGATGTAGGACCAGGGATTGTGTGGGTGTGAGCACCTGGCCCAGGTCCTATGTTGTGGTAGATGAAGAATGTCTATAACTCCAAAAACTCAGGGAACATTCCAGAATCCCAAGCCAAACTGAGAACATGGGAGATCTACAACAGGATGACTCTTACTAATTCCATTAATAAATCTTTATATAGAATCTACAGCGCGTTTGGAGTATTTTAGGCTATAAAAGTTCAGACACGGAGAGGAAGAGAGAAAATAAATGCTTAAAGAAACACAAAATTATATTTTAGATAATCAAAAGATAAAATGACTCTCAAAAGAGGGAAACAATGGGCAAAAATAATACAAGAATACACACACACACACACACACACACACACACACACACACACACACATAATTTAAAGGAATATTAGATGTAAAATCAAGTCAAATAGCAACAGTGGTAATTTTTATAAAAATTCACTCATGATGAGTCCCATAGGGAGGGAAAAAAGCAAAGTAAAAAGACCAAATTTAAGACAATAAAAGTTTAGAACTAGGGGAGGTCTCAAGGGCCTGATCCCACATCCCCTCACTAGGAAGACAAGACCTAGAAGAAAGCACCCTGCCTTAAGGTCACACGAAGACGGACCTTAGACTACACCCCAGAGGATGGAATTCCAAGTGGCCACTGGCAGCACACTTTCAGCTCAGGGTCTCCCAGAAAATGTCAGAAAGGGAGTTGAAGTCATACAGGAAGTTTAGCTTAGGAAGAGACGCGCAACTTGAGTAAAGGGCATGGCTGCCAATCATCACCACTGAGGTCTGAACTTCAGGAGCCCAGCCACACATAAGAAACTGTCCCTGTGAATGATACTTAAAGAGTCTGTTTACACAGGATGCTTACTTGACCATGCCTGTATACAAACCTTTTGATTTTTTTCAAAACACGTACTTTTTTGTTCAAAACCATTCAACTACCATTTGAGACTGTCTATGGCATACCCAACCTTTCTTAGAATCTCCCAGACGAAACTCCAAACTCCTCAGCCTTCTCCACCTCGGGAGTGTGAAATCTTATTTTCCAGTTCTCTGCTCAGATTTAACAAGCCACCTCCTGTTTAACCTTTTCCTGTGAAAGCTGCAGACAGCAGACTGTCCTCTGGTCACCCTAGCGCCTCTAACTTCTCCAGTCTTCCCATCAGGACCCAGGGCAGAAAGATTTCACATCTCTGAGAGCAGCAGTTTTCTGCCCTGTGTGCTCCATAAAGCTCAACTTTACAACTTTGTACCTTCGATAGTCTACAAAAGAGCCAACCTCCCACCAGCATAAAAAAAAAAACTTTCTATATCTCTGTAACTGTCCGCTCACCATCTGACTGAGAGAGAGGCATTTAGACAGCATTTAATTATCTCAGAACTATCAAAGACTGATTAAATGAATCTATGTTGACGCTGGGGTTTTGTTGATGGTGTTCTTTTACTGCTCTCTGTGAAGATGTGCTCAGTTAAAACACTATGGCTCTCAATTAGGCAGCTGGGTGACGTATAAATATATATTTATGTTTGATGCCTAAGTGGCCGTTGGCTTCCCTACTGTTTTACTTAGCTAACAAAACAACTCTATCAAAGTAAGTATTATTCCAAAACCCAACTTCCTGTGCAGAATGCTCCCACATGCCCCATCAGTCTGGCTCTCTGATGAACTACATCGTTTCTTATAAACTGTCCATGGCCCATAAATTTTCAAACATAAAGGCTATTACTGTGCTCTGCAAATCTGCTGAGATCCTGGGCCTTTCGACTCGGTCTTACCTGGCTGAAAACGAGACTGTGAAGAAGTGCCACCTGCAGGCTCCCCCTCCGTCCTCCCCTTCCCTTTCACTCGATGAGAATTATGGGACAGGCACAAGACTGGAACAAGAGTTTGCTCCAGCTGAGTCAAAGCAGCTTCAGCATCAAAGTAGCATTTTTTTTTTTCTTGCAAGTGCTACATTAGAGAAAGAAAAGGCTCAGGCAGTTTTATGATTAATCTAGGCAGTGTAGCTTAGAAAATCCAGAAGATAGGAAAGAAGAAGGGAAGGAAAAGGAAGGAAGGAAGGAAGGAAGGAAGGAGGGAGGGAGGAAGGAAGGATGGAAGGAGGGAGGGAGGGAGAGAGGAAGGAAGGAGGGAGGAAGGAGGGAAAGAGGGAGGAAGGAGGGAGGAAGGAGGGAGGAAGGAGGGAGGGAGGGAGGGAGGAAGGAAGGAAGGAAGGAAGGAAGGAAGGAAGGAACGAAGGAAGGAAGGAAGGAAGGGAGGAAGGGAGGAAGGGAGGAAGGGAGGAAGGAGGGAGGGAGGGAGGAAGAAAGGAGGGAGGGAGGGAGGGAGGGAGGGAGGAAGGAAGGAAGGAGACCCTCCTTTCACCTTGATTTTTATTGTACGTGCATGAGCATTTTGTCTGCATGTATGACTGTGTGCCTGGTGTCCATGACAGCCAGTAGGGTATCAGGTAGCTGGGGACTGGGGTTACTGATGGTTGTGACCTGCCATGTAGGTGTTGGGAATGGAATTCTAGTCCTCCTGAAGAGTAACCAGCGCGCTTAGCTGTTGAGACATCTCTCCAGCAACAATGATTTGCAGCAGCTAAATCGTTTGTGGCGGTGGTGGAAGAAGACTCAAGGGAGCACATCCGATGTTACCAAGGACTGAGTAATCGGGGAGCAGAAGACGACGCCATCACCTGCGCCTGCAGGCGCCTCGAGCTCCATAATCATCCCCTAGACATAACTGATGTTTGAATGAGTAACAAAGTTGGTGAGTGAGGAATGGGGACGGCACACCTGTGTCTCTGAGATTTCTTTTTGGTTTATCACTAACTTCGCTGATGTCATTTAATTGTTACGACAATAACGATGGTATTGGTAGTTGGTTAACTCCATAGGACAACAGTGGTATTAGTAGGCATTTTGCTTCAGAGAAAATCAAATATGAGTGAATGTTTCCCAACATCAAACCAGCTAAACTTACCAACATTAGACATTATGGTCTCAAGAGAAAATTGCTGTATTTTAGGAATTTTCCCAAGCAAAAGATGAAAGAGGGCAAGAAGGCAAGAGAAAGCGTGGGGGAATTGATTCTATTTGTTTCAGGCATCTTCCGGGGCTTTTTTCTTGTGCTGAAGGGAGTTCTCAGCTCACCAGCTGCTAACCTAGACTCTCTTTCCACCTTCACGCTTCCGTTCACATCTCATTAAGTAAACAGTGAGATGGTCTTGCCATTCGTTAGCCTTGTTGACAGAGAAATACGGTGTTCTGTTAAAGAATTCTTCTGGCAACAGGAGAAAACTGTGGATGGTTTGTGTATATATTCAGCATCAAGTGGGCCACTATGTTGGAGGGGAAAAAAGACACCCTTCGCTTAGTCACATTAAATGTCTGTTAAAACTTTCTCTCCGGGACAGTTACAAACAGATGCAGAAATATTCATCAAGTAAACCAACCTTATCTAATCGAAAGGTCTTGGGTGGGAAGGGAACAAAGAAATGGAACCTCAGGAACTTGGTGTCTGAGACTAAGTGTGTCTCTTGCCAAGACCCCATTACTAAATTGCTGTTGCATTTAGGACATGAAAGTATCATCTTTCACTTCTTGAAAAATATTATTTACTGTACTATGTGCATAGTCTACAATGACAAGGGATCAGAGATGGCATGCTATCATTTTCTCTGCTATTTATATAGAAGATTTGCACCAAAAAATCCTTTTCAGTGGAAACAATCAAAATTAAAATATGGTTCATTATCCATCACATGTTGCTGAAGCCCTTGTTGGAACAATCCCAGGAGCTTGAGGAAGATGTAAAGTGAATATAGGACGTTCACCATTTGCTAGATATCTAATTGTTCACTCAAAGTGCTGTGTGTTGTGTAAGATGGGTTCATTCTCTTGTGCAAGCTCTCATTTTAGACGACTATAAAACCTCACTGGGAACATTTTAACTGAGGAGTCATAGGCAGCCATTGGTCAGATACTTACACACAATGGGGTGATGCTCTACATCCTGATGTCTGTCCAGATGAATGTTTAAAACGTAAGCTCTTTAAAAAATATTTTCTAATTTTATTGAAAAAATCTAGAAATCATTTATTGTGTCAAAGCCACTTTCTTACAAATTTGCTGTTGACAATCAATGCCACAGACAGAAGAGCCATTGACTTATGCAGGGCTTTCCATGAAAATCTGCTCAAGCTGAAGAAAAAAAGTAAATCCTAAGCAGCTCTTTTTCTTGTACACTCACAGTCATCACACAATCGCCGTTTACAGGCTTTGTGGACAGTCAGAAAATACACTTCCCACTTCCATTATCCTCTTGGTTTGAGTCAGGACAGCAAGCAACTTGATCTTGAAAAAGAATCATTAACCTTCATAGCAACAATAGCTGTGTTATGTTAGGACACATCTAAAAGGTTACCCTAACTTATCGTTTCATACACCATCACAGCTGCTTACTACAAATGTGATGATTCCTTTTAATTAAAAGTTTTAAGTGGGGTGTAAAGTGATTTTTTAATAAATTCAGCATCCCCAGTTTCCTACATTTTAGACCCTGGTTGAAACTGGTACAGCTCCCCATGCTCATTGTGGAACTACTCAGTGACCCTCATTCAACAGAGTCAGCCTGATAGAGAACTGTTCATTTATTACAAAGGGCTTTACAGGGGGAGCAGTTAAGTTCATCAGTAACTAAAAAAGAAAAATGTAAGCCTAAGTTACCTAGTTTATTACTGAAGAAGGTGTGAGGCTTCTGAATAAATGCCCCTGGAAACAAGCGTCGATGGCTGGAGCCTCGTTCCCACACGGCATGCAAATCTTGCAGAGCTCTCCTGGTTCAGCTGAACACAGCCCACCTTTAGCTTGACTTGTGTTACTCATCTATCCTTAGAAAATACTTAAGTTAGCCGGGCGGTGGTGGCATGCGCCTTTAATCCCAGCACTCGGGAGGCAGAGGCAGGCGGATCTCTGTGAGTTCGAGGCCAGCCTGGTCTACAAAGCAAGTTCCAGGAAAGGCGTAAAGCTACACAGAGTAACCCTGTCTCGAAGAACCAAAAGAACGAAAGAAAGAAAATACTTAAGTTAATTTGCTTTGATATCACTATGTAGTTTCTTATTTCCATTTTTCTATGAGGCTTACTGTGCTGTCACTCAAAATCGTGGGAGCCTTCACATAGCCCCTGGCTCTCATAGGCATGTAACATCAGTAATTTTCAACAAGGTCAGCGGGACTTGTTAGAAGTTGATGTGACAATCCTGTTAAAAAAAATTTACATTCATGTATTTGTATGTGTGTGTGTGTGTGTGTGTGTGTGTGTGTGTGTGTGTGTGTGTGTGTGTGTGCACATGTATTCTATGACACATGAGCAGCACTCAGACTAGGCAGAAGTGCCTTTGTCTAATGAGCCATCTTACCAGCCCTGATATTGCAGTCTTACTTAGTAAGTCTTGACAGAAAAAAAATCATGAAAGAAAAACAATTAAAGCCCAATTCAAAGTGAGGGGCCACAGTTTCTCTTTCATCCATAAGAACATTTTAGTAAATTTAATGGAAAGTGTAAAATGGTAGTCCTTTAAAGATAGAGTGTGTGTACAAGGTGTGAGTGTTTTAGAAATCTCTGGGTCTCAGTTTCCTTTTTTAAAATGGCACTTGGGGAGAAAAGTAAAGGGTTGTATAGATTGTAACCAAATTCTCTGCAAATGCTTGAAATGTGTGATCCTCTGAGTCCATTAACAGTCCTCAAGTAACTCACAGAGGAACATGTTTGTAACTTCAATGTTGATGCAATGCCTCACAAATGGTGTATTCATTCAATATCAGTGTTGATTACTAGGTAGTTATGGACATCTTCCCACAACAGTAAGAGGAGCATAAAACTTTGAAAATTCAGGTCAGTCTGTGATGAGTATGGACAATCAAGCTTACAGAACTAGTAGATTTCCCATGCTCTTGGAGACATTCCCACATCCATGTGCATGTGAGGAGCATCAACTAGACTTAGGTAGTTGATGTTGGATGGGACATAATGGAGGAATGGATACGGAAAGAGTTAAAGGAGGGAAATATGTTGTAGAATATTCCTTTATACTGTGTGAAGATGTGTCACTGTGATTGGTTTAATAAAGAGCTGAATGGCCAATAGCTAGGCAGGAAAAGGTTAGGCAGGACTTCTGGGGACAGAGAGGTCTTGGAGAATAAGACAGGTGGAGTCACCAGCTCAACACAGAGGAAGCAAGACTTGCAGGAGGAGAGGTAAAAGCCATGAGCCATATGGCAGCATATAGATTAATAGAAATGGGTTAATATTTAAATTATAAGAGTTAGTTAGAAACAAGACTAAGCTAAGGCTGAGCTTTCTTAATTAATAATAAGTTTCTGTGTCATGATTTGAGGATGGCAATTAAAAAAGACTGCTATAGAAATAGGTGGTAGATATGATCATATTTGATTCTATACATGATTGTCCTAGTTAGGGTTTCTATTGCTGTAAAGAGACATCATGACCACAGAAACTCTTGTAAAGGAAAACATTTCATTGGAATGGCTCAGTTACAGTTTCAGAGGTTCAGTCCATTATCATCATGGTGGGACAGGGTAGTATGCAGACAGACATGGTGCTGAGAGTTCTAAATCTTCCACAGGCCACAGGAAGTGGTCTGAGAAACTGGGCATGACTTGGGCATATATGAGACCTCAAAGCATGCCTCTACAGTGACACACTTCCTCCAACAAGACCATGCATACTCCAACAAGGCCACACTTCCTAAAAGTGCCACTTCCTTTGGTAGCCATTTTCTTTCAAACCACCACAATGATGCTTAAAAGTTTCAAAAAATGAAGAAATGTTAAAATGAAAGAAAAAAGAAAAATAGGTACAGAATAAAGGCTAAGGATATACCTTAGGTATAGAGAACTCCTTAGCATATATTAGACCCTGAGTTCAAACCCAAACACAACAGAAAGAAATAAATAAAATAGAAAACAGAACAAATATTCTCAACCATTTGGAGGTTTATTCTGATAATTGACAAGTTTCCTCTTTCTTTTGCTGTATCTCCAAATACACTCTGCATCGTGATTTTTATAAAACTCCAGTGTGGTGTTTGGGGTTTCATCTTGAGGGTGGACAGTAGTTAATTCTGATTATCAACTTGGTTGGGTTGAGAAACACCTGTGAGGTGTTTACAAGACACATTTCTGGCTGTGCTGGTGGAGTCCACGAGGATCATTTAACACATTGCTGGGTATAAAAAAGAGCAGACTATAGGAGGTGATGAAAGGTGGGGCCAGGATGAAGAAGTAGGTCCTAGAGGCAGGGGCTCTTTAAAGGGGGAGGCATGCACTTCCTTGGCTCCTTCCTTCTGCTCTCTCTGCTTCCTGGCAGCCATGAGTGAGCAGTTTACTCCACTGCACACTCCTGCCTCTTGACAGTTTAGAAACAATGGACCCAGCTGGCCACAACTGGAATCCCTCTGCCAAAGTAATCCTTTCCTGCTTTACGTTTGCTGCCTGGGTTATAGTCACAGCCATAGAAAATCAGAATAACACAAAGGGAATCTGCTTACTTTTGAAATTATTTTTGAGCACTTCTTACCGGAGTATTGTATCCACATCACTCCCCCCTCTCTCCCCCATAGGCACAGCTGACTGAATCCATTTAGCATTGCTCATGTGCACATGTGTCCAAGGCTGACCACTTAGCACTAGACATCCTACTCAGGAGATGGTCCCTGAGTGACGCTAGTTCTTCCCTCCTCAGCAGTCACCTGTAGCTGTCCCTCTAGGGGTAGGACTCTGTATCATTTCCCCTGTCCATCCTGGCATGCCAACTGCTGCTGTCACTCTGTGGCCTTGTTCAAGCCACCGCAATGTTGAGATCTCCTGGGTGCAGCTTCCTTAGGGGACACGATCTAGCTACAGGGGTTTTGGTCCTCTGACTCTTACATTTTTTCCACCCTTTCTTCTGCATTTTTCCCTAAGCTTTAGGCTTAGGGGCTGCACTGGAGATGTATTAGCTAGGGCTGGACATTCCACAGTCCCTCATTCCCTGCATTTTGGCCAATTGTAGATTGCTATCACAGTCTCCATTTGTTGCAAAAAAAAGACACTTCTTTGGTGAGGGGGAAGAGCTACATGTATTTGTGGGTATAAAGATAAATACAAGTATTTAGAATACAGTTAGAAATTATGTAGATTTAGGTAGTAGTAGGTTCCCCTTTCAGGTCCGGGACCTCTCCAGCTATGGCTAGGTTTTCAGTACCAGGCATAATCCCCTCCTACTGGATGGGTCCGATTGGACAGTGCTTGGTTGCTCCCAAGATGAAAGTAGCCTTATTGCACCACCAGGGGTATTTTGCCAGTTGGTAATCTTATCCAGCTGTAAAGCCTCCAGACCATAAGACCAGACTGGAATCTACTTAACTCTGAGAAAGTGACTGTGGTGACATCACCAGGCTTAGTGGTTCAGGTTTATAATCACAGCAACTCAGGAGGCAGAGGTAGAAAGACAAAAAAAAAAAAATTCAAAGAATTCCCAGCCTATAGAGTGAGTTCAAGGCCAATATGGGCAATTTAGTGAGACCCTATCTCAAAACAGAAAATGAAAAGGAGGCTAAGGACAGAGCTCAGAGGCAGGGCACTTGCCTGGAATGCTCGAAGTCCTAAATTCAATCCCCCAGGTTGGAGGAAAAAACGATGAGAGGAAAATGAAGGAAGTAAGCAAGAAAGAAGGTGGTGGGGAGTGATACATAAAATATTTTCACTCTGATAATGTCTTTTACTAAAGCAAAAGTAATCATAAACACAGTTAAGCAGAATATCATGCTATCTGGATCTTAATGTGTTATTTTGAAACACAACTCTTTTCCAACTGCCCACTTCCTGCATTCAAGTGCAAACCAAGCTTTCCTCATGAACCTTTCATTTGTGCCTGATGCTGGATATGCCAGGAAGCCGGAACTTTCGCCTGGTGCTTGGTGCTACCGTGAGAGTTGGAGAAGGAAATTCCACTTAAAACAAATATAAGTTTGGTTTGATGACAGCATTTTCAAGAGAAGAAGGAGGATAGAAGGGTGGGAGGAAAGGGAGGGGAGGGAAGGGAGGAGAAGAGGAAGAGGAGAGGGAAGGGAATGAAGTTAGCGGCCTCCTTGTATAAGAATAGAGGTAAACCCACAGAATCAACTAACCTGGGCTCATAGGAGCTCACAGAGACTGAACCAACAACCAGGGAGCCTGTGTGGGGCTGACCCAGGCCCTCTATGTATATGTGACATTTGTGTAACTTGCTCTACTTGTGGGACTCCGAACAGTGGAGCAGGGGCTGTCCCCAACACTTTGAGTAGCTCTTGGGAACCTATTCCTCATATTTGGTTGCCTTGCCCAACCTTAATACAAGGGGAGATGCTTAGTCCTATCGCAACTTGATATGCCGCGTTTTGTTGATATCCGTAGGAAGCTCGCCCCCTTCTGAAGAGAAATACAGGAGGAGTGGATTTGGGGAGTGGGAAGAAGGGAGGTGGGAGGAGGGAATGGGAGGAGAAGAGGGATGGGAAACTGCTGGCAGTATGAAAACGAATGAATTTTAATGAATGTATAAATGGATAGATAGATAGATAGATAGATAGATAGATAGATAGATAGATAGATAGATACATAGATAGATACATAGATACATAGATACATAGATAGATACATAGATACATAGATACTTAGATACATAGATACATAGATACATAGATAGCGGTCATCAAAGCCATCTACAGTTCTGGGCCTTCCCTTCTGCCTTGGTGATCACATCCCAGGTGCTACCCTAACAAAGAAGTAACAGACCGATGGAAGAAGCGTTTCCATCTAGCTGTTCACCATCTCCTGCTCAGTCTTCCCAGGACCACACAGAGCACTTCTGCTGCCGTCTCTTGGCGCAGAGCTCAGTCACATAATTCTACTTAGCTGCAAAGCAAGTAGGGAAGGTGGGAAAGTTTTCTAATTCAGCATTGCAAGGGTTCCCTTCTTCAAGAGGAAGGGGAAATCGGCCACACCTTAAGCAGCTTTGTAAGTAACGATGATTGCCACACTGTTAGAAGAAAAGGAGAGAGGAAAGGAAACTCGTGTGTGGAGTGCCTCGTCCACGGTCTGCACCAGAGCTATAATTTATATAAGAGATTTATACAGCCTTTATTCCTTGCACTAATCCCACAAGCCTTCCTACAGTTCAAGCTCAAACTTAAATCTTCATTGCAATTTACCATGAAGTGGGGACTTTAGAGGGGGATTAAGTTATGAGGAGAGGGCACTCATGAATGAAATTAGCTGCCTTATAAAAGGAACAGAGCAAATGGCTGGGTGCTGTCTGCCCATCCATTCTTCTGCCATATGACTATGCAGAGATCCTCTTCTACTGACAACCAGGACCAGGCACTTGCTTGCTCTTGGATGTCTCAGCCTCCAGGACTGTAAGAAATAAAATTCTTTTCTCATGTATTACATTAAAGCAACAGGAAACATCTAAGCAATCTCTAGATAGATGAGAAGAGATTCTCTGAGTGATAAAAGAAGTTGCCAAAGATGAAGAACTAATTCACCACAATGGCTTTATTTGGTACTAGACTGTAGACTGGTGTTTCTGAAGGTCACATACATCCCACTCAGTCTCCGACGAGAAGCTGGCATGCCAACCTCTCATTCGACCCTTTGATACAGCAAAGAGGCCAAGTAAAGTCTAGGACATAGGTTACAATGATTTTCAGAACTGCATTGACCTCAAAAGAATGCTTTCGCCTTTGAAGTGAATAGTAATTCTTCTTTTACTAATGCGTTTATAATTCAACATATTTTAATGTCAAAATGTCTCAGTTACAATGGAATTTGAGGAACCCTTCTGCCAGGGTAGTTTTATTAAATCGCAATGCTCTTTATATTGCGGGCCGCCAAATTAACGTTTCCCTTGCACGACTGTCACTCTGATATTATACACAGTTCTGAAAGAGTTAAGTAAAGTGAGCATCATTTTTAATGATGGCTTTCATGTAAGAAACATGTGTATTTATGGATCTTCTGGTAATTCTCTGCATTAATTGCTTGACCTCAAAGTGACCGGCGAAGGTCAAAATTCCTGTAATGTCTCCAAGTGGCGCATTTTCATGGCTAACTTAGCTGAAAAGTATATAAAAGCTAAGGCAGTCTGAAAGCGCCCAAATGGCTCTGCAGTTAAAATGACCTCAAAATGCAAGTTAATCCCTCCAAGGTCAATTGTAATTTATGTTCAATTAACTAGCTCAAGAAACCTGTTTCAGACAGAAGCCAGAAATTAAGAAGGCTATTGCCTGACTTTTCGATGGGAAACTCTTTTTGTAATAGTCCCCATCAGGGGACCTGAGTGGAGGCTCCTGATGGCACTGTCTCTAACGGGGCAGCTAGTTCTCCTCATGCTGGCCAACTGACCACACTGTCTTGCTCTGGGAATGGTCTAAAAACTTGAAGGGGTTCAGATGGAACCCCATTATTTCTGCGCTTACTTCACTGCACGTGAACAGATGAGCAAGCCTCAGTCTGTTTCAGCGTGGAATGTACAAAGTTAAGCCTCCTTTATAACACATCGAAAAGCACAGAAGACAGATTTGGAAGTGTTTCAACAAAGAAAACATAGGAAATCTGAACATCAAAATGAATAATGGTATAATAAATCATAACCCCAAGACAATGAATCTATTTGTCCATATTAATAGAAATAAGTAAAGAAATATGGTCAGGAAAAGGCAAAACACTTTCTTACTACAAAATATTAAGTTATAAATAATATTAGAATTACAAAGTATTAGCTATAAATACTATAGACTACTAAGTTATAGAATATTAAGCATAAATGTTGATGGATGCTACAAGATCAACGTGGATATTAATACCAGAGAGTAAAAGTTTGATGAGAAACTGAATGTTTATAGAAATGCTCCCAAATGCATTCCATTCAGCCAACAACACTTGATTATCACAGTGATCTGTCGGTGTCACCCATGTGAGGACACACGGACATGAAGTGCTCACTGATGCACGTGCTAAGGCCACAGATGCCCACTACTTCTGGGCATCACTGTCAACAACATCCATAAACTGAGCCCAAGCGGAAGGTCAAAGAGACCACCTACAGAACACTCACAAAATAACTGGAGCTCGTGAAAGGGGGTGAAGGATACAACCTCTCTCAGAATTAAGGATCCTAGAAAGTCATGACAAGCAAGATGTAACACAGGACCTCAGATTAGATTTCTAGATCGTGAAAAGATGACAGAAAGGACATCGTGGCAACTGATGACATTTGAATATGGGCTGTGCATTAGGTGATCACATTGTATCCACGTTAAATTTCCTAAGTTGGATGATCACTCTGTAATTATGTTATAAAAATTTTTTGTTCCTTTTTTGTAACATACACACTGAAGTATTTAGTAGGAAAAGAGTATAAAGTCATCAACTTATTCTCAAATGATTCATTAAAAGATTATATGAATTATACAAAAAAAGGTTTTTTTTTAGAAGTTTAATTATATACAGTGAGCCATGAGGTAGTGGTACACACTTTTAACCCCAGTACTTGGGAGGCAGAGGCAGGTGGACATCTGTGAGTTTGAGGCTAACCTGGTCTACAGAATGAGTTTCAGGACAGCCAAGGCTACAAAGAGAAACTCTGTCTTGAAAAATCAAAAAAAAAAATTTATATACAGTGAACAACATCTAGGTAAAGGATAAAAGGAATGTTTTCACTGTTTCTACTTACGTATAATTCTAAGCTTACATCATAAAGTTGTTTAAACTGCTGTTAAAATTATTAAAGATTATAACAATTAAACTACATCAGAACAAAGTTATTATTACTCCACATCTTGACACAAATAAGATTGTGTACAACCGGAATTTGTTTGATTTAAAATACCCAGGAAAGAGTGGACGGTGGAGGAAAAAAAGAGAGAGGAGCAAGGGTAAAGAAGGCAAAGAACGTGGTCATGGTTCAAGCACACCTTTAATCCCAGAACTCTGGAGGCAGAGGCAGGCAGATCTCTGAGTTCAAGGCTAACCTGGTCTATAGAGTGAGTTCCAGAACAGCCAGGGTTGCACAGGGAAACCCTGTCTTGAAAAACCAAAAAAAAAAAAAAAAAAAAAAAGAAGAAGAAGAAGAAGAAGAAAAAAGAAAGGAAGGGAGGGAGGGAGGGAGGGAGGAAGAAGATGGAGGAGAAGAAGATGAAGGAGAGAGGAGATGGGAGATGAAGAAAAGGGGTGTAAGGAGGCAAACTTTCTAGGGTACTTCTCATTGTGGTTCTTAAACTCCGGTGTTGTATTAGGCAGTCTCCCAATGAAAACTTTCTGCAATAGAGAAGTTTTTGAAAGTTACGTCCTCCCTAAATCAATGCCCATTCTCACATTCTCCTTCTGCCTTCCTCCCCACACTTCAGTTTTTCCCAAGGATAATAACCACAAGAATTCATGGGAGGCAAACACATTTAGTGAGTATCCCTCTACTCCAAGTAGATCCCATGCTCCACCTACTACTGTTTCTAAAACAGACTGTGCAATAGACAGAGGTGATTATAAGCCAACAGCTACACATGGGCTCTCAAACATCAGACCCGGTTTGGGTCATCTGCACCGTCTTCAGCAGAACCTGCCCTCAAACACACCCCCACACAGAAGGGCAGAGTTGAGCATCACTGGTGTTCTTCCATCAACACTATCATGTACCCAGGAGTATTTTAAAATCACTTTTAATAAAAAGTGTCAAATGTTAGAATTGACCTGATATTCATAAAGTACTAAAGAGAATTAGCCATGTAGGATGGCTGGACCAAATTTCACAAACCTAGACGGGTAAAGCCATGAATGCAGTTACTCGTTGTTCAGTGTCTGATCCTCATTAGAAACAACAGTGTCTCTAGACTTCATAGTCAAGCTTCAGACAAAACACGGCTTATCATTTTCAGCATAGTACACGAAATGGTCTAGCAGAGTTCTCGGAGAACACAGATGCATGATGGGGCTAAGCAGAGTCAGAAAAGCCTGGGGGCGGAAAAGAGGGAGAAGGCCTTGTCAGAAGTGCAGAGGTTTTGATTAGTACAGAAAGACAGAACAAAGGCAAGGTCTTCTCAGAATACTTCCCTGTACTGATCTTTCTAGGTTTTAGAAAATGGATGCCTTCGCCATTTCTCAGCTTGACAAGGAATCCCAACTCTAAACCTCCCCTGTTCAGTTACCAGGACACCTCTGTTCTGTTTGCTACTCCATCAGAAAGGAAAGGTACTGGACACCTCTGTTCTGTTTGCTACTCCATCAGAAAGGAAAGGTACTGGACACCTCTGTTCTCTTCGCTACTCCATCAGAAAGGAAAGGTACTGGACACCTCCGTTCTCTTTGCTACTCCACCAGAAAGGAAAGGCACTATGGATTTGTTTGAGTTTCAAGGTGCCTTAAGATATGGTGCAGGTTGTCACTCTGCCATTTGTTAGCAGAGCTGTGCAAACACCAAGAAATAGTGTCGTTGTGCACCAGTGAATGAGAAGATCTTTGTCCTGCATCCTTGATGCTGAATTTTGCCTTCGTTTTCTACCCCTATAACAGGAATTCTGAGACTGCACTCTTGGGGCTGTGAAACACACTCCAGACATACATCTGTATGAGTCAACACACATTTTCCCGGGAGGAAAACCTCAAAATACTTAAGCACTGTTGACCAAAGTCATACAGCATGCACAAAAAGCTGTGGGTTGCTCTACAGTTGCATCTGAGTCTCAATGTCAGATAACGAGCTTTGCATTTTAGTCACTGCCCTCCCCTACATCCCATGGTGATGGTTAACATTTACTGTTTAGCTCAAGACCTTTTTCTACCTTTAGTGGGGACCAAATGATAAAATGTGCCCCCCTCTGCTCCCTCACCTAATCTTCACACGACGTTTCCACTCTGTGTCAAAAAGGATGCCAATAGTGCCTAGGCTAGGGTTGGGACTTCATGCTTTGTCTCCTCCTTATGCTAGGGTTTAATCTGACTTGAGTTTGTGTAGGATTTGGCATGTTTTCACAACTGTGAGCTCATATGTGTAGCATACCTGTTGTGTCAGTACAATACTGTTTCTCTGTAGTCATTCAACAAGTATTACAATCTTTCTTCCTCCTTCCCCCTGCCCCCCAAGCCCCGCAATGGTCCCTGAGATTTACGAGGAGGGGATGTGATAGTGATGTGTGATTTAGGGATGAGTACTCCACAATTTCTCAGTCTCGGCACCTTGGCCAGTTGTGGGTCTTGGTGTTAATACCATTCATTGCAAAAAAGAAGCTTTCTGATGAGAGTCTAAAGATGTGCTTATCAATGGGTGTAAGGATAAATCATCAGGTTTATTATTATGGCCAGTTAGTAGAATTACAAAGGTAAGTTTCCTACAGGGCCTGTGACTTGCCTTACCACAGGTTCTTGGCCCCAATAAAGGTACCAGGTATGAGTTTCATCTCATGGAAAGGGCCTTAAATCCAGTCAAAAAGTAGTTGGTTGCTCCCATGACATTCACAACACTATTGCATTAATGGGCATGTCTTCTTAGGCTGGTAGATACATAACCAGAAAGGTTCACAGCTGGGTATAATCCATGATTAATCTTCTTCTCTGGTAGCATGTATAGCAACTTCTAGCACAATGAAAGCTAGCTAGTAAAGGTAAAGCTTTCAGTTCAGTACCACCTTGATTTTTCAATGTCCTGTGACTCAAGCATGTGGTGTCTTTAGAAATAGACTCTTAATATCAAGTTCTTGAGGGTAACAAAGCATTATAAATAACCTAAAATGTATGGGTAGGGATGTCTGGGACCTCCCCAACCAACAACTTCAAAAGAGGTAATCCATTCCTGACATTGGGGTTTTTATTTATTAACCTGTAGTGTCTAGGACAGCTCCATGTAAACTCTGTGTGTATGTATATATTATCCCTCCCTGTATTCCTTCCTCTACCCTGCCCTTTTGTTCCCTACCCCATTTTATCCTTCCTGTTTTATTATTTTCCTTTACTGCCAGTTAATACTGCTGAGAACAGGAAAATCAGTCTTCTTTATGGATGTGATATTTGGTAGGTGACCATGCTCCATGGAAGGCAGCATAAGTTGGACTTTATGTGTTTAGAAAAAAAAAAACACAAACAGAGGAAAAAGAGTTGAGTGGGTAGGGAAGAGGGGACTGGATCTGGGAGGAATTGGGAGAAGGGTGAATATGATCCTATATTCATTCTGTTACACAAATGCATTGCGTAAAATTCTCAACGAAAAAGAAATAAGATGACAGCTTCAGGATGAACTGCCCTCATAGTCCTTCTCTACCACCCATCTGGACACCGTTTTACCTTCACTTCTGAAGGCTAGGCCTCTCACTGCTGACTTACAGATCCTTCACCCACATTGATGGATCTTTCCATTGCCTGATCTGTCTTTCCTCAAACTTGAACATCTATGTCTTTTTCTCAGGTGGCCAGGCTTGGCAACAAGCACCTTTAAGTAGTGAGCCATCTAGCCAGTCCATAAGTCATTGTCCATTCTGGAGTGGGCTCTTTGTTGATACAGTTTTAATTCTCCCATATAATGCAAGTGACATAATAAACTTATTCATTGATGAAGTTAGTTTTAGAAAAAAAATTATTTTTTGGTCTGTTGTTGGTGTATTAACTGGGATGAACAAACGTTTGTTCACATTTCCTTGGAATAGTTAACCACTACAATTTGTGCCCGCATAGAAACTTATTGAATCAGAGTTCAGAAGGAGCATTGCATGGCTCCTGAAATGGATATAAGACATGAAATTGAGGTTAGATGTATGTCAGTGGAATATCTATGAGGCAGTCCATATATGACTGCCTTTCTCCATGTGGTGTGGGGTGATCGTGACCATTGCCTGTTTTCTGTGAAGGTGATAAGATATGCAGCCAAGGCCTATGAACATGGAGAATCCTTCAGGGGAATTCCTGGATGGCCATCTTCCTCCATATACTATACAATGGCATGTCTCTGCGATGATTGAGATCTGTCACGTGAGCATAGATCCATTCCCCCAAATGGCTGATTTATATATTGCCATCTCTGAAAGGGGCACTTCTGGGATGGGCTCCTAAGCAGGCTGCACGGCTTTTGCTGTGGGTGATGAGATACAAACTCGGGCTCAGATGTCTGCTTTGAAAACACTTGCCCGAGTAATGGGGTAATCACAGTGGGGAGAAGCAAACAGAACATGTGGGTACTGTCCTGTGCGTTTAGCAGAAACGGAAAAAGAGGGTGGTGCAATGGAAATGCTATTTCTTACAGACGGCAGGACATAAGGGGGAGAGAGTTCAGAAGAGACCCCTGACTGGAATCCCCAAGCGTGGAGCTATGGGAGGAACTAGACAGTGATGGGTAGCAGGATAGAGGTAATATGAGACACCCACAGATCTGAGCCATACAGAAAAAGTGGAAAGCTGTGAGGAAGGAAAAACGTAGACCGGGGCCTGAATAGTAGCCCACTTTTTAAGTTATGATAATCAGGGAAAACTCAGCATCTGAGCTGCTTGAGTGAGAAAATACTTCAAACTTTTCGACAGGCAGTGGAAAGAGCCCTTCACAGTCTAGCTGGTGAGGCTGTAGGGTGGTGCAGTGGATGGAATCCATCTGAGAGCTTTGGAAACAGAGAACCTGAGTAATTTGACTGCTCTTCCCTTCCCCCAGACCCAAAGGCTGAATGATCTAAGAAAGTATGAGAGGCATCCGTATCTGATGGAGGCGTTAGGGACATTTGGTTATCGCGAGCTAAGTCCCTATAAATATTAGGGAC
Organism: Peromyscus californicus insignis; assembly: GCF_007827085.1. Classification (NCBI taxonomy): domain Eukaryota; kingdom Metazoa; phylum Chordata; class Mammalia; order Rodentia; family Cricetidae; genus Peromyscus; species Peromyscus californicus. The sequence goes on along the minus strand of NW_026294424.1, from coordinate 28,098,791 downwards.
TGGAAGACATCAGAGAAAGGTCAGGCATTACTGACAGAATTGGGCACGTGACAGATTGTGCTTGATGCTCAGTTTACCAGGTGAGGTGGGACGGTTAGGGGAATAAAAAATCCTGCATGGTACATTAACAGCATGTCAGGCAAGATTGCCCTGCCAGTGCTATAGTGCCACAAGTGATATGGGTACAACCACTTTCTTTCTAATTGCATTTAAGACCTGCTTCACAGAAGAGAACTTATGTTTGATACCAAAGCTGGGGCGAAAATCCACGGTTGGGAAGGTCACAGAAACCAGCAGGAAAGCAATTGCTTTTTTTTTTTTCTGTCAGACTTTCCTCTAAACATCTGTATTTTCACACATAGATAACTGCTATTATCATCAGTCATGAAGGGAAATTCTTTTCACGGTAGGTGGTGGTTAATGTGGAGACTCATAACTGGTCAATCTGCTAAGAATAAGTTATTGTTGCTGTGGCATAGTGTCCTAAAGCTCAGGCATAAACGGAACAAAATAATCAGATATTTATCATCATCCAAGGTTTGGGAAATACCATAGACGTAGAAGAAAAAGGGGTGTACAAGCTGGAGGAAATTCTGGTATGTTATATATCTATTTTCTTTGAATTGAAACATTCCCTCCTAATAGAAAAAGGAAGCTTCACAACACTTAGGAAACTAAGAAAACTTACAAGGCTCAGGAAACTCAGGAAACTTACAAGACACAGGAAACTCAGAAAGACACAAGACTCATAAGACTTATGAAACCTGTCCCCAAATTCATATAAGCAGTGAACAACTTCTGGGTAGAGAGGCTTTCAGGAGAAGCTGCCAACAAGGATGGGGAGAGCTCCAGTGACTCATCTTCCTCAAAGCACTTGCTGGGATAGGATTTTTGATGATGAGCTGCCTTTGACTCATCCATGCTCTTGTGAGTAATCCCTTATCCACGTTCCTGTAAGTGACTCTGATAAACTCATTGGATCACCAAGTTAGACTTGGAGAGTTGCTTTGATTTGTCATCCATTCTCTAATCCTGGGTGAATATTCATCTGTTCATATTTCCTAGGAAATGTCACACAACATCATGATGTAACCATGTCCGTAATAACCATGTCCATATATTCTTGATGGCTTTTATGGGAAGCCTGCTGTTTGCATTTCCTTCCATCTTGAAAAGGATCACAAATGATCTTAGCTATTAACATGATTACTTCTAAATTTTTATCCCTAGCCAAAAACCTTTCCACTAAATACAGAGCCAGTTTGTGATCATCCTAATAACCATCTCTAATTTGATAATCCCAAGTTCAAATATTAACCTAAAACTAGTTTATCCTCTTTCTGTTTGACCTGTCCCTTCTTCTGAAAATAGGATCACAATTCCCTCCAGTGTTCCAAGTAAGAAATGATATTATGACTCTAGCCTTTATGCTTCATGTCTATACTTTTCCCATCTTTGAAATAACTTCCAATTCATCATTCCTATCAACCATCTCCACCATTATCATAGCAGCATTTATTTTTACTGTTCCCTGAACTCTCTCCACTTTTATTCCCACTTCCTTCAAGGTATCACTTACAAACCTGAGGCCTCTGAGGTCATGGACAAACCTATTCCTTTTAGTGCTGAGCAATCCCTATTGCCTAGGAATAAACACAAGAGTTGATCTAGGCTTCTGCACATCAAACTATCCACAAGTCTCCTTAGGGTTACTGAGCAATTCTAGTTTGTTCATGAAAATGACTAGATGATTGTCCCAACTTGTTTTGTGGTTGAATAAAATCTCAGTATAAATTAACTGAAGGCAGTTCAGTTTGTAGACATGCCATTTGTTTGTGGACAGCAACATACATGCAATACCATATATATATATATATATATATATATATATATATATATATATATATATATATATATGGTATTAACCCCTAAAATCTGTGCTATGAGAGTTAATAACGCTAACTGGTTGAGATTTTACAAAAGCCACTATGCTATGTTATGCCCTTAGCTCTAACAGTTTTCAATTTATGCCCTACAACCTACAATGTCCTATACCTACTGCTTGATTTTGACTTCTTTGGAAACTTGTAATTGAAAGCTACTTTCTCTCTTAATTCACTGCCACCTCCTTGACACACACACCTCCTTCAATGCACAAATAACTACATTCAGAAATAAACAGGGAAGCTTTACAAGTAGAAACTCAGGATCCAAAGGCTGCTGGTAATGTCCACCAAGAAGCCATGCTGTTTCTGGAACTATTTGCCTTCAACATTCTGCCTTGCTCTTCTGCCTTCTGCTCTATAATTGCAAATAATCCAGAATATGCCTCATTTCTCTTCTCCTCCCATCTCTCCATTGAATCTACCTGCTGGAATCTACTAATCCTGCACTTTCTGTCCAGGAGTGGCAATGGCCTCCTGCTATCGTTCACCGCTGAGCTGACATACTAACATCTGGTTAGCCTCTGTATATCCAATTCCATGCACTAAATTCCTGACCTTGAATAAATGCACAAGAGTTTCTGCTCAACAGTTGAATTCTAAAACTATCAGCTCAGCCCACCACAAAGGCATTCGGTGGCTCCCTTCCTCTTGGTTGTTGAGTTAACCTCTGTGTGCCCAGGGCATGCACTGCTACAGGCTGGTGTTATGGTTTCTTATCAGCTTTACCCCATAAAGAGCTCTCAGGACGGGAACAATAGCCTGGTAATCAAAGCATCTCCAATGTCCTACCCATTGCTTAGTGTACACATTGGATTCTCATGGTTTTAAAACATAGACTTTTTCGGTCTTTTTTTTAAAAAAAAAAAATCATGTGCTATGCTAAGAATTTAGAATAAAATCCCATATAGAATAACACAAAATTTAAAGGAAAGATAAGTATTAGCATTTCCTTTCAAGTTCCAGAGAGATAAGAGGTGGTAATAAGCGGGATGTTCTTTTCTCTTTATGGTATGGCATGTTGTTTCTTCAGTCTATTGGATCACCACCCAGCCATTGGTAAAGTCACCGTCGATTTCACTACAGCACAATAGGCAATACTTGTATTAAGTACTCTGAGCAAAGGCTTTGGAACATTAAGACATTTTCATTTGCCTCTGATAGCCAAGCCGGTAAAATCAAAAGAAAGTGTTCTCAAATTCTAAGAGGCCCTTAGAACTTGGAGAGAAATGTAACAGTCCCCTCTGAGTCCAGGTCCCTCTGGAAAAAGATCTAAACCACTCTATGGACTGGAACATTATAACTTAGTATAATTTAAAGCAATTCATCATTTTCTTTGCAAAATAATTCTCAAAATATAAGTAGATGAATATAATTTAAAGATTAGGAAACAGATCCACAGGAGGTAAGTTTCGCGGATTCTGTTGAGTCAGAATTACTGGGCAGAGTGCCTGAAAATCTAGTCACTAAGCTAGCCATCTGAAAGTGGTCCCTTTTAAACTAATCCACAGGTATGGCACAGCAAACACTTTCTAAGTGTGCTGTGTTCGTGTGAACATTTTAAATTAACATATTATGAAACTCTTAACCATCAAATTACAACATCAAACAATCACTGCGCCCTTTAATACAGCAATATTTTGACCACAAGGAAATCAGAAAACCGAATACTAATTGTCCTCTAAAGATTATGGCAGGATGTGCAAGAATAATTCATTTCTTCTTAATATTAAAAGCATATTCTTATTACAGATTTGCCTGGAGTTGACTTCCTGGGCTGGTATGACTCACTGTAGCTGCTGCCTTGGCAAGGTATCGCCCTTGTGTCCTGTGAAATATCGCAGGTGCCAATTGAAACAAAGTCACCATTGTCTTTCTTTAATGAAGCCAGTAGAAATAGCTAAGTGTCCACAAGTGAATCCCAGGGTGTCTGGTGTCAAGAAGGTCAATTACTGCAAGGTGGGAGACAATCGGGATTGTGTTACCACTAACTGACACACTTTTCCGTTTCTTTCCAATAATGCACTGTTAGTCTATTAGAATAAATGGAAATTATTACAGCAGGCATCGAAGCAGACATCCTGACACATGAGAGATCTAAATTTTCGGGATTTATGTAAAGTCCACAAAGCAACAGAGACTCTGGGTCATACAGAGCGTTTTATATGTATTCTCCATCAAATTCCAGATTGTAACTCAAGAGGAAATTAATCTGAAAAGCTACCTTCTGTTTTCTTTACTTTGCTTTGTTACTTGTTTTCTTGTTTTTGTTTGTTTGTCGCTGTGGTGAGAGGAGTGGAAATCCCTTGTTTGTTAGAGCTCACTCAAGGTTTCTGTGGTCAGCAATGTGAAGACTGAACCAACACACATTTTCATTTTTCCATTTTGTTTTTACAGCAAATAATGTCTTATGGGTACTTACTTAGATTTTCTGCATTTACAGCTTGCTGTTGTTCTTCAAAGTCATTTCCTACCAACATGAAAATTCTATTATTTTTGAAATTATTCATGTGAAAATGAATCAGTCTTTTTCTATGACAAAAAGCAGAGCTAGGACATTATGGAAAACGATATTAAAATAGTGAATAGTGCCAGGTGTGGGAATGCATACCTATAATCCCTGCATTCCGGAGGCAGAGGCAGGAGGACTACCACAAGTTCCAAGCCAGCCTTGTCTACATTGCATGTTCCAGACCAGTCAGGACCATACAGCAAGACAAAAACACAAAACTAAAAGTAAAATAATAAATTATTACGTGTATTACAAATGTCTGCTAAAGTGTCGTACATTTTGCTCAACTTTACAAATTAATTCATCATTTATTTTTTAAAGTCCTAATTTTTAATTAAATATTGTTTCATTCCTAATTAGGGCAAATCTAATTATTTTTAAAATAACAAGTATGAGGTGAGATACACACACACAGATATATAGATATATATATATAGATATATAGATATATATATAACTACGACAACATGTTTCAAAAAGTTTTTAAACATTTTCTTTATCTTAACCTATAATCAAATAATTCATTTTATGTTGCAAAACTCAAGCTCTTAACATTTTTTGGCATTCATTTTCTTGTTTCCCAGATGCCAAAGGTTGGCCTATAAAGTATAAGATTCTTTAGGGTTTTAATTTTCCTTTCTGCAACTATATAAGTATAAATACATATCTTATGTCTCTGGCATTTAGACGAATTAAGTTGACTGATTAAGAATCAGTTTTTACAAAGGTTAGCTCCCTTTCTGATGTTTTAGTCTCAGAAACCACTGCATCTCCATTTTTGTCTCATTTTCTCAATGACTTCCATGCACCACATAGAAAAACTGTATCAGCTTACTTTTTCCAGTGCTTTTAAAATGAAAATAATTTCCATTTTTTTAATTATTAAAATCTGTGTCTCTGAAGATTTTTCTCAGGCTAGTCTCAGTAGAAAGTTCTGTGACTAGAGCCGTTACATCAATTCCCTGAATAATAGCTTAATTACTTATAAACTCTGGAAACCATTAGTTTATCATCCTTTGAAGTGCACAGGCAACTGGCCAGGCTGAGAGCAAAACACTTGTTACTTTTTCATGTAATGAGCTTAATTTCTTTTTTGTTATTTTTCGTTATTTTGAGAAGGAAACTTGGTGGGATATACTTTAATGTTTGAAAGATTAAAAGATGTGTCATTTTACTTCATACATGGCCCCTGCAATTCACTTATAAAGTACTCAAAGAAATATTGATAGTGATTTATGAGCTTTTGGAAATCATGGGAACTCAAAGATAAAGCTGTGTTTGAATGACAACAATACTGTAAACAATATTGTAAAAGAGGACTGTCCTAGCTTTCTGCCTCTCAATTCATCCTTCACACACCCTACAAAGCTAGCAGAGCAGTCTGCCTCTCTCCCGCAGCTGGTCTCAACTTCCTCTCTCCCTCCCTCCTCCAGCTAAGGCTTGAGGTTGCCGGGAGTCGAGCTTGCCGCAGGCTCACCTTTCTTGGGGCTCCTAGAGTCCTCCCCACCCATTTTCTCTGAGCCTTTTTTCCTACCAGTTCCTTGTCAGGTGTATTTTTCCCCTCTGGCAGAACATAGATCAAAGACAGTTCTGAATATAAGTGCTTATTGTGAGGTTGACACACTATAGGTCTGAATATTATCCCCCAAAATGAGGAAGGGAAACAAAAAAGAATATAAGCGGAGGATTCTAAATTCATCTAGGCAAGAAGGTGATCCTCCTGATGCGTGGCAGGCACGGGTGGGAGCAAAATCCATCTGGAAAGAGGCCTCTTTAAAGGACAGCAGTTAAGTCTCCGAAAGCCTCTTCAATTAGGCGGACCCTGTACCTGAGATCAGCGGCCACCGTCTGACCTTGGTGGGTTGTGACTCCCTAACCTCACTGTAGGAGTGTTTGAACACCAGTTTCAGGGGAAAGAAACCAAAAAGGGCAGGGGAGTCCCAAGGAGTCAGGAGGCTCCCTCAGAGCTATCCAGCTGATGAAGGCCTACATCAGATTTGGGACTGCAAACTTCCCGACCATTTCAAATATTTCAAAATGATATCTGCATACTTCTGATATTGCATCCCTCCGCTGTACATAGTAATTACTAGCCACCTTCCCTTTGTCAAACTCAATCTGTCTAGGCATCCTGCTTTGGGGACCCATTTTGCATTCTGCAATGCCCCTATTCCTCCCCAGACATATATGTCAAGGAATAAGGAGTTGAGACATGACATATTAATGTTTTTATCTGGGGACTCTCTGCTCCCACGAGAAGGGAGGGAACCCAAGAGCAGAGGGCGGCGGAAAGCAAGCGAGAAGGAATCACTCCGAAGCTCCTGCGGAAATTCATATTCCGTGTATGTTCCTCCTTCGTCTAGAATAAATCCTGCAGGCCTCCCCACGCAATGCCGGCGGCGTTTATTTATTTGCATGTCATGCTTATAATGCGGTAGAAAGCAAGACGGATCTTCCAGGAGGGGAGGCGACAACGCTCACCTTTCAGGCTCTCTACCCTAAATAAAAAAGAATTGACCGGCGGGGCGCCTAAGAATTTATCTTGAGTTTGCGGTCATTACCTCTATTATATGGCCCCAGCAATAAATAAGTCGGGTAGTTACTACCCAACAATAAAACTGTAGTGTGTGGGACACCTTACTATTACTTTCTTAATAATCTGCCGCTTCTTCCCCTTTAAATCTTCCAGTCTTGTCTTTTCACCATTTTACAAGGATCTATCTTCACCCCTTGAGGTACAAGCTCTCTCGGATCATTTTTATATTTCGTGAGCACAATAATTTTTCCTGTCCAAGACTTACTATTTTTCCCATTCCTGGCTGCCTAATCTGCTTGAAGACAAAGGGTCGGCCGGCCCAGACCAAATGTCTTTTTCTTTCCCCTCTCCTATTTTAACTGCGTGGTGCGCCCCATTAATAAGGCGCCCCCAACCACCCGTGGGGGCTCTGGGAGGAAAGATGGCCCTCAAGTTCGGAGTGAGGTGACGGGTCCCAGCGGGAAGGTCTGAGCCCTTACTCCCCCCACATCTTCAGGCAGAAGGGGGAGACTGCCCAGAGTAGTGTGGCTGTGTGGCTGTGTGGAGGTTCTTGGGGATCTCATCATTCCCACTTTGCGCGGCTGGCGCTCCACGCGGGCACAGTGCGCCACGCATGGACGCGAGCGCCGGCAGCCTGGACAGTCCTGGGAAGTCGGACCTCCAGTCACCGTGCTTCCCCGGCACCCACGGCACCCCAACCCCAGCACCCGGCTTGGGCCGGGAGGAGGAGGAAGAGGAGGGGCGTTCACACCTGAGCTCCCCCGGCACCCCTGCGGGCTTCCCGGCTCCAGTCCCAGCCACCCACCACCCGCAGCCCGACTGCTAGGCGCTGTCCAGTCCCCGCCAGAGCCCCGAAGAACCCCAGGGGCCCTCCGCCCCGCGGGGACCAGGAGCTCAGCCAACGACCCGCGGGCGCCTTCCCCAAGCACCGCCACACTGATCCCCGCGGGAGCCCCCAAAGTGACGCGCACCCCGTGGAGAAGACCGCGGGAGCCCCTCGGAGCTGGGGTGGCCAGTGGGGAGGGTGCCGGAGATTAGGGGCAACCAGGCATTCACCGCCGGGCGAGGGGAGAAAGCCGACGGACCTGCGCCGCTTCCCCTTTTGTCTCTAGAGCGCAGGTCCCCCGACAGCAGGTTCACACAGCCAGCCCCACACCAAGCAAGGTTTCTGTTTATGTGACTTAGATCACAAATAAACCAAACGAGAGAGAGAGAGAGAGAGAGAGAGAGAGAGAGAGAGAGAGAGAGAGAGAGAGAGAGAGAGAGAGAGAGAGAGAGAGAGAGAGAGAGAGAGACTAAGGATGGTGAACTTCTCACCTTTCTTTAATTCAGGTTCTATCCACCCCGCCGTGTGTGTGTGTGTGTGTGTGTGTGTGTGTGTGTGTGTGTGTGTGTGTGTGTGTGTGTGTGTTCTTGTTAATTGCGTTTTGCTGGGGTGATCTTTTAGGACTCAAAAATCGTCTGGGAAAATATTCACGTTTGGGATAGAAAACATTTTTTATTTATATCCTTGACATTTAAAAGAGCAGAATTAATTTGTTCTGTCTAGCATTGAGAGAAAGTTTCCGAAATCCACCCGGGGGAAGGGGGTGGGGGGCGAGGAGAAAAAGAAAGCGCAGAAAGGAAAAGAAAAGCTAGGCTTGTTTCTGTGTGTCTTCTCTCTTCTATCAGATCTGTAATCAATCACTGAAATAGGAAGCAGCAAAATTGTAAAGATTCGATAGATTAAAATGCAAATGGAAGGTAGAAAAAGAAACATTAACACGGCCACCAAAGATTTAATAACCGTAAATCAAGTTTTTTTTTCTGTTGCAGCTGCAGTTTGTGTGTTTATGTTTTAATCATGTTCACTCCATAAATAAATAATTTCTGAAACGAGACTAATTTTTCATTATTTTAACCGTGGGCTATAACACTAAATATTAAAAATAGAAAATGTACATAATGCCACATCCCCAACCCAGCAAGAGAAAGACTTGGAACAATTGTTTTAAAACCAAGAGCTTTCACTTGTGTGTTTTGAAAATCCAAGTATTATGCTAAAAATCTCTCTCAACTGACAAAGCCCAAAGTTTATTTCCCCTTTAATAATTTATGTTAACAATGCACAATTTATTCTAAAGATATGTGTGGCTCCATATCCATTTCAGCTCGAGCGTTTTCAAGGGAGGAAAGTGCCAGAATATTTAAATAACACAAAACACCATTTCAGAGTGCCTTGATAATTTCTGAGTAATAGTACTTTATGAAAGATGCTACCTCCTAAGTGAAGAAATAACTGATGGGCAACACAGTTAAAACTTTTTTTAGCTTTACCATTAATGTTATTTTTCCATGGGGGGTATCTTATCTCTTTGTTTTATGATCATTCAATTAAAGCTTGTATGCCAAGGTGTTAGATCATTCGAGCAAACTTTTATCTAAGTGTTCTCTGTGTTAACTATGCTGAAAGTTTTCCACTTTGGTTTTTCCCTTAGAACATTAACTTCTTAATCTAGATTTTTTTTTTTTTTTTTTTTTTTTTTTTTTTTTTTTTTTTTTAGCACTTAAAGAAAGAAAATACTGAGATTTATCCTTTCGGTCTGTTCTTTTCTCTCCCCTCCCTCCCTTTTTTTCTTTCTTTTTTTTTTTTTTTTTTTTTTTTGATGTTCTTATTAACATAATAGAGGGCACTCCTTTTCAGCATAGAAACTTTTTCTTTTGGTTATACAGCCTTGAAATGCTTAAAACAAGCTTTTTGTTTAATTCTGTCCTTAAGTGAGTTAGAGTTCCCTCAGTGCCTCCCCTTCCCACAAATTACAAGGATAACCAAATCCAGGACACACATTTCCTTCTTAAAACCTTTAAGTTAAATGTGAGCTAAGTTGGTGTCCACCCTCCCCACTCCAGCCAAACAACCATGTTTTCACTCTGACAGTCCAATAATGCATTTAGTTTGAAATTACACTTAGACCTTTTCTCCTTTGTATTTTTCATTTACTCCAGTGCAACGAGATGACTTGATTTTCATGGGATTACATGAACTCCATTCAGTATTAGTGGGGCATTTCTACTCTCCTAAATACAGCCTTAATGGACAACTGAACTTTTTATTTGGAAGTAGAGTATGCAACTGATATGGTTCTTGTGGAGAATCGAACAGGCACACAAGTCGTTCATTTAAAGGGAAGAGATGAGGCTGTGTAAAAGGCAGGAGCAAGGTCAGAATTATGGGGAATTATTTCAGTTTATTGCTCTTATTAATTAAACCGGATGTGGTTTTATTCTGCACTTTTAATACCGACCTTGTTAGAAGCTCCCGGCTGCCTGGCTTCCCTTCACCCCCAATTCTTTTCAATCATTAGGTCCCTGTTAGATGGGGTTGCCTTTCCTACATTACACTTCTTACTGGTTACAGTGGAAAATCTCACGTGTCTTTGGAAGATCGTGCTCCTCCCCCCTCCCGCCCCCCCCCGGGAAAAACAAAACAAAACAAAACACGGGGTAAGAAGAAAAGCCAGAGACACTCTTCGCATTCTCTTTCACCATTTGTTTCGTTGAGATGCAAGGCAGGTACTTGATTTAGCATTTAAGCAAAAGGTTACACAAACCGCGTTTTAGAAAGTGTTGGGGTGTCCGACAGGGTCAGCCCCAGATCAGATCATTTTTCGAATGCAGACGTAAAGATAATGAGTACTTGTTGTATTAAAGGGGACAAACAGTACTTCGGCTTCCTCTGACCCCAGAATGCACGGCTCGGTTTCATTGATCATCTTCCTTTATGAGATAATGCAATTACAAACATCAATAAGGGCCTGCAAGGGGAATCATTATGCGGTGACAGTGATAAATGACGGTGCAGAAATAGCATATGCCCCCCCCCCAACAGTCCTGGAGCCCAGGGGCTCCGGGGGCTGAACACAGTCGCCAAGGAAACAGATGACATCCCGAATGGCACCAAAGGAAAAAAATAAAATGAACAGTCTTTCTTTGCCTTTCACTCTTTTCCGTCTTCCGAAGAGTTAGTTTTGGCCCTGGCAGCAGCTGCCACACAGACATTTCGTTATTTCAGACATTAAAGACTGGAGCAAGCACTGGGAGACTCCTCCTCTTCTACCACCCCCACTAGACACACAAACCTCGCTGTTCACACTTTAGAACACCTGAAAAGGCATGTCTCAAAAATCGTATTTGGGTGGGCTGAGGGGCTGTTGGGGGGGAGGTCTGGGTTTACACAGCCATCGCGTTGTTTACCACCCCGCTCCCCCCCCCACCCCCATTTTTTGTCCAAGGGAAACTAAGTCTCCAGGGCAAAGCGGCGCCTCGCGGGTCGGCCAGGAAAGGGACTGTGCTAGTGACTGGCCTCCATCTCCTCGCGGTGCCAGACGCTGCTCTGTGCCAGGGGGCGGCGGGGGTGGGAGCAGGAGGCTGCTGGGGGTGTTTGCAGCCGCACTGGGTTTCTTAGCGATGAAGTTATCAGTGGGTGCCGATCTCCCTTAAACGGAGGGATCCGGCTCTTTGAAGGATATGCCCCGCGAATCTTCAAGGGGGAATCTCTCTGTGCAATCAACACCCACTCAAGCCAAGAAAAGTGGGTGAGGTCGGCAGGCGTGAACTGGAGCTGGCTGCAGCGATTGCGGTGCGCAGCCCCCCTCCCCCCAACACAAACACACATGGACACCCGGCGCTCACACCTGCGGGCACTGGGAGGGGCTAGAGACTCCGGTCTGCAGGTGAATTAGGGGAACCTGCCACTTTCAGGGTGGAGGAGGAGAAACACGCGGAGGTGTGAGGGAGGCCTACGCAGAAGGGCGAGAGACAGAGCGGAGGAGAGCCTGCGAGCCGGCCTTCCTATCCATCCGTCAGGTCTCCGACCCAGAGAAAGCAGGCACTGTGTTCCTGACCTCTTTCCGGTACACTCTATGTGAAACCAGGTACTCATGCGGAGTGCCAAGTCACAAAAAGACACGGGGGGGGGGGGGGGGTGTCCCGTGGGTGTATGAAGCAGGTGACTTTATTCTCTGCTCTCCTCGTGGGCGAGGTCCTGACTAGTTTTCTGCCTGGCGATTAAAATCACTGGTCGTAATGAACACCATGCTTTAGGGTAGAGGTGAGTGTAATTGTAGGTGGTCACGGGGAGGAATTATACATCCAATCGAAGGAAGACTAGCTTAAAGCTAAGTCCAGGGCTTCACTGTCGGATTTCCTTGAGATGGACTGAGCGCGTGGGCATCCCAGGAGGCACTGCAGGGCCCCCTAAAACCAAGGCCCTAAAAGTGCCTCCCGTCTCCCGATGGAAACCCCTAGGGTACCATTTTCAGGGCAAAGACTCTTTACCACGTAAACCTCTAATGGATTGCCCAATATATTGTTTGTGTTTTCCTTTCAGCTCCGCCTTGGAAGAGAATGTTTCAAACGTTTTTTGAAGGCTGGTTCGGTGTGAAAGAGAGCTCTCCCCTTCCCGTTAGTTGGGGCTTGGGCCTAGCCCGACCCCCAACTCTCCCTCCCAGCCCCCCTCCCCCACCGGGAGACTCCTAGCCTCTGCGTCGAGTCCTCCCTTGGCTCTACGGGTCGCCTAAGGGCCAGTGGGTGCGGGGTAGCACAGAAAAAACATCAGGGAAGATGCCGAACCCGAATGGGCACCCCACACCCAAGCCCACGCCTCTCCACTCAGTGTCCAAACGCCCACTGGGAGTTTGCATCAGCAATTCCTGTTTTAACTGCCTTCCCAAGGGTGGAGGGCCTGCGGGATCCAAAAGGCGGGACGTTTGCAGGGCCTTTAAAGTAATCCCAAGGAGCTCCTGCCTAACACACCGGGGTGCTATGCTACTCTGTGGCGAACTCCACCGCCTGCCCAGCCTGACCCTCCCACGTATCCTCCTGTCCCCAGGCTCTCATCGTCGTGCTCCCGCGTAGCACCGTGGGATTCGGAAGCCGGAGCTTGCTCTGGCAAAGTCCTAAGAAAGCATTCAGGCAAACACAAACCACTCTGAGAGGTTCCAAAGGAGGGGACCCGGAGGGTCTCCGAAGGCATTCTCTACACCCGCTTTTGCGAAGACCCCTGGGCACCTCGTCTCCAGAGACAGTCAATCACTTCCTGACTTTTGACTTTCGGGTGGGAGGTGGGAAAAGCGCAGGACTCTTCCGAAGATCCAGAGTAGTGTGGGGTGGCGACTGAGACCCACCTGCCCACATACCCGACCCAGGCGGGACGTCGCGCGTGGGGAAACTCCAGGGCGGCTGAGTCGCGGCTGGAGCTGGGTGAGCGGGCCGCGGCGGTTTCATCAGGGACTGGGAGCCTGGCCCTGCTGGAACACTCGCAACTCCTCTCACGTCCCCCGCCTGCAAAGGTGAGGCTGGGAGCCTCACTGAAGACTCAGAATTCCAGCGTAAGGGAGCAGCTTCCCCTTTCCCAACGCGTGGACTTTGTCCCGGGAGCTGCCCAGGACGCGCTTCGGCCCGGACTGAGACACCCAGCTCCTTCCTCTCCCAGCCCCGGGCAGGACCCCCGCACCCCGGCCGCCGCTCGAGTCGCGTGCCCGCCCCAGGGTTCCACCGACGACACCTCTCCCCGTGGCAAAACTCGCCGGCCCGGCTCCCTGCTAGGAGACAGCCTCCCAAGGAACTCCTAATACCATCCATACAGCTTTAATGCGCTTATAATTCGATAAGTGATTTCAATTTGAAATTGTTAGTAACTAATTTTATGGGTAATTTTTCCACATCAAATATTTAAGCATCAGATTAAGGGCGCCAGTTCCGACGCAGGATCATAAGGGGGTTTCTCCCCACCCACCCCCACCCCACCCTCCATCCCCGCGCTCCGCCTCCCTCCGGTCTCCTACCGCGTCGTTTTTCCAAATCCCCAAAAGGTGGCAGTCGAAACCGACTTTCCTCTTTTCCTGCGGCTCTAAAGAAAGGACCGGGGTGGGGGACTGCGGGGGAGGGGTGGAGCGAGAAGAGGGCCGGGAGGGACTGGACGGTGCCTGGACTTTGCAAGCTGAGCCTTTAACACGTTTCCACCACCGCACTAGTAAGAGCAGTGGCGAATTTCCTGGAAACGTCTCGGGCCAAAGCGGCGTGCCTGGCGGCCCTGGGGTGGGCGTGCGAGCGGCTCGGCACATTCGCGCTCAACTCTCAGCCTTGTATGCAAGAGGGAAAAGCCAAGAGGGACCCGCCGTTTTGGTCTTCTTCTTTTTTTATTTTTTTTTTTAAGTTTAATATTATCTATACTGTACAACCAAACTTGGTTCTTCGAGGCCCGGCTCTGCAAACTGCATAATGTGGGGAGGGTAGTGGGCCGACTGAGGAGGGCGGAGGGGAGACGGGGGGCGCAGTGGATGAATTGCAGAGCAGTTGCCAAACTTTTTCCCCCTGCTGCCGCTGCTGCGGCTGCCGCTGCTGCAGCCTTTGCTTTGAATGTGTGTAACTAGGAAACAGCAAGCCGTCTGAGAAGACGGAATTTCCAACGTGTAAAATGTTCTTAACGGAACCATTGAGCGAGTGCAATAAGGCGTGAGGGGGAACTAATCTTCCCATTTAAATGTTTGTGGCAATTTTATCTAAATGAATTTTAATGCTAAACGAGGGTAATTCCCCATTTGTAGCGCGTTTGCTTCTTTCCTGTGCTTCTAAAGCAGTCGAACATCGTGCAATGAACAATAACAATAAAAATACTGCCAAGGCATATTATTCATTTTGAATGTGTTATAATTACATTTGATTAAATATGATCGGGTAACATTTTTTTTAATTTTTTGGAAAAAAATATTTAAATCCTCTACAGTCTCATTCAGTCAGCGGACCTCCCCCTCCACCACCACCACCCCCCCAAAAAAGCCTGTACAATTGTGTGCCCTGTTTAGGGGAGGGCGTTTTGTTTTTGTCCTTTAAGAAACATCAAAAACACTCTCCACACCTCTATTATTTCCCTCCTTCCGATAAGTGTCCTCAATAACCTCAAAGCTGGCTCTGAAATTTACAAGAGGAAAAGCTAAAACAGCATTAAGCGGGAGGGTGTCCGGGGCAGAAAGAGCGAGACCTGAGGAGTGAGGCTCCCACAATCCTCACTCCGAGGGGGGATCCTACGACACAAAAGCTTGTTTTATTTTTTTCTAATTCCTGGACATTAATGATCATGATTCTTTTTAATCTCCGTATCCCCCCCCCTTTGCTTACACTCACTCTCCTCTCTCCTTAAAACCTCCCCCCTTTCCTCTCCTCTGCTCCCCCTCCGCACCAACCCCCCCCCCCCCTTAGGCAAGCTCCTCCAGAAGAATAAAGGCTGACTCACCGAGCATGTACTGGGGAGGCAGGAATAAAGGACGGTTAGTTTATAAAGTTTATTATTAATTTTAAAAGTAAATAAATGGTTGTTAACTGCTACTAGCCACCCATCACAGAAAATGATTTCACTAACATGGACTACTTAATGCAGTCAGAGAACTGTCTAGAGGCCAAAATAGTAAAGTTAACCGGTCCCATCATTTGAGTGGGGACGAGGTGGGTGGCAGCGCTGGGACCAGGCAGCATGCAGTAGGTTAGGCCTCTGTCTCCTGCACATCCACGTGTTCTGAAACCAGGCCCCATAAACAAAAGGTGAGCAGGCAGGCCTCTGCTCCAGCAGGTGAGGCTCTGACTCACAGCCCTAGTAAAGCCAGCCCACAGCTGGTTTCTCTTTCCAAATAGAAAACAGGATTGCTGTGGGCGGGTTTATAAGGTGACAAGGGCCTGAATGTCAGACTGGAGTTTAAGGCCTCTGACCCATCCTTTGTTCCCAAAGCAACCAAAAGGCTTATTTTAAAAAATGAATTGGCCTTAATTAAAATAGTTGTATATTCCCCTTAGCTTGGCGAAGCATTTTTTAGAGCAGCGATTTTATTTAAAGTGAAATTATAAGCTATTGCAGCTTAAACATGTTATTTTGAACCATTTAGCTGGCTGCCATGCAGAAATTCTGTACAGCTGTTCTGGAAAATTGGTTAATAACCAGTTTTATCCAATGAGAACATAGAGCATATTTATAAAAATTAGATTTTGAAGTCTGGTCTCTTCAATTTTATATAGTTAATTTCTTAATAAACATGTACTGCTTGTCCTAGATTATATCCTTGGTGAAAGGCTGACTGTGGCCTGTAGCTTTACCACTGTATGCAAGCATAATTTCACTGATAGTGTAGGTGAATAATACTGTCGAATGTAATCTGAGTCCCCAGCTAGTTTAGTGACTTTAACCCTTCATTTTGTTTATATTACCAGTTCATTAACTCATCTTAAACCAGTGGTTATTGTTAAATAATTTACTCAGTGGTTACAATTTTCAAATACATATGGCTCGGGGAGCTAATTGTCATATTTACTGCACTGATCATTAAAAATTGGGGGGAACACATCTTTTAAGCAGTGAAGTCAGAATGTCAAAAATAGTCTTGTTTTTATTCTGGATTCTGATTTCATTACTGCGCTCAATGACTACAGCTGAACTTGGGAGTTCTCATACAATCCAAATTCCATCAAAATGCTAAGACTCATTGTGCCATGGTTGTTATTAATAATTAGCGCCTTGTTTTCTTGATAGGAAAAGGCTATTGACAAGCATTTGTTTATCCACAACAAAAGTATAATTAGCTTATCCCACTTAGTAAACCTTGTATGCATGCCAACTCATACCAAACTGCTACTTTTACAAAAAAAAATTGCAATAATACAGTTCATTTTTCCAGTCCTTTTTGCACAAAATTTATTTACAATGTCTACATAAATGCTCCAAGGTGGGACTATGGAAAAATACACACATGACCAATGCTTTGCTGAGAAATAAAGTCAACATATTAAAAATAAATCTTCAGTCTATGTTTTTGAGCTGCACAAAACAGGAAGTGATGTATAAGGTGGTGGTGGTTGTCGCATGGGGACAATGATGCTTGATGTGACAATTAGGCTTCTAAACACACGGCCTCTTGGTTTCCATGCCTCCTCCTACCAGTCTCCTTAAGACACTGCCTGCAACAGCTGATTAATCATTGTTGATGACTGCAGTTTTTCCCATCCTTCCCGAGTTACATCTGTTCAGGCCAATTCAAATATGGTGAGTAAATGAATTAGACATGCAAATTCAAGCCCCAGGCTAGAGAGAGGGAGAGAGAGGAAAAGAGAGAGAAAGAGAGAGCGCACATGGCTGAAATCCTAGGCAAGAAGATTCTCCTGCCTAATAGTTATTTTAATGCTCTAAAAATCCTGCAAATCAGACCTTCCTGTCCCTTGCAGGATAACTGTAAGGCTTTTTAATGTAAGGAGGCTTCTGGAGGAAGTGAAGAGCTATGGAAACAACACACATAGTGTGGAAAAATTTCACATTTTTTTTAAAAAATCTATAAGAAACAACGTAATATGGATAACAGTATAATAGCATTTACAATATTTCACTCTTTGTTCTTTTAATGTCTTATATAGTTATTTTGCATGTCCCCCAAATTGACTTCAGTTGGTTTTCCTGCATTTTAAGAGTCCCTATGAAGAATTAGGGATGCTCCTTGGTCCAAAGTAGATGTCAAGAATGGAACTCCATAGTCATTGCAGAAAAAAACATGATTTGAAATCAGTCACCATTGCAGACAATGCATATTCCCTTAAGCTACTGAGCATGAATGTCCATGACTTGTCCACTCATTGTCGGGTCTCCTGGATTAAGAACCGAGGGGCTTGATGCTGACATTGGCATTCCAGGGTGGGACGGTCCTCCATGCATCATCGCTGTTGGGTGGTGAGGGTGTCCAGGAATGTACGTATGCATGGGGGGCCCATGACGCAGCTGAGCAGGATGGGGGGGCATCTGGGGTTGGGGATAACTTGGCTGTCCCATACTCACACCCATTGGACCACCCCGGGCTACATACTCCCCTGGCATACTTTGCAGCCCTGTAGAAATTCAAAAGAAAGAAACAAAAAGAAAATATTACGGCAAAGCAACAGTGTGGTTCCGACTTTGGCAATTCTATGGAAACCGGGGAACATTGTGATCAAGGGCCTTGGGACACATTCTTTTGATTCATGCAGAAGAAAATAAGACGGGAGATGTCAAAGCTGGATATCCAAACTCGACACTGTGTCTCTGGCACTGCCATCATTATCAGTCCTCCTACCAAGTCTAATTTAAAAACAAACAAACACCTCACTGGGTTCTGCTCTAAATCAGCATTTCTGTTCCCTGAAATAGGCTCTACCAAGAACGTGCACACTGCTGTTGTGGTCGCTCACTGTGTCACAGGAAGAAGAACTAGGCAAGCTCACTAATGGTGACCACTTAACAAAATCCTGTACCTTTGGGGGAAAAAAAAATCAAAACAGTTATCAATAAATTCCTTCCACATGGCCTCTTAGAGCTGGAGGAAGAGAAAAGCTGAACAGAACCCTGTCTACCTTACAATGATTTTGAGAACAATAAGAAAAATTGGACCTAAAACAATACCCCTCTTGCTTTGCGGGGCCTCTTGTCTTCTGCATGGATTGCTCTAGTTGATGGAAACTGACGGGTGTATTGTTTCTCAGAGCCATAAGCTCCATCATCATCAAGGGTGAAAGGCATAACGCCATTGCTAAGTATGTTCAATTGGCTTTAGTTCTAAGTAATAGCGCACTGTGAATACGATGAACACCTTCGGATAAGGTCTCCAGGCTCTGGCAATGAATGGCTGCTTAATCTAGCCTAAAGGAACATTTTTGAACTAATGAAAATTGCTTATAAAATATACTGTACCCACAGCTCTTTAATCAAAAAAGATGATAATATTTTTTGTAATAACCTATTAATTTAATTGGTCACGAAGCATAAAATACATCATTTAAATTTAATTGACCCAGAAACTAAGAAACAATATTTAAATTAACTAAGCTGGAGAATTCCATGATGAGGTAATAAGACTGTTGATTTCCAAGCTCAATGGAATGCTTTCAGAGTGAATTGTTAAACTCATATTGGACTCCCACCCAGGGAAGAAGACCAGTATGCATTACCCTTGGCCTCAGCAAGAATTTTAAATAGTGTGTTAATATAATCAGGGGCACATCCAAGACTCTGAAATCGTAGTTTTTAATTTCAAAAAAGAAAGCTAGAGCAATGCTGTTAGGGGTGATTTAGGAAATCAGCCGGGGTTTTGGAGTTCAAAACAGTCTTAGTTGTTTGAACTCGAATTTCTGGGGTGTCTTTTTAGGAGAGAAAATGTCCGAGTGAGAATCTGGGACAGTTTTCCTAGGCCCACTTCACTGGGCCTGCCACTGAAGATTGCATTAATGATCTCTATTTTTGTATACTGAATAAGTCAAATCCATTTGTCACACCGCAAGTGATGGCATACTTAATTTGGATATAGTCAATTAGCCTGGGCTAAGCCCCGAAGCCTGCTGCGCACACCTCTATTTTGTATTCTCCCTTTTCCCATTGCCACACGTAATCCCATTATGATGGACAGACAAAGGAACAAACTAAGAAAAAAAAATCAAAGTTTAGTTGACTGAAGCTCAAAATATGCCTTTACTTACCCTAAGTAAAGCTGTGTTTATTTTACGTAAAAGAAGTTCTCTGTTTGGCTTTTTGGTGTCTTGCAGGTTAGTGTAGAAATGTAACTCATGCATCAACTGCGGTTAGACAGATTTATGGCACTTTGGGGACATGCTCTTTCCTCTCCTTGCACTGCTGCAGACTGCTTACATTTTGCAAATCAGTCTGTTGCTATGACAACCCACTCCCCCACCTCCTGACTGTTTCTTGTTCTGTCATGTGGTCAGTACTGTACAATAGCAACACACAGGATAAATGTATATCATACACAGAATTTATAAGCTTAAAACCTTGATCAAAACCAACAAGAAAATGAAAGAAGCAAGAAATGAGGATTTAATGGAAATAATGAACAAGCATGAAGCTATGGGCAAGGAGAACATGAGAAAATGCAAGAGGGAAAAAATATTCCTAGGACAAAGTGAAAACAAAGACCCCGTTTGTACTTACTTCCCCCTTGCTTTCGATTGGTTAACTAGATGAAGGTTACATGTAGTGCCACTGCCCCTCCATGCCCATATTCATGCCCATTCCACTCATAGGTCCTAGAAGGGAGATAAAAATCCAAGAAGAGGCCAGAAAATGAGCAAAGTCCACAGATAGTGCCAAAAGACCCTTTAACAAAACAGGTTCTAGATGGTTGAGAGGCGGTGAGATCTTGAGCACACAAAGGTCCTGGCTTCCCCTTTGCAGGATCTTAGACGCACAGATGGCAGAGCAAGGCGAGACCGGCAGGCAGCTTGAGAAAGCAGAGGGTGGGGTGGGTTTACCTGCACTGACTGGGGCTGGGGGAGGGCGACACTTCTGGAGTTAGACATGAAATGCCACGGCAAAAGCAAGTCTCACCTGGCGCTCTGATGCCCATGTGCTGCTGACCGTCCATTACAAAGCCTCCCATTGGCTGTCCGTCGGGGTTATACGGTGTTCCTTGGCTAACTACAAAAGTACACAGCGTAGTTTCTTAATAACAGGAGGGGCAGGGAAAGGGGAAAGGGGAGGGGAGGGGAGGGGAGGGGAAGGGAGGAGACCAGAGGAGACACAGAGACCATACTAAACAGATATCATTTTTAAACCAAAGTTAATTATTTTTCTCAGACCAGTTCTATGCACCTCAGGGACTTGAGTTTCAAGTGTTATGTTCAAGGAGCAGGGCAGACACAAAAAATTTATGCTCAGGATTTTGTCTGGTAGTTCCATAATGGGCATTGAAAGGAAAAAAAAAAACACAGCTTACTGGCATGTGACTAACTGGGAACTGACTCAGTATGATACTAGCAGAGCTTTCAATAGAGCTGAGAGATGTTTCAGAGGGACAGTCCAAACTTGCATCACCCCTAGTAAATTTGCTTGCTGCCTTTGCTACAATATTATAATATAAAACAAATCCTAGGGCTCATGATGGAAAAAGAGAAAAGCTGTTATTTTTGAAAACTGTGAACACCAGAGGACAGACAGTAACGAGCGAGGTCATGAGAATTAAGAGCTGTGCATTTATGCCACTAACAGAATCCCGTGTTTTAACTGTCCATGAAAAGCTGTTTCAGAAGTAAGCAGCCTTGGGTTATTAAAGCACACAAAAGCTCTACCTCACTGAACGTCTTTGAACTTTACTGAGTCCCACAAGTGATCCTGACCCCTTTGACCTTTTGACAGGTAATAAAGTTTACAGCAATTCCACACCAAGCCATGCACCAGGGAGTGGTCATAGTAGCAGAAAGCTGGGTAGGCAAACTCAGGGAAAAAATAACATTAATATATCGAATGTTTACAAAGAAGATTGTAACTGAGCACATGATTTAAGAGTTACTTTTCTCCATTGGCTTTTTATTTCCTACTTTTTTAAAATGTTTTATAACGATGTTAACTTGATTAGTGTTGTTACAAAACAAAACTGGTTTAATTTTCACTACCAGGCACTCCTAGTACTCACTCCCAGTTCATTTACCAGGTAGCAGCCCTCCTGGTGAATGGCTTGAGGATGGTTTTCGCTTGCCTGACTTGAATACAGTCACTAGAGGGGACTTGCCTGCTCGGTTGGACTGGTCTATCATGGGCTGCACTATTCTTCTCCGGGCATTAATAAACCTGTAACCAAGAAAGCAAAGCAGATCATTATTGCATAAAAACATAAACAAAAGGTAGAGGAAGAGGAAGAGATGAACCACAGTAGGAAGAGCTGTGGCAAGCTCAGCCTGCCTCCTTTCTCCCTCCTGGACAGCTTCGAATGCTGCAAAACCTGCAACCCCATGACCTCTGAATACAAGGCTTAGGTTTCTGAGTTGATTTATGTTTGCCTGTTTTACCACAGTTGGACACTTCCATTTCATCTTTTCATGGGGGAATTAGCGGAGTTTTCAGGAAACAATGCTAGCCACCACTCTTTTCAGTGGGCAGGGCGGGAGACGGTGGAGACAGAGACGCTGTGGGGACATCTGCTACCTTCCAATCACTGACATTGCAATCTTACACTCTCTGACCTCTTCCTTCTCACCGTTTGTTTGATCCAAACCTCCCCTACCTTTTGCAAACCTAGTTCCATCTTTATGTCCACCGCTAAGATAAGGGACTGGGTTGGCAGCGCACCCCCGGTGGAAAGAATGTCTGGAGTTTATCACTATTAACTCTCGCTTCTGGGGACTTTGGAGAAAGGCATTCCTTGGAGAGATTTCTTGGCGCGACTTGTTTTTTTTTCTCTTTATGCAAAATCCGAAGTCAAGACAAGGTCACAGCTACACAGCCACTGAATTTATAATTTCACTTTCTTCAGCTACTACTGAAAATTTATAAACACCTTATTAGGACGTTGAAGTCACTCTAAGTTTATTTTAAACATTGTTTGGTACAAGTCTTTTTCATGGCTCCTGCAAATGTCAAATCACTGAAATATAAAACACGCAGCTAACTCCAAAGCCTTCATCACAAGACTGTAACTCTTAAGATTGTTGTTCTGGGTTGTAAGAATTGAATACCAAATCCAGAAAATAATGAGTATGTATTAAGTTTTGAAACAGGAAGTTACCTTTAGTTCCCAACTCCACTCTGAGCAGGACATCAAAACTATGATAAAATGTTTAATAATGCCCTATTAGTAATTGAAGGGTCCACGGTCTCATATCAATTTTAGTTTGTACATCTCTCTATTTGAGCGAAGAAAGCAGTTCTGAAAATCCAAACCATTAAACAGCCAGGGACATGTCTTTAAAATAAAAATACATGCTTCATAGCGTTTAAGATTCTCAGTATTCTGGATCTGCTTGTGTTCTTCCAGAGAAGTAATTAAGGTAAATGACGGAACTGGATTCTGACTAAAAGGCACACTGTTGGTACTGGCTCTTAGAGACCAGGCATTGTATCGGTTTTTACATATGAAGTCCCTGAACTGCTAATAAAAATATTTAAAACACAGATCTACCACAAACGGTGTTGCCAATCAGGTTATCATTATCTTATATAAACCATGAAAATTGGAATCATGTGAGCAGAAGGTTAGATTAATTCTCCATTCTCATTATAAGCACAGGTGTAGCACAAACACCATGTGAAATAACCAATTAAAATGAAAAAAAAACTCTGCCTTTTCATTAGCTGCCTGCACTGCATGACCAATTAGAAAATTATTTAATATTAATATTCTGCATATACCAAAAGTAATTTTCATAGTAACTAACATAGGTAAGATAGCAAAGCATAGCTCTTTATGCTACTGTTTATTATCTCCACTGACAGAGAAGAAACTTAGTCTGTTAACTCTCTGTTTCAAATTTTTTTAATTCATTTCATGGGTAGGGAGGGCAAATTTTTGTTGTTGTTTTGGGTTGGTTTGGTTTTGGTTTGTCTTGTTTTGTTTCTTTGAGACAGGGTCTCACTAGGTAACTCTGGCTGTCCTAGAACTCACTCTGTAGACCAGCCTGGCCTCGAACTCACAGAGATCTGCCTGCCTCTGCCTCCCGAGTGCTGGGATTAAAGGCATGTGCCACCACACATGGCCAGCAAAGCAATTTTTAACAAATAAGGACAATTTTTAACAAGGCTCAGAGGAACTGAATGACTTATTTCAAGTCACGTGCTACCGAAGAGTTCGTTAATGACACAGTTTTATGTCATCAACAAATCCTAATGCCACAAGTGCAGCACAGCCATTGATGTGCCACAGCTAGAATCTTCCATACTAACCAAACATCTGAAAAGCAGCTGCTTCCGAGCCAGCTGCCACTGGCAGCAACACTTACTTTGAGCCGAGGCACAAGCATGACAATGAATGTCTCATAGTTGGAGAATCCCTATGGCTGCCCAGCTTGTGTATATAGATAAAGATGAGGCTGTTCAAAAGAGATCCAGGGACTCGGGTTTCCGTATTCCACCCTTTGACTCCTCTCCAATCAAACATTCAGACTCCCCAAGACCAGTGCAGAGTAACCAGCTCAGGTGCCCAACTCATGACCATTCATCCCATGGCACCAGAGAACAACCGTGAATCAAGTTTAGGAAGTGCTTCGTCACCTAGCTGGGCCATTGGCGTGGGTCTCCTCGTTAATATCCCACCGAATCAATGCCTAGCCTCTACTAGACTGAAACCGACACAGCACAAGCCATGTTTGCTGAGAGTCTTTGAACAAAATGAACTGCTGGAAGGTCCTGTTCTCTATCTAAAACCCTTTCAAGGTACAGCTCTCTGGGACAACTTAAATAACTCCATCCAACACTCGAACATAACCATCATGTCCTCTAGGCTTTCTCTTTCCCCTGGGTTAAACATTCACGGCTCTTAAAAGGTCCCCTCCCCAGAGGTAAAGCATCTCTCAGATTTTGAGCCCACCATCATGCAGGCCCCTCTACTCAGTTTGCTCAAATTATTTGTATCTCTATGGAAGTCTGCAGAGACACCCTGGTCACGTTTATTCAGGGCCTGTCCTGGTCCCCATATAAAGGACAAACTCACTATCACATTCTCCTGGCTCACCACCCACAGGTACTAAGTATTATTCACTTCTTTCTGTGGAGGTGATAACTGGATTTTTTATTGTTATTCAGATTTAAGAGACTCATAGTTTATATAGACACTGGGAATCCTGTCATTAAAAACAATAACAGATGGAAACACGGGAAATCAAAGAAAACTCAACCACATTGAATTGTTCAGATAAGTTACCAGATCTACATAGAACTATCTTTCTTTCTTGTTTTGAGACAGGGTTGCATGCAGCTCATGCTGGCCTCAGACTTGCGATTTAGCTCAGGAAGATGACCCTGAATTTCTGAATGCTGAGATCACAGACGTTCTTTAATATGCCTGGTTTATGAGGTTCTGGTGGACTGAACCCAGGGCCTGGTGTGTGCTGGGCCTGCACTCTACCAACTGACCTACACCTTCAGCCCAACTTCCTCTTTCTGAAACCTATCATTTAAAAACATTTCAATATAATAAACCATTATCGATATATTTAGGACACAGTAAGTTCTTGGAACATTACCAAATTGTAATCTCCATACTACTATAAACAACTTGTATCATGGCTTGAGGTCATGGTGAACATCTTTACCTGAAAGTAACGAGTTAAACAGCAAAGTATTTCATTTTCTAAAACAACATGTTATTTAGATGTGGTGTCATTTCAGAACTTGATTCTCCTTGGTGTATTTTATCACCATCACAGACTACCTCAGGTCTTTTCCCTCAAACCTCTCTCACTGGAATTAGCTGCATACAGCAGAGCATGTATTTAGAAGGCTTAGGGGTGAATTCAGATACAAAACATTTTCCTTCTGGGCAAAGCAATAAAATGGCATTCTTGCTCCTCCCACTATAAGTCAAACTGAGGTCAGCTCCCTTGTCCCACTATCTGTTTAAATAAACTGGCCTGGCTGTTTGTTTCTCAAGTGCCCTTTGACCCGTGTCTCATCCTCCCTGCTTTGGTGACAGAATGCTTTACTTTTCATTGTGAAAGAAGCAAAATTATCAAGAAATTTCTCAACCAGGAAACCAACAAAATGCCTTTAGATTGGATGTGAACATAAATGGACTTATTTTCCTTCTTAACACGGTGTTATTTTAGGAGAAATCAGTAAAATAGTTAATACTCACACACATATATTTTATATATATATATATATATATATATATTATATATATATATATGCTGAAATTACATCATGTAGTTAAAGAAAATAGTGTTTCTGAAGAGAAGTAAGAAAGAGGATAAAACCCAAATTAGAATGTATAATATAAAGATATTTCCTAATCGCTACAGAACAGTCTTTTTTTTTTTTTTCTTTTTTTAACAACTGCTATTCAAATATAACTGGGATGTGGATGTCAGGAATGTGACTGTGTGAGCCATCAGTCACTGAGATGGGCAGTCTATACCTTTTCTTAATAGATATAAGAATATAATAGAATATATACTACAGTTTAGGCTTTTAAAGTAAACCGTCGAGTTAAATACACTTTAAAGGTTAGACATGTTTTATCTGCCTTTATATATTACTGTACACACACACACACACACACACACACACACACACACCTTAGTTACACACTGCTTTTAAGAACGAAACTCCCTTTCTGTAGGTGGTAAACAGCTGAATCAAGGAAAGAAATGTCTCCTGTCTGCACCACAGAGTAGAATTTCTGCTGGAGACCCAATTATCTTCTTTCTCAGGCCAAGTTTTACAAAGGAAAGCAAGATAGCAGGGTGACCTTCTAGCTTTCCTCCATGTCCAAATAAACAGATGTGTTTCTTTCTGACCTGGTTGTTTGTTTAGAACTCAGAGTCCTTCTAAGGAAGAGTGGGAGCCTACAGGAAAGAAAATCTCCCAGCATCCGAGACTTGAGAGCATCCATAAATTGAATTTTACTTTTTTGCAGTTTAGACGAACCAGACAAGGAGATCGCAGGCTGCATCTGAATTTTGTTTTCAACAGGGAAGTTCTTGTTTCCTTTCTTCACCTCACTCCTCAGTTGTTGGACGTTGAGGGTCATAATGTGTGTGTGTATGTGTGGTACGTGTGTGTGTGTAAGTGTGGTTTGTGTGTATGTGTGTGGTGGTTTGTGTTTATGAGTGTGGGGTGTGTTTATGTGTGTGGTGTATATATATAAGTGTGGTATGTGTGTATGTGTAAGTGTGGTATGTATGTGTTTGTGTGTGTGTGTGTGCATGGTGTGTGTATGTATGTGTGTGTGTCTCTGTGTGATTTGTGTTTGAGTGTGGGGTGTGTGTGTATGTGTAAGTGTGGTGTGTATATTTGTGTGGTATGTGTGTGTATGTGTAAGTGTGTGTGTGGTTTGTGTGTATGAGTGTGGGGTGTGTGTAAGTGTGGTGTGCATATATAAGTGTGGTGTGTGTGTACATGTGAGTGTGGTGTGTATGCGCTTTCTATGTGTGTCTGTGTGGTTTGTGTGTATGAGTGTGTGGGGGTGTGTCTGTGTGGTTTGTGTGGGGATGTGTGTTTATGAGTGTGGTATATGTGTGTGTGTGTCTGTATGATTTGTGTTTATGAGTGTGGGGTGTGTGTGTATGTGTAAGTGTGGTGTGCATATATAAGTGTGGTGTGTGTATGTATGAGTGTGGCATGTATGTGTTTGTGTATGTGTGTCTGTGTGGTTTGTGTATATGAGTGTGGTATATGTGAGTGTGTGTGTTTATGGGTGTGGTATATGTGTGTGTGTTTTTGAGTGTGGTATATGTGTGTGTGTTTTTGAGTGTGGTATGTGTGTGTGTTTATGAGTGTGGTATATGTGTGTGTGTTTTTGAGTGTGGTGTGTGTGTGTTTATGAGTGTGGTTTATGTGTGTGTGTTTATGTGTGTGTGTGTGTGTGTGTGTGTGTGTGTGTGTGTGTGTGTGTGTGTGTGTGATTTCCCACTCTGCCACCTCGCTTGTCTCCTTTCTCTCTCGGGTTGGAATCCAGGATGGTTTTCTAATCAGGAGCTGGTGGAACTGCTTTCTGAAATGGACCTTTAGCCTTTGTTTATCATCTGCTTTTTGCCATGGTCCCAAACTTTGATGCTAAACTGAATTCTCAGAGACCAGGAGGATGAGGAGAGCTTAGTGGGCACCTGGCAGGAGCTAAACCCAAGGCAGAGTTGCCCAGTTCTGAAGCCAACACTGTCTACGGCTTGACTTCCCTTCTGTAGGTCACTGGAATAGTGATGACAACTAAGGGGAAACTCAGCCATTCACCTGGCTGTCTCCCCGTTACCAGTTCTCTTCCTCGGTGGTTAGTGTTCACTACAACTAACATAAGTAAAGAGAGCCCACATCAGCTACCCTGGCATCTTACAGGCAAGCTAGGAATCCATATACAATCCAAGTGGTTTTGTTTCCAAACAATGACCCACTTCTCTGTTGGTCCCACAGTCTTGTTGACCAGCTAGGAATAAGTAAATAGAATGGGGGTAGACCTGGGTTTATTGTAGCACGCACCTTTCTAAGTATGGAGAAATGTCATTTTCCAACACCCTCTAATGCCCGAGAAGATAAAATAATTAGGAAATTACTTCATGGGGGCAGATGGCTTGGCCAGTTAAGTACTTAGGACAGCCAACAAGGCCTAATGGTGGATGACTTGAAGTTGATCTCTGACCTATACACACTTTTGTACACACATGAATGTGAGCCTGCATACACATGTGCACATGCACATGCACATACAAACACACAACTAGAAATGATCATACTGACTATAAAGGT
Organism: Peromyscus californicus insignis; assembly: GCF_007827085.1. Lineage (NCBI taxonomy): Eukaryota > Metazoa > Chordata > Mammalia > Rodentia > Cricetidae > Peromyscus > Peromyscus californicus. Next base: position 28,070,577 of record NW_026294424.1, on the reverse strand, counting down.
AAATTAGTAAAAATGCATTGATTAGTATTAGTTATATTTATAAATAGTTCCATATATATTTAAATAAAAATAAATATCATGTATTCCTAAATACAATTTAATTACTGATAATTTTTGTATATAGTATTCTTTATTCTATTAAAAATCAACAATATGTACATATAATATTTAATTGACAGAATTTATTGGGGGAATTTTCTAAAGATTTTTCTTCTTTTAATTTTAAGAGATCTGATGAAAACTTTAAATAGAAAAAATCTGACATTGGAAGATAATTGTGTAATTCCAGAATTTTGTTATTTTTCTATAACATGAGCTTTCTTAACATAATATTCTTTCAACCCTATGAGAGTTAGTCAAAGAAAACCATATCTACTTTTAAAATAGTCAGCATTCCCTTATAATTTTAAGGCATGCTTTATAGACAAAGACTACGGAAAAGAGTTGTAGCCATCTCCCAAGTAACTCTTTGTTCTTTCAAGCAAAAAATTTAGCTGAAAAAAAAATCTTCTACTGAAAATCATTATTGCAGATTTACATTTACTTATTGGACTTAATGATCCGAAACTGATAGTCTTCAAGATTCAACCTTTCTACAAATCATTTCTTTGTGAAATAAAATTTTATAAAACATGTTAAGATGCTCAAGAAAGTTGACTCAATCTCAAGTCAAACCTTATGAAATCCTATTTTTGGCACCTTTTCTGGTTTCTTAACCTCCTCCAGGATCCGGCAGCTCCCGGGCTGCAGTCCATCACTCATGTCTGGGGGTGGGAGCAGAGAATGGCTGAGGAGACAGGGAAAGGGGGAGGGAGCTCTCTTCCATACCCACTCGAGAATCATAATGTCAGATTGCTCAAATCACAGGAATTCCACCAGAGGATGAGAAGCCAGAGGCAGGGAATGTAGGAAGAACTGATGTTGTCTAGCTTGAGCAAAGAAATTATTATACGCAGGTTTTCTTTAAAGCACCCAGTGGAGGGGGTCATCATTTAATTAACAATGACAGTGCAAAGTCATAACAAAACCTATGTGCTGTTTTGGACTTACAACTGAAATACTTTTAAGATAACTCATCACTGCATGGGTACACACCACATGGGCTTCCTGAATCCTTTATTCTAATTTGAACTCTTATCCTTGCTTTCTACCCGCCACCTTCTAGAACACTAAATCCTGAGGGCTAAATTTGGTCGAATACATGATGAGTGCATTTTGATAGGCTTAGTGAAGGAAGACCGAACGTTTGGGAATAACTTAAAGGAAGGGGTGAAGAGGGGGTTCAGTCAATACAATGCTTGCTACACAAGCATGGGAACCTGGATTTGATCCCCAAAATGCACGTTTGAAAAAAAAAAAAGTTAGGTACAGTAGTTTGCATCTGTAATCCTATGGCTGAAAAGGAAGAGACTGACGGATCCGTGGGGCTCACTGGCCAATCAAGCAAAGGTGAATCAGACAGCTCCAGATTCAGTGAGAGACCGTGTTTCAAAAATAGAGTGGAAAGCAATCAAGACACCTGTTTCCACACAAGCGCGGACACACACACACACACACACACACACACACACACACACACACACACACACTCACAAATTTAAGTGTCCATTGATTTCAAATATAGGTTAAAAAATTGACACATATGAAATATCTACCTAAATGTGAAGGTTTGAGTTTGTGTAACCATAAATATAAGGGAAAAAAGTAGTTTACGTAAGTCACATTCATTTACAATGGTTATCAGCACAATGCGTAAGCGATCGCTAAAAGTAGTTAACCTTTCTCTGCTAAGGAAAAAGCTTTGGAAACTATAAAAATATTACCAAAAGGGATGTCATTGTTTATTTTGTAGCTGAGCCTTTTTTCCTCATTTAAATACTAATTTTCTCATTCACAAAAAGCCAATAAGATTGTATATAACTGAGCATCCCTAAAGCATAACTAACTAAATATATATATTTAAAGATAATTCTGGTGGATTTTGTTTTTGCCAGTCTCCTTTATAAAGAGGGCAGATAGTTTATCACATGAAGTAGGACGCCTTTGAGAGTGAATAGACAGTGAGCAACACACATGACCACGGAGCCACTCAGGCAATTGAGAGAGAGGACCATTTTAATCATTAGATATGCAGTATTTTTCTAAAGAACGCTGCCTTAAATGATCACACTGAAGCCCTATTGCATTAGAAGCATAACTTCCTCCATCCACACAAGACACACTAAATCTTAGTCCCCTCTTGGAGTGCCTCTGAATGCTTGGTTCTCTCCGGCACCCTTCCTTTGCTTGTCCCAGCTTCCCATACCTTCAGTGACTGTAACTTTCTGGCCTTGGAACCTTCACTCATACCAAGGGAAGCCTTCTTAAAATGTACCTTGTCACGCAGTTTTGCCTGGTCACAGAATTTAGTTACAGAACAGCATAGTCCCCATGACCCGCAAGTGGGGGTTTGTGTCCATTCTTTCGAATGGTTCCTGGGGCGTTTTGTTTCAACCAGTAAAACAAGATCTAAACTCAATGTCATGTCACAATATGCACTCTGTAAGCCCCAGAGCTGGACATGGAGCCATGAACACTGCAAGGCAAACTCTGTTCCCTGAGATAGATGAGGAAATGGAGGAGACAAAAAGCCCCCTCTTAGAAGCTGACAAATGAGGCCTGGGGGCGAAGCTTTGAAGGATGTGTGTTCACTGCTGGGTTGCTGGCTGCTGGTGTAACTTTCCTTTTCTTTTCTGTTTTGTGATTGTTTGTTTGTCTGTCTGTCTGTTTGTTTTTGAGACAGGATCCCACTATGAAACCCTAACTGGCCCAGGTCTATGTAGATCAGGTTTGAACTCGCAGAGATCTGCCTGCCTCTGCCTCATGAGGGTTGGAATTAAATGCAAGTATCACAACATCTTCCTTCCCTCCCTCCCTCCCTCCCTTACCCAACTTCTCCCCCCTTTCCCTTCCTCCCTCCCTCCTTCCAGCTACCCCCACCCCTTTCCTTTTTCCTTGGAGTCCCATGAATCCTCGGCTGGCAGGCTTCAAACTGACTGCTTAGCCGAGGTTGACCTCATACCTCTCGCTTCCACCTTCCAAGTGCTCTAGGATGATAGGTGTTCCCTACCAGACTAGGTATTATGTGGTACTAGGGATTGAACCTAGGACTTGCTACGTGCTAGGTAAACGCTCTACCAACCCAGATACATCGCCAACCCCTACCCTTTCAAAACAAAATATTATATGTGCTATCTCAGTCAAAACGCTAGGCCACTGTCTGTCAGGGAGAGTCAAAACGGTGGTTAGTCGGAAGAGCCTGGGAGCTGACTGACTGGCCCGGAGATGAGAGCAGCATGTAGGTGTATAACCACAGCGATCTAGTGGCTTACTGTGAAGAAGCTTGCTTTGCTAGTTGTAAAACTTAATACAGGAGTTGGTGAGATTATTGCCATTGTAAGTCTCAAAAAATACATACTAGTACAAAGCTCATAGCAGCATGAGCTGGAAACACCACAAATGGTCACCAGCTGACACAGGACTAAACCGAACGTGTTTCTAGTCTCACAGTGCATCACTGCTCAGCCAGGAGTGAGGTGCTAATAATACGCGCTACAATGTAGGTGGACCCTGAAGACATGAGGTGAGAGAAACAATCACATAAGATCACCTAAGACCGCAGCTTGTGTGTGCATGTGTGTGTGAGATGCCCAGAATAGGCCAATGTGGAGACAGAAAGCTGAGTGGCTGCCGGGAGCTCAGGAAATAAGAAGAGTGGTAGTCGTCTAAACGGCACCCAGTGTCTTTTAAAGTGGCAAAAATATTTAACGGTTGACGGTGGGAAGGGTTGCAGAGCTCTGTGGATGCAGCACTGAATCCTGCGGTTTAAATGAACAAATGCTATGACCTGTGCAGCCTGCCTAACAACGAGCTAAGAATGAGTTCAGGAAGGGAGGCCTGAAGGAGCTCCGGACAGGAGCCTGCTTGTCCCTGCCTCTTGGCTGGCACCTAGCAGCCCACAGACGCAGGGCCCCCTTTGTCAAGGGATGCAGAAGTTCCCACCCAGCAGCTGCACCCGAGGCCTCAACAGCACAGGGTTTCTAAAATTCTAATCCTTGATCCCTTGCGCAGCACTTCAAAAGTCACGTTTACAGTTTCAAAAGAAATAGCATGACTGAAAACAAAATTTAATTCTCAATGTGCCTCCCCCCCCCCCCCCCCCGCCCCCTTAAACACTACATTCACTCAGAATGATTGTCACATGTCTCTTTTGGTTTCCCAACTCTCCAAGCCCAAACGAAGGCCAGGAATTCCAGTCACAACCAAGTCCACTTCCGTTTCCATGAACAACCCTGCCAGGTGAGCAGCCGAGGCCACCGAGATCCTATGGCTTCTGTACGCATACAGTTCTATTAGCTTTTTCAACCCCGTTCCCCCAACCATTTCCAACCATACATGAACTCTGACCCAAATGAGGGATCAAACAGTCAATCACAGCAGATGTTCTTGTAGTACAGACCAACACAACCCTTCAGTCAGAAAACAGACAGCAAAAAGACTGCTTTCTTTAAAAAAAAAAAAAGTTCTGTACCCTAGAGCAAAAGTACAAAAACTTCAATATATGTTATTTAATCAGGATATTTTAACTTCCATCCATAAGCAATATATTGTTCTTTTTTAAAAAATGACTTTATCACTGGGCGGAGGTGGCGCACACCTTTAATCCCAGCCCTCGGGAGGCAGAGCCAGGCGGATCTCTGTGAGTTCGAGGCCAGCCTGGTCTACAGAGCGAGATCCAGGACAGACACCAAAACTACACAGAGAAACCCTGCCTGGAAAAAAAAACCAAAAACAAACCAAAAAAAAAAAAAAAAAAAAGACTTTATCAGCATTAAGCCAGATCTCACCAATGACAGGAAATTCTTTTTTTTTTTTTTCTGAGCAAAGTTACATTTATGACCCAAGATGGATAATCACCATGGGCCTGCAAGACTTACTGCATTTAAGGAAGGAAATGGCTTTCCCTTCCTAGACGATAGTGTGTAATCTCGAGAGGCACTGGTTACTTGAGGGTAAAAACCAATAGTGTCTTTAAGAATATCAAACAGATGAAGTGTTCTTGTTATTTATTTGTTAGTGCTGAGGTGTGACTAGAATGAAAGAGTTAATTACTTCCCAAACCAGTAAGCCAACCTAAAAACTTCTTTAAAATGCAAATAAGTGGAGAGAAACATGCTCAGTGATCGATCGTGGTGGCATTGAATGGAGAACCCCATATTTGCCAAAACTTACAGACATTCATTCTACGTGGTTTTATTTATTTATTTATTTATTTATTTATTTATTTATTTATTTATTGGGTTTTTTTCGAGACAGGGTTTCTGTGTGTAGTTTTGTCCTGGATCTTGATCTGTAGACAAGGCTGGCCTCGAACTCACAGAGCTCCGCCTGGCTCTGCCTCCCGGGTGCTGGGGTTAAAGGCGTGCACCACTGCCGCCCGGCCTACGTGGGTTTATTTTTGAATGTTGTGCTTTCCTTCTAAAAAAGAAATTTTTCTTAAATATAATTGAAGATAGCCCTAAATATCTACACAAAGGGCTGTGGCATCCACACATAGGTGTAAGCACAGACCAGATCCTAGACATTTGTCTTTAGAAATACCCCTTCCACTGAGCCGACGGCGCCCCTCCACTTTTGAGAAAACTTTTATTTAGCAAAGAGGCAACATTTGCCCCCATTTTTCAATATTTTAAGCTGACTTTTTATCCACTCAAATATGCTTTTTGTTTTCTGTAGGCACAGCCCTGAAGCAAGTCAGTGATGTAAGTGAGGGAGAGAGGGTCTCAGCCAGCTCAGGGCTTGGTGCTTAATGCTTAATCACCCAACACCGGGCTCAGCAACTGTTGACACAAAATAGGTGGAGATCAGGCCCGTGCAAGCAGAAAATGCCAGGAAGGCAAACTCTATGTAAACACACTCAAGACAGATCTGACAAGAATAGACCTAAGCCTGACTTGCTGGAGAACCACTGGTGTGCACAGCTTCACTACCCCTCACAGCTAAATCTGCTTCCCCTTGCAAAGTTCCTTTGAGATGATCCAGAATAACATTTAAACACTTGAATACATTTACTGAAGACAGCCGAGACATCCGTCCCCTTGATTCACACAGTGTGAGTTTCAAATTGCCACATATGCCTGGAGTGGAGCCAAAGGAAGGCAGGAGAAACGGTGTGCACACACAACCACAATTCAAAAAGTTGTTTCTCCTGACCTACAAAACTCATTTGGAAAAGCAAATGGGGAATGCTTAAACAATCTTTTAATCTCTAACTGACACCTGACAACCCATTACTTAAAGATTATTAATGCACCCACTAAAAAGTTTGCTATGTACAAAATTGCTAGAGAAAAAGATTGAATGCCTGAGGAAAAAAACAAATTTCGCTGTACAATAACTTCAGAAATTTCAAGGCTATTATCTGCCATGCCCTTCACAGTCTCATCGCACACTGCTAAAAACAACTGATTTATCTTTATTATGAATCCTCAAATGACAGCAGACATGTTTTTCATGTCTTGCAATAATGTTTAATTTCATCTAGTCTTTATTTTACAGTGTTTGATTTGCTTATTTAAGAGGAGAGAAAGTAGCAACTTTTTAATTAATTTTCTTGTGTGTCTCTTTATCACAGTGCTCTCCCCCTCCATCCCTACAGTCAAGCTATGATTAAACCAACTTCCCAATGCTCACCTTGTTTCTTCATGCACTCTACAGTCTAGAATACAGACCCATCAGGGGCTAGAGTTCTAACTAACCAGCCCTATGTGTTTACTTTAAAGTACAGGAAGCTGATATCTGTGGGGGGAAAAAAACGACCTAAGGAAGGACCCATATGTCATTGGTCAGGAATGAGGGGGACGATTAAGCATTTGAATCACTATCAGTTCTTTTCTATTCCCTCCCCTTACTCAATGACTTGCCCTGTGTAAGCGTTATATTCTCATCCGGCTCTTTTGCCACCTGTGGAGACCAGTTCTTTTACCTTAGCCATCATGCTTCCTAGAACCCACTTCCCATGATGAGTTCTGGATGCCTCTTTTCCAGTGTTCTACTCAAACACACTGGGGTCGGCACATGGCACTCACTCTGGGGGACCTCACCACCCATTTCTCTGACTGACTAGATGCTTGTCCTGACACAGAATGAAAAGAGCCAACCTGGCTTAATGAGGTCTTGCAATAGGTACATCTGACCCATGCACAATGTTCAAAGTCAGTCCGCAAGCCATTCCTTTCCTTCGTTGAAAGGAATTACAGACATCCAGACAAACACACTGTGTTCACAGTGAATGGGTCGCCCAACTCTGAGCCTCACTTGATGTGTCTCAAAGCGCTTCCTCAGCTGGAAGCCTGAGCTTCAGGTGTGTTGTATAGTCTTGCCCTAATAATCTTGACGCTGCTGGCTGCCTGGGAGGAGAGGCAGCAGTTCCAAGACTCGGGGTTTGGACTTCCATGACGGAAGGAGTCCAAGTTTCCATCCACCTAGGTGAAGCAATACCTACCCCTTCTTAAGGAGTGTCCATCTTCAACAGTGTTAAGAGAATGATTTTATACCCGTGGGGGAGGGACAGGGGGGACCTCTGAGAAAGCCAATGACGTGAAACTTGAGCAAACTGTACCAAATAGTCAGAGCAGAAGTCATCTTCTAAGAGACTTGTTTGCAGGAAGTTCTTGAAATCTGCAGACAAAAGCAGGCTGTCTGTCGAACTCCCGGAACTCTCTGACGTGACCAGACCTGGAGGTTCTCAGTTCACAGGCCTTTGCCCTCAGAGCTATTCACTCAGTTTCCTCCCCAGGAATACCCTGACCGTCTGGCATCTCGCCAGCCCCGTCTCTGGCAATATGCAAGCTAAACATTTTTTTTTGACTGATTTCAATATTTTCTTGTGAGCGGCTAGACAATCTTTTATCTAGTGAGTATTCCTGATTGCTCTAATCTGAACGGAGGGGAGTAAGTGTCTGTAAAGGTGATGGTATTAGAACCGACACCCCAGGTGAAAAGTATAGCAATTAACTGAGGCTTAACGAACAACACATTCTGAAATGTTCCTGGGAGTTGGTCTGTTTATATGTCTCCTTTTGTGTTAAAACACTGCACCTGTTACTCCATTGATCAATTAGGAAGTCTACTTTAAATGGAGGTTACTCTGCAATTCTCCAGGGGGAAAGCGGAAGCAGCTGTGGAGTAAAATGACTGTGTATGTGTGTGTGTGTGTGTGTGTGTGTGTGTGTGTGTGTCTGTGTCTGTGTCTGTGTGTGTGTGAAGTCGCTTCATCCCTAGGTGACTTCCAGCCAGGGAAAAATCACTGCACGGTTGCACTTTCATTTTGCACTTGAGCAGCAGACAAATGACCCCAGAGCCTCTCACACTGAACACTGCTATGGGTTGGGTTGGGTTTTCCTTTTTCTCTTCTTTTTTACATCTGTTTTTCCCTTGTCTGTGTGTCAGGCCTCTGCTTAGATTTATTGACAAAACAATCTGTGCCTAATGTTTAAACAACATCTGTAAAATGTATTATTAAATTACATCAGAAGAAAAGCAGAACAATCCCATGGAACCCACTGACCCCTATTGATTTTCAGATAAGAGAAGCTGAGAGGATAATTTGTGAATGTTTTAACATTTACATCTAAATATGTCTCTGTATTTATAGAATCTTTGATTACTTATAAAAGTATTTGCTACATTACTACTATAATTCAGAAATAAACTTGACCTTTAACTGTTGAATCTATTATAGTAAAGATCAGATTTTCTAAAAATAAGCTTCCATTTTTACCTGCCTGTAGCATAAGAATCTAGCTTTTTTCCCCCCATGGGTAACAAATGGGAAGTGATGCCTGAATGCTTGGCAGTTTTAAGGGCACTAGATGAAGGACCTAGGAAGATCCAGTATGGATTCTAAATCTAAAATCTATCAACGACACTAGTTCTGATATCTTATCAGATGTCAGGGTGTTGCCTAGAATTTTATATACCCAATTGATAGAAAGGGGTTTTCTCTCTAGACACATGCCAGATTTCATGTATACTGTATATTTTGCACCTTCTCCAAACACAGAATGATGATCGTATGTGCATTGGGCTAGAACTCTGCTGAGACAGGAAGTGTCTGGGATTCCCAGCCAGTACTGTACAGCATAAGACATCAGTTTTTGTTGTAGGGAATTCCCTGGTCTGCAGCACTGGCCTAAAAATATATAAATGAGCTTTTATTCGACCACTCACAGTTTCAATGTATAAAAGTTGGTCTGCTAAAGATAAAAAAGAGCCAAATATTGGCTTTGAATTTATGTGCATATTCATGTATGTGTTTGTTCATGTATGTGTATGTGTATGTCTTTAGACATCTACCTGGGGGGAGGGAGTCAGGAGTAGATAAAAACATATTGCATATACTTAGGAAATTCTCAAACAATAAGTAAAAACACATTTGATAAAAGACTTGAATACTAAAATGATTGTGTGTATGTGTGTGTGTGTGTGTGTGTGTGTGTGTGTGTGTGTGTGTGTTGTGTGTGTATGTAGCCCTGGCTGTCCTGGAACTCACTCTGTAGACCAGGATGACCTAGAACCCACAGAGATCCGCCTGCCTCTGCCTCCCAAGTGCTGGAATTAAAGACATGCGCCACCACCACCTCACTCTGAAATGACGTCTTAAAGCCCTGTCTACATATTGAAATATTTAAAGACATGAAGAGCCATCTACTGCCAAAACTTACAATATTTCTACTTCAAGTGAAAAGAAAGGCTCAACATGTAACGATTGTTCTCAAAAGCACCCTGTCACAACAACAATGAGAAGAACAGAGAGAGAAAGTTCCCAAATGTGAATTTGACCATTTCCCAATGGGACTGTGTAACAAAGGAGTAAAGAGGAAGGGGACACCAGCATACAGGGCAGGCTGTATCTCACAACTGACCACACTTTGGGTCTAAACTCCTCACAGCACTGAAGTGCGTAGGCAATTAGTCATAGCAGTCGACTTGGAAAAGCCATGCACTATCTCCTTAAATCAAATAACACATTTGAAGTACTTGTAATATTTTAAATACTTTAATATTCTGGGTTATTTAAATAAAGGCCTCAGATCTCAACAAACTATGTTGTCGTAGGTTTAGTCTACAGCCTCCTGTGTGATCAATCTCCCATTCCATCCCAGGGCTCTCCTGCCAGCCATGTGAAGATCCCTACTCTCTAGTTTTATTCTGACTAGTAGAATAACTATGAGTGTTTTGCAGTTACATTTTTATCTCTGCTTTCTCTTCGTCAAGTCTGTCTTATTGTTTTACAGTGGGATTCTTCCACTTCCCTATTCGCCCATCTGTTTTAGTCTTCATCATCTGATGTGTAGTATATCCTTTATGTCAACAAAAAGACAGAAAATGGGCTTTAGTGATGGTGGGAAGGAACAGTGCCCCAAAGTCCCTGTCTCATCTTCCAGTTGAGGCCTCACTAAAGCTGCACCAGCTACGGTTTCTATGACAAGCTAGCAACTAGACATGAGTTTATACTTTTCACTTAACATACTGTTCATTTCAATACATTATGTTGCTGCCAATAATTATGACTGATCTACACCCAACCTGCCCTTCAGCATTTTATGAAACATCTTCAGCAGTGACTCATAGCATATACAAAAATTTACATGTGTGTTAACAAGTTTTAAGAAATCCAAGGATGGAATTTTTTTTTTAAGTTGTAACTAAATGAAGTGAAGAGGAAGTCTTAAGACATTAATGATCATTTTTTAAATTAGGATTTGTAGAAGCAAAGAACCTCATGGGCTGCTGTTCTACGTAATGAAAGTATTTATTTGCAGGCTCTCCGAAAAGCTTTGTGTGTTTTTATTATGTGAAGGAGAAGAAAAATACCCTCTGCTTTTTCTGTCTTTAAGTCTTCAAACAGGCCATGGTTTAAGATTCTATGACACCTTTAGTTTTCAAAAGTGCCATCATTATTTGCATGTTACTTCCTACTTAAAGTCTCAAGAAATATGTATCTATTCCTAGCTTCTTTTTTGTTTGTTTGGTTTTCTGAGACAAGGTTTCTTAGTGTAACCCTGGCTGTCCTGGAACTCACTCTGTAGGCCAGGCCGGCCACAAACTCAGAGATGTGCCTTCCTCTGCCTCCTGAGTGCTGGGATTAAAGGAGTGCACCACCCCCACTTAGCTATTCCCAGGCTCTTAAAAAGAGAAGGTTTGGAAAATGTTTTGAAACTTGAATGAAACACGTAAATGCCATTATTCACTACACTTCAAGAAAACAACCCATCTCAAATATTTTAGGTTACTTTAGAGATATTCTCTCCAGGAAAGTTATCAATGAGGTCAGAGAAATTTACAAATGGGAAGCAAATGAGGTGCAGGGAAGAACTGTTCCTATACTCAGAAAGGACAAGGCAAAAGGGAGAGCCATACACTCTGACCCAAGTCAAAGAAGTAAAAGTAATTTTGAAGTTACCTATCTGCAAAACTGAGCTTCAGTCTTAAGTCTGCATATACTTTGAAAATGGTTTCATAGCTTCCTAATTCCTAGTCTTCCTTTTCTCCTCTCTAATTACAAAGTAAAGACATGAAATTGTGGCCATTGGCTGATGAAGACCTGTAGCTCTCTGGTAGATCTTGTGCAGAGAACCCAGGGATTGATGGTTTATATACATCACCTGGCACCACAGGAAGGTCCTTATGCCCCTGCATTCATGGGAAATGTCCCATCAGACAGGCTTTGCACAGCAGAGGGTGTTGAATTTTTTCTGGTAACTATGTTTATGAATAGAGTTTGCTAGCAACATTGAGGACGAAGAGAGATGGCATGTATGATAGACAGCCAGCTCCTTAGTGCTCCTTAGTTTGAGCTCAGCCTGCCACTCCTTCATGTTCACCAAAGAACATTTCCCAAGGAGATGCCACATTTCAACAGCCCCCACTGTATTGTACCACCTCACCATCACTTTAAGCCTAAAAACATGATTGTAGGTACACATATAAAACTCACTGTCTCCCTCATGGAATCATTCAGAACCTCTGAAAAACCATCTTCAAACAGGCAGTATTGACAGTCTTGAAGATTGCAAGACAATAGCAAATAAAAATAGGCAAACGGCAAAGTCTCCGAGGCAACAGAACTTAACACTTTTAGATACAGTATGACTTCGGTGGGTTCCCTGTCCACTAAGAGGGCTGCAAAAAATTGATCTCTGAAGGCTGTGGTAAGGTCACAGAAATTGATAACCCTTACAAGCGAAGCTCATGTGAGTCTGTCTGTGTCTTGCAGATAGCACACTTTGTAAATTAATCCTCCAAAGGCAAATATAGCATAAGTAGCTTGTTATCTCTAAAACACTAAGTTGACGAATACATGGGATTATATTGACAGAAATTACATTTTCTGTAATGGGGTTTAATATATCTGAAATATCTCCCAAAGGCTCGAGGCTCGCTAACAGTGAAGGGTCTGTTAATGTAAGTACAATGGACATCAAGAACAAATTTATTCACCGAAATGGATTAGGCTATGTAATCAGAGAGTCTGTAATATTAATCTCTGACACTGATTGAACAGAAAGAAAGACTTATGCCTACAAACTGTCATTCTTGGTGTTCTCTCTTCTCCGACCATGTTTTGAGCCTTTTCTGGATTTTACTTCAAAGAAGAGAAGATTTCTCCACTATAAACACTGATCTGAAAATATTAGAATGACTAATTAGATATCCTTAGTTTTAGAGGCAATTGGCTTTCAACACCCTTCAAATATGACAGTAGGCCTCGGTGATTATCCTAGCATGGCTTTTAGGGCACTAAATCACACTTTCTTAGAGCCTCGGTGCCATGTTGCAGGACAATTAGTCAGAATATTATTGGTCAGTACTCAGTGCTTAACCTCAGCCAGATCAGGAATTGACATTTTACTCGGAAATAGTATTGAGTAGCCCTCAGCTACATCAGGTTGTAAAGACGTTCAGAGAAGAAAACAACTTTTTTCTTCTTCAGTGTTTGAGTGTGAAGAGAACTCCAGATGCTATCATCTAATGGATAACCCTGACGAAAGCTCACTGAATTGGTTTCTCTGTGAATCTAAAACAGCTATGTAGTAATGGTAGAGTTTTCTTCTTTCATAGAAAATAATATGATACCAACTCTATAAGTTATCCTAAAGAGAAAAAGCCAAAGAAAGTGATACTATTTCAGGCTCAGAGTGAATAGTCACTAAAACACGCTCATCCCGTGCTTAAAACCTGTTGATTCATAGAGGAGGTGGAAGGCAGCACATTCTGTTTTCCACATTAGAAAGCACTCTTCCACATCAGTCCAGTTTGTTTCCACCTTTATCAACAAGCCGCTAGGGAAAGCAGCAGCAGCTGGGTGTGACTTCTTCATGCAGTGCATTAACTGCAGGTTGCCAGAGCGGGGAACAGACTGTCTGTAAACTCCAGCCAAGTTACTCACCAATTGTTCACTTGAAGGATGGTGAGTCCTGTGTCTTGTGCCAACTGTTTTTTCTGTTCTTCAGAAGGGTAAGGGTGCTGAAAGAGATCAAAAAGAAGTATGTGTACAGCAGGCAATGTTTATAGCATTTTGTCAATAACCTAAGTGTCTAGTGAAGTCTATAATTAAAGGTAAAAATGCTGAGGTGTGTCACTCTTATTAATGGAATACTACATCATCTAATTAATGGCAGTAAAAGACAAGCCAATTACAAAGATTAGTGAAGTGAATAATGTCTATTTAGGATACTTGCAGAACCTTGATACTGAGTTTACCCTTTAACAAGTTTATTTGTTGCAAGGCTAGAAAGTTTATCATGATCTTCTCTGTGTTTTATCCAATTGTAAGGTGAGCGCTCTCTCTCTCTCTCTCTCTCTCACTCACTCGCGCTCTCTCTCTCTCTCTCTCTCTCTCTCTCTCTCTCTCAAAATATCCCTCTGATTTAATATACTCTTCACTGAGGTCCCCAGTATTTAAGTGTGACATTCTCCCTCCACAACACCATAGTGCTGTGTTAAAATATTAAAACTAAGCTAGGTATAATTTATTTAGGCCTCGATTGTTTCAACTTTTGAGCAAAGCACCAGCAAGTAAAACTCAACCAAAACTGGTGTCATCTCCATGTCAGTTTGACAAGCTTTGGGATCACTTAGGAGACACACCTCTGCATGGGTGAGGGTGTTTCCAGAGAGGATTAGCTGAGGGAAAACCCCGTCTTGAATGTGGGCCGCACCATCCTGTGGGCTATAGTCCTATACTAAATAAAGGGGAACGAGGAAGTTGCTGAGTGTCAGCATTTGGCTGCCTCTAATTCTTGTCTCTGGAGATATGAGAGAGTGTGTACCAGCCCCAGGCTCCCCCTCTCTCTGCTGTGCCTCTCTCCCCCCGCCCCCGCACCTTCCTTTCCATGATGGACTGTATCCCCTCAAAGCCTGAGCCAAAACAAACCCTTTCCCCATAGGCTGCTTTCACCATGCTTTGTTATTGTTGTTTTTCATTTTCTGTTGCTCTTTTTGTTTTTGCTCACAGTGATAAGAAAAGCAGCTAATACAGTTTGTTTCCACATCTAAAGGTCAACATATGCTAGGATTCTGTGTAAAGGCCAATAAAAAGTCAAAGATCATATATGAGCTACGAAGAACAAGCCCAGCTCTGTTCGTCATGAGGAAAAGAATACAAAAAGTATTGATCGCATAATTAAATAATGAAATGAATGTGGAATTCTACTGAAATTTGCTTGTGGGAATATTTTCTGCTCAGTTGTCAAGTGCGTCTAAGTTGAAACATACCTACATTTCTAAAGTACAGGAGAGCAGCTGGGGGTGTGGTTTCCACCTGTGGAGACGTTGGCTGGCTTGAAAGGTTGCTTGCCTCTAAATTCTCCCCAGATAAAGTTGTCCTGACAGTCAGTCCTCTATTCTTAGTCCAACAGGAATGAGAGAGGCAAGCTCAAGACTCAGTTTAACTGTGTGGGCCATGGAAACTAAATTCTGGTCTATTGGATTACAATTAACATAGCTTTTAATCTCATTAATAATGTCTGGTCAGACGTTTAAGAAATCATTAATGACCACATCAGTGCTTTTACATGTAACTTTAAATATATCCTAGGTCTATACACGTGGGGTAGGCTTATGGAGAGTGGGGATACAGTGATTTTTCCCATAAGCATTGTCTTTGATTGCCACTTAATCAATAAATACACAATTAGAATGAGGCTTTGCTTTCGTGGAATATAATGCCTTTCTCTAAAGAGCTTCAGGTATATTTCAGACAGGATGGTAATTAATCCCATTAGATCTCCCTGAGTAACATGAATGGAACCACCATCCTCTTGTTTTGCAGGTGAGACAGGCACCAGGGGAAAGGACTGCCAATAGCGAGAGTTCCTTCTTCTCTCTCAGAGGCTAAGTGTTCAAAGCCTCCACACTGTTTACATAGTTTGCAGAGCCAGCCACCAGCTCCACCCTTTCAGAGCCATAGACTTCTCACCTGGTGCTTGCTCTCATCCAGCCACACTGTTCTCATTTCTGCTCTTCTAACACACCAAGGTTCTCCCAACTACACCTCTCAGTGTCACTGTCAGGGTTCAGCTCAAGGTCAGGTACACACACACATACACACACACACACACACACACACACACACACACACACACACAGATACAAACATACATGCACAGACACATGTACACACAGGCACAAGCACACACACACACATACACATAGACACATACACATACAGACAGATACATACACACACACACACACACACAGATACAAACATACATGCACAGACACATGTACACACAGGCACAAGCACACACACACATACACATAGACACATACACATACAGACAGATACACACACACACACACACACACACACACACACACCATCTGACACCACACCATGCGTACACATCTCATCTCACATCAATCTTCCCCTCACTCCCTGATAGCTAGCATCATTCTCTAAAATCCTTTTTCTGAGTCTGTTTTTTCCTTGGTGGGGTGTCTTCTCACCCAAGTACCAGTTTGAAATTTATTGCTTCGTTATTCATCATCCTTAAGGTCCAGATAAGTATGTAACGGTAAATTAGCAGCTATAGTTTAAACAAAAAGAATAAATATAACTGAGGTACCTTACCCAGATACTATCTATTCAGATTCAACACCAAAATAAAAAATAAAGCGTCTTTCTGAGCCCAAAGAAAGTGTAGGCATCCACACCTGTATTTTCTTTGCTTCAATCCTAAAAGTGGTGTTGACTCATGTATTCAAACCATAATGAGCTAGGACCACACACAACATAAAACTAGGTATCAGGACCAGTACAGAACTAAACACCACCCAATACCCTACGTTTAAGACATAATTCCTATTGTATAAAAGCATGACACACAATTCTCATCAAATGAATCTCTTTTCTTACAAATAGAACACTGAATTAGAATTTTATATATAGTAGTTCTGTGTCTATACTAGTTGAAAAATTGTATATAATATGAATGACTCTATTAGAGCATATAAATTATGCTGTACTTACTAATTATAAGAGTTTGAACACGAACAACTTTTATAACCCCCAATTTTGTGACTGTGAATCCTAGGATCCATAGAAGTTAAAGACTTCTCTCACTAGCAGCTCTAAACAGTAGTGCCCAATAAGAACTACAAACTAGGTTTTGAAATGCTCAATTCTCTTTTTTTAAAAATTCTTGCCTTCATTTTTTTGGTTTTTCGAGACAGGGTTTCTCTGTGTAGCTTTGTACCTTTCCTGGAACTCACTCTGTAGACCAGGCTGGCCTCGAACTCACAGAGATCCGCCTGCCTCTGCCTCCTGAGTTCTGGGATTAAAGACATGTGCCACCACCACCCAGCTATCTTGCCTTCATTTTTGTGTGTGCATGCATGCATATTCCTGTGTGTACCCATGTGTGTGGGTGTGTGTGCGTGTGCGCGTGCGTGCGTGCGTGCATGCGTGTGTGTGTGTGTGTGTGTGTGTGTGTGTGTGTGTGTGTGTGTGTGTGTTGTGTGTGTGTGGTATGTAGATGCATGCCACTACATACATGTAGAGGTCAGAAAACAACTTGAAGAATTGGTTCTCTTTTTCTACCAAGTGGGACCCAGAGGCTGAACTCACGTAATCAGGAGCCTTTACCATCTAGTCATCCCCAAATACTCAATTTTTAATATGCAGCTGTTGATGCTATTTGAATATAAAGTTATAAACATGGACATATGGGCATTCTGGTCTGTAACATTTTCCACAATATTATTTCCTTACAGTTTTCCAGGTTCTAGGAAAGTTTCTTCCAGTTAGTTTTCAATAGAATTAATAAATATGTCTATCCTTGCTCTTCAGTAGAACTGAGTTACAACATCTTTTGTCTTGTCTTGTTGGCTGTCTCATTGCTAGGACCAGAACTAGATGGAAAAATTAGTATTTGTGCCATTCATCTTGAGCTACTTTGAAAATTGAAAATTGTCACAGCAATTTCCTTGTCCTGTGTTTTTCAGGAGTATTTTTGCATGCTTGTTTGTGAGCAAGCTTTACATACATTCTTATAAGACAAATGGAATTCACATTTTATTTATGCAAATGGTGTCAGAAAAATTCTCCTTGGATCATTAAAATTACCTGAATCATTACAGCTCCAAGGAGCTGCATTGCAGCCCTCCCTCTGAATTCCACAGCAAATATCGCTTGTTTCTTCACATCGTGTAGTTTCTGATTTCATAATTTAAATATCACAAAATGAGAAAGGTCTAGGTTTTTTTTCTTCTCCTCTGTCACTTTTCATGTGATCTGATTTTAAGTAATTGGAACAAACTGTGTCTAATTTCATGCAGCATAATTGCTAGGCAGCCTCAAGCTATAGAGACCCAGCACTCTGTCTCCATTAAGCAATTTTCAGCTCTTTGGGATATATTTTCTATGTAGATATGAATGAGCCTGGATAAAATGAAATGTCACAATAATTTGGACATTATTAATAAGAGATATGTATGCCAAGCAGTAGGCATAGTGTGTATATATATACATATATATTTAATTGAATATAGATATAAATATTGACTAAGTTGAATATTCTAGTGAATGGCACCCAGGCCCCTGTACATACTGGGATATCAGCAAATTCCTTGTCTATGGTAGAGGAGCCATATGTTTTTCTTTCTTTTCATGGTTCTTGACCTTGATGTCCTACAAACTCTCGATTCCTTTTTTTTTAAATCTATACTTGCCAAAACCGCATGAAAACTATGATTCCATGTAGCTGATACTCACTCAGCCAAGAAAAGTAGGCTTCTAATATAAACCCCAGTAGTTTAAATATCTCAAATCCTATGAATCTTGACTACCTAGGCTGTCTGTGGATAGTATGAGTTATGTCTTTGTAGATGTAGGAAAATGGCCTGAGCAAAACAACAAGCCAACAAACCAAATGCCCTCATGCCACAGGCAGACTCCTATACAATCACTCACAGCCCCACTGTGTTCAACCACAGGGTGAATGAGGACACTCAATGGGCAAAGGCAGACACCATTCTGCAAGGGCTCAAGGATCCCCGAAGGTGTCATTTCATGGAGAAAAGGGGAAATTCATTCCAAACCATTGCGACTAAAGGCTTCTGTTCCTTTTTGGCATTTCCCTGAGCACCTATCCTTTATTGCATCTAAATGACAAGTGTACTGATTGACGAAAGATCAGTGGGTTCTTGTGAAGGAAAGACTTATTGCACTGGCCTGATATACCAATCAACTTAATCACTCTGGGATATCAAAGTAAATTTGACCACCATGCAAGAGACAGTGGGGGAGACCTTGCTTTTGCTGTGTACATTAGCCTTGTGCCATTATCTCTTAAAAGCTTAATTATTTGCAAACAATTGATCAAGATGGGAATTTGAGAAAGGATATGCAAGGGCCACTGGGAGACCTGCAAAGCATTAAGAGAGCAAACGAAATTACCTCTAGATCCTACAATAAGAATTAACGATTGCGAAGGGAGAGCTAGGCAGTGTGGTAACTGCAAGGGTTCTGTCTGCAGTGCTTCCCATTTGATCTGCATTAACACCTCAGGACTGAGTGAAAGCCATAAAACAGTGATTATGTATGGGCAAATCTGACCCTCCCTTCCTGCAGTCAGCCTGCACACATGCATCGGTCTAGTTTCACTAGGGAGAGCAGAGATGCTGGACTTGAAGGGGAAATCGGTCACTTGTGAAGAATGGAACCCCAGCAATGGGGACAAACTCACAAAATGACCGTCATCATTTCCACAATCAGCAACCTGACTTGCAAACTGTTTGCCACTCTTCATGCATTTCTAGGTACACAGAATGACTTCTAATAATGACCTAGTAGAGAGCAATGGTCTTACAGCTTTATCAAAGCACAAAATGATCCCCAGTGTAGATGTCCTGTATAACTGTAATAAAGAATATATGACCAAAAAAAACCCTAAAAATAGCTTGTATTAAAGTTTAGTCTGAACTGTCATTTTTACTAGCCACAAGGAATAGAAGATGACAGAAAGAAAATGGCAACTCTCTAAAGAAAATTTATCTTAGTGCAATTCTACTTTTATTTATTGAGGTTGGCATGGGAGAACCTCCCATAGTGATGGCAGTAATCTGGTATTTACGAGTTTACAATACCTTGGAAGAGAATTTATTTATTTAAACAATCAAGCAGCCTTTTCAGATGAGCATCAATGGGAAGAGACAGAAACTCTCCCGTACACACAGATGGAAAATGTCCAGCCTTATATCGTAACGACATCCTGGACCAAATGGGCTCCTTTCATCCAAACGTCCACCCCTGGCTGCAAATGTGGATGCCAAGACAGTGATGAACTTTATCTTATCTGCCCTGGTAACCAAGTTTCAATAACGTCCCCTCCCTCACCTCCTTGCCCACTCAAACAGCACATTGTAATGGCAGCAGAAAATTTGAAAATAATCCTGTCCAGAGCTCTCCGGTGAGATAATGGAAGGCCACACGGCCCCTTCTCAAGCCTCAGATTAGTAATTTCTTGTGACACAGAAGTGCCTCTATACAGAAACTGCAAAACAGCTATAACAAAGCAATAGAGGTAGAAGCAATTTTCAAGCAAAATGTTACACGCTCTACTTTAAAAGGTATGGGAATGGGTACTAGAGAGGCCGATCTAACACAAGGAATTATGGCAACTGTCCAATATCAGCCTTATCAAGGCAATGTTCTGTGGCTTGGCTGAATATGTTGGAAGAACCATTTCAGAACTTCTTTTATCCTTTTTCCTCCAGCCTTCTGCCTCCTCCACAGCTAAGTTTAATGCATTAATATAAGTTGACCTTGAGCTAAACTCTGGTATGTGATAGAGAGATACTCCCTTTTAAGAACAGGGGGGAACTACCATATGGCTTTTAACCATTACATCTCTGCACTCTGTTCAAACTTCTGAGTGTTTTCTTTTTGCTGCTAAGGAACTAGGGGATCTAAATTAAAATACCCAGCTATGTGTTTGAACTCTAAGAAGGTAAGCATAAATTTTGTAACCAAATAGAACTATATCTGGCTAACCTAATTTTTTTTTGCCTATAAAAATTTCTCTCACTTTAAATAAAATTGCAGTCATTTTCCCCTTATGCATTGACTATGAATAGCTTACACTGTGACAATTACATTGATCTAGGATACTTTTTCCCTTTAAAAAAATCCATAATGCTTCCCTATTGTCTTTCAGCTTTATGAATTAGTTTGACTGTTTCAGTGAATGCTTTTTTTGTCTTCTGACTGCACATTATCAAAGAGACACTTTGTGCCTGGCATTTACATTACAAAAGCAGCCCCCGTGCAGTGGAGGAGCCGAGGCTGAATGCATAGCCAGTTGAGTCCTGCATCCTCACACAGGCTGGAATCAAAAGGAAAGGAAGCAGTGATGGTGTTGGCTAAGAAGCCAAGAAGTATCTGGAGCATCATCAGTGACGCTGTAAATTTTGACCTGTTTTCTTCATGTTCTGTCAACATCTCAAGTTTGCCAGCTTGTCCCGACTAAATGTGCTGTTTATTGTCTGGCACTGGCTTCCTCTGAAAGTTAGTTGAGTCACCTTGTAGACAGCCTCTCTCGACATCTTGTCCATGGAGCAGGGCTGTAACAAGTGACTAGTGGAGGAGTGTGAGTAGGAAAGTCACATAAGAGAATCTGGAGCCTTGATTTTTATCATTTGAGAATGACAGAAAGTGTTGGGGGAAAAGGGAAAACACTGGAAAATATTTCACCATGATCTTTATTTCTTGCATTAATGTGACCATATTTTTAATACATAATCAGGAAAACAGCTTCATTGCCAATTATGAGGCCAATATTAAATGTGCTGCCTGCTTTGCTTAACTGGTCTTTTAATTTCTTCTGAATATGAATTAAATGTAAAATAAAATACTGAAAGGAGACATATATTATGAGATTGGGATAACATCAGCCCCTGTCCTGTTATTTCTTTCCTGTAGTCACCACAGTCTAGCATAATAATGTTTTCAATCCATTCTTCAGTAGATATGTTGCAGAAAGCACTTTTAAGTATGTGCAGAAAAGATAAAACGTAGGACTGTAAATTAGCAATTACTTATATACCTTCCTAAAAGTCTTAACATTAATGAAAAGTGCTAGCATTATTCCTGAATGGTTATGATTAATTATCACCCCCTGAATGTTGATTATCCCAAGAGGTAACCATGGAAACAGAAGGAAAGCAAACAGACATTGGAGGAGCTTGGGGGTAGGGTGGACTAGGAAGCAAATGCATGTATCACTGTGGGCTGAATCATTCCAACTAACACGTCATTCTCTCGCGCAGTCTCCATGGCCCCCGCAAGCAGGAGCTGTGTGATTAGCTACTCTTCAGGTAGGAATGTTGAAGCTCAGCCAGGACACATAACGCTCCCCAGGGCTCCCACCCATCTAGTGCTGGAGCACAAGTCTGTCCTGAGTCTCTCCCACCTGGTCACATTCCCAGTGACATTTCCTTCTATCATCAAAAGGAGCGTGAAGAAAGTCATTCATTGTGATGTACAGCAAGAAGACAGTCTCTGTTTCTTCCCATACCTCTCTAGTATCTACCCATCCTTGTCCCAGTCCTCTCTGGAAGCAAGTATCTGGGCAAGGTTGAAGGGGGAGACCTAGCTCATCAGGACTTCCGCCACACTCTGTCTTGGGCATCCAGCTGAAAAGACTTAGTCAACTATAGCACTGTAGAATTCATAAGTAGTAAGCATAACATGTCCTGGAAGGTGAGGAAGTCCCGGCCATTGCTAAACATATTTCATATGCGTATTTGCACACAGAGGTACAATGATTATACTCACTTTCCAGATAAGGAAACAAGCACAGAAAGGAAAAATCATTCTCAAATTGACACAGCTGGTAAACAGTGATCCTGGGATTTGAAACTTGTTTGGTAACGTCGGGTTGGAAAGACTTGCTTCCACCCTAGTTTTCTTTTATATGACGGATGGGGCAATCCTGCTCTTCCCTAATGAGTTAAACCCAGATGTACATGCTGGTGGCTACTCATATATAAGGAAACTATTATCATCTTAATATGCATATGTGTCTTTTGTTTCTACAACTCACTTCTGTTAATGGAACCAAAGGTCAATCTTACTGTAAGATTAAACAAAGAAACTCAATGGAAATCACTACATCCATCTTTTTATTGGTGCTTGTGGTATCACTTACATATGCAGGAATGATGATAGGTTATATGCGAGAACACTCTTAAGATCCCAGAATCAAATGCCTGCTAATCTATCCAACCACATTCCAACATGTCTTAAATTCTCCACTTTGAAACAGATTGGTGTGTGTGTTTCCAATTACTTTCATTTCTTACATGACTCTTAATCAAATGTAAGTTAAATTACATTCAAATTCCCTTCAAATGAATAGACCACTGATAAAAACACATGAATGTTATTCCCATGTGTGATGCAACTAGCCAAGCTCTGTGCCCAATAAGTATTTGGGATATGAATGAATGAGAGTTATTGAGTTAGAAACACCCTGAATCCCTTAACTGGCTTTTTGTTGTGGATTTTTTGTTTTTGTTTGTTTGTTTTGTGGTTTTTTTGTTTTTGTTTTTGGACAGGTTTCACTATGTAGCTCTGGCTGTCCTGGAACTCACTATGTAGACCAGGCTGAGCCTTGAACTCACAGAGGTCCATCTGCCTCTGCCTCCTAAATTCTGGGATTAAAGACACGCGCCACTATACTGGGTACATACTGGGCTTTTATTAGTAGATTTCTGCAGATAAATGTCAAAAAAAAAAAAAACCACCCCAGCTGTCCCACTTCAACAAGTATTCATCTTTCTTGCTCAACTTCCAAAGCTGTAAGTTTTGATCACTTCCTATTTTCATAATCCTTACTCTGTGGATAATACTTACAGGCATAGAATCTAATTTGTGTGTTTTAAAAAAAAAAGTGGAGTTTGGATTTGACCCCAAAAGTCAGCTCCATCGTTAGATCATTTCTCCCTTAGTGTCTCAAATCGACTGTTTGTTTATTGCAAACCTGGGAAGTATGCCCTACCTCCAAAGTGATGAAATCCAAGTTCTCATCGCAACAGTACTCAGAGCAGCACCGGACAGAAGAAAAGACAGAGGGAGAGCTCGCCACTAAGCCGCCTCCAAGAGCTGCACTTTCACAAACTCACAAAACAACGGCATACTGCACTGAGCCATTTTTCCAAAAGAAAGTTCATGACTGATTTATACGACATACTCTAATACACTAAGAACCCTTTTCACACTGTCTTCGCTGATCTCTGCTGTTTCAGAGAGCATGCCCACTAAAAGGGACCCATCGCCAGCTTGAAGAACACTTTTCCACTTTAAAAATCAAAGCGAAAGGCTTCTGAAACTGTAGGAGAAAAGGCAAGGAGGATGAAATACTCCCAGACCATTCTGGAATGAGTTCTCATTATTGCCTGTATCAGTGCTCCTATCCGTCATTAAATATTCCGGAGGGGGCGGGGAGAAACAGCTCCTTGTGTAAAGAATAAAGTGAAGGGGCAAAACAGTACATTTGGCAAGGAGGTTTCTGGAGAAAGGCAGAGATGGGGAGAAAGCAGTGGAGAATTCGTGCTGTTCCCAATATGACTCAAGACCCCTGGAACTGGCGCTCATTGTCTAGTGCTAATTTTCCCACTTAAATTACAGTGGTGGTGTGGCCTCATCTCATTAGAGATCATTGTCCCCAGTAGACAGTTGTGTTTATGGGGGACTCTGGCTGTTCCACACCTGCTGATCAGGTTGCTATGTGATCAAGGCTGCATACAAACAGCAGACTTGAGCTTGCTGGACTGCAACTGATGAGCCCAGGCTAATTCAGGGGTGATTATGTAGTTTACTGGACCACTAAACCTCTTTAAGCTTGTAATTACTGCCTATTTGAGTAAAGAACATTCAAAAGCAATTCACTGCATCATGCCTGCCCCAGCTGGAAGCAGGCTGCCAGCAGTCTGTGGGGACATTAAAATCTACAGGGATGTGGACTGGAGCCCAGCTAGCAGACACTGTGAAGCAGACCTCAGAGCCAAGAGCGTGCACTTTGCCTCTCACCTCCCCTGACCAAGCTCACCATTAAAGGTGCAATGAAACCAGAGAACATCCATAAAGATGACGAGCGACGGAAGAGAATGGTATAGACTGCATTTTAATGATCGAGCCTCTTTGTAAAGCTAAAATTAAAAAAAAAGTCTTTTCACAATGAGAGTCTTAGTGTGTGTGTGTGTGTGTGTGTGTGTGTGTGTGTGTGTGTGTGTGTGTGAGAGAGAGAGAGAGAGAGAGAGAGAGAGAGAGAGAACACAACTGAGATTTGCTGTGTGCTTCCTAAAAGTTACATCTAAAAGACGCCAACTTGAAGGCAAAGTGCCCTCCCTCCCCTCCCCTCCCCCACGGTAGAAATGGAATGCCTGGAGGTTCCCACATTGTCCACCTGCTTGGCTGTGTTTTGTCACCTTCCCTGGGAAATTGTTACTGAGCCAGTGTACAGACTCTTCCTAAAAATTACATGTGTAGAATTTTTGCAGTTAATGAATTTCAACGCCCGAATGAAAGGTATTTTCAAGGGCCAGGAAAGATTTACAGGAAAAAAAAAAAAAAAAAAAATATATATATATATATATATATATATATATATATATATATATACACACACACACACACACATAAATCAGTATTTATCAATGTTCTCATTTTCTTTTGCTGTCCCCTTAACAACTGGAGTTCTTTTGTGTAACAAAGTGTACAACATGCTTTGCACCGCTGTGGTATAATTATAACTTGTCTCTAAGTAACAAAAAAAGACTGGAACTTAATGAGGGGGGATTAAGTTAATTTCTTTTTTAGCTAACAGTTTCCTGTCTCTTAGAATAAAGACCTTGGTGAGCAAAGTGTTTGAGGGGGGGGGAAATTAAGCTTTTTATTTCACCGAAATCTCGACTTTGGAATACAGATACTAAAATATTAAATGATGTTTATTCTTTAAAAGTCTGTAAATTTGTATTAAGTAAAGCCACAGAAATTCCTCCCTGAATGCTACATCTCAACTCCACAGATCCAGGGGGCTTCATAGTTATCGAGACATTGCGGCCATTAATATTCATTAGATGGGTCTGCTTGCATTTTTATAAGCTGTGAGAGAGGCAAAAGAAACAATCAGAATTCTTTAACACACGGGCATTATCAATTCAACATATTCCAGGCAGCACAGCCTCCAGACCTGAAGTCCAGATTCAAAAGCAGTTTACCTTTACCAAAGCAAGTCTCATGGCTACTCTTCCCTCTCCCCAGTGTGACCTGAGCTATTTAATTATCTTTATTCTCTGGCACACCCATGTCAGGTCTTCTTTTCAGAGCCTATTTTCCACCATACTTCAATTAACAGCAAGCCCCTTACCTTGGCAATCAAACTAAAAAGAGTTCTCCCTTAAGAAAAACAAGAAGCCAACAGACTGTCTAAAAACTTTGTTTTGACACCAAGATCACCTTGCTCTTTCTGAATTTTCTTTCAAAAGTCCTTGCTGATGACCATTCACCATCTTGACTCCAGAGGTTACAAAAGAGACGACAAATCCCTAGTATTATTTCTCAAATTCTGCACTTTTAGTTACTCAGTCTAACTGGACTGGAACGGGCAGAGAGAGGCAGGCTTATTTCTGCAAGGTTATCACAGATGGCCTGTGGAATGAATGTCTCAGATGGGTGGAAGAAAGTGTTGGACTTGTCATCAACAAGATGATCAAAGAAAGTTGGCAAAAGTGACGATATGGAAAGTTACTTTAACTTTCTGGTTAACTTCTGGTCTCTTTTTCAAACTGTAACGCTCTGCTGACTAGAAAAACGGGTAGACTGTATGACCCACTGTGACACTCCAGTGCCAGCAGGACCAGTAAAGACGTGTTGGAGAGATGGGAACGAAGGAGAAGTGAACAGGTTGGTTTGTTCGTGTTTTTTTGTTTGTTTGCTTGCTTGTTTTGTTTTGTTTTAATTTTTTAAAATTTTCTTTTGGGGGGCACTGCAGGAGTAAGGAAAGGATATGGGGTGGGGACCGGGAGGTGAGTGGAATTGGGTGCATGATGTGAGACTCCCAAAGAATCAATAAAGAAGTTAAATTTAAAAAATTATAATGCTTTGACTTTATGTGATCCCTATATTTATATAACACTTTACACTTGTGAATATTTCTTGTAGTTTATCAGTATGAATCTTACAGTTACCTAGTGGGTATGGAAAGTCACATCATGTTACATCCACTGTTGAAGAGTAAAAACCTATTGTGAGCACAGGGCTGGCATGCAGGGTCTGAGGCCGGAGTGTGTCTCCTAGACTCCAGGCCTCCTCTCGCTCAGCCTAGCTCTCTTCACACTCCACTGAAGCTCAGAGTTTACCTTGTTAATGATAAAGTAAAAATGCTGTAGCCCTGTCAGAAGCAACTGTGAGGCGGGGGGAGGGGGGGTCAGTCTGTTTTAATGTGCAAGCATGCATTTCTCTGTGCTTAGAATGAAGTAAACTGGACCTACAGAAAGAAAAAAGGGCTGTCTCCGTTCTGAACAAACTGTGTAACTCAGCTCATAGGCGATGCTGTGAGGTCAGACCAGGCACCATTTGCCCTTTCTAAAACAGGACCAGGGAAATCAGGACCTTGACATGATGACTGCTTAGCCTGCTCCTCTTTGAAGCAACTAGACACAGCCTTGATTTGTTGAATGCATCCTTCTCTGCTATCTCATTAGTGACACGAGTTACTAATTATGTATCCAAAAGGGCTAATTTCCCCTCTTCCTCAGTCACTTTTTGAGAGGATTCAGGCCTGGGTGTAGAGGCAGGAGAACAGTCATTAAGTCCATGATGCTTCAGTGATGTGGTTACACACTTACAAATGCTAAGTCCAAAGGATAACACTTCGGAGACCCGAGTCCAAGAGCTTCAGTTGGGTGTATCCCGTGTCAACTGAAGTCTTCCATACTATACTATACTATACTATACTATACTATACTATACTATACTATAGTGCTGGCTATATGGTCTCTTTAAAAAAAACTTTGAAAGGACTCACTCCACTCATGTTGATTTTATGTGTGAGTGTATGTATGTGTACCACATGCGTGCTTGGTGCCTGCAAAATCCAGAAGAGGGCATCGGATCCCCAGACACTGAAGTTACAGATGGTTGTGAACCATGTAGGTGCTGCTGGGAATTGAACCCAAGTCCTCTGCAGATCAACAAGAGCTCTTAAGTGCTGAGCCATTTTTCCAGTCCCTGGCTACCTGGTCTTAATGAATGTGTTTCAGTTCTCCTAACCTCACTTTCTCCTCTACAAAACAAATAAAGCAAACCTTGTGGATCCAATGAGGCTAATCTATGAAAACATATTAAGTGTAGTTCTTGATTTGCTGCGGAAGGATCTGACTAGTTAATTGTGAAAAAGGCTTTTGA
Source organism: Peromyscus californicus insignis (assembly GCF_007827085.1). Classification (NCBI taxonomy): domain Eukaryota; kingdom Metazoa; phylum Chordata; class Mammalia; order Rodentia; family Cricetidae; genus Peromyscus; species Peromyscus californicus. The sequence continues at coordinate 28,042,559 of NW_026294424.1, read as the reverse complement.
CCTGTATGAAGCTGGGTTTTAATATTTTCTTGGTGAGGAAACATCACTATTCACTTGAGGAAATAAACACCCAGGCTGTATCCTCTCAAAACTTGGCTGAGGAAAAGGGGAAATTATCCCTTCTGTCTACCTAATTAGCAGCATGTGTCACTGATCTCCCTAGCTGGACAAACTCATCTCCAGACTCTCCACAGGGTAGGCTCTGAGGTCAAGCGGTTAGTGTGCTAATGCAGACCCACACCAGAAAGGCCGTGCTGTCTTCAGGACTCGCCATGATCATCATGCAATGATTTGTACAAGAATCTTAGCAGGCCTGGGCATGGCAGCTCACACCTTTAATCCTGGCGGTGGCATAGGGAGGCAGAGGCAGGCATATCTCTGAGTTTGAAACCTGTCTAATCTACAAAGGGAGTTCCAGGACAACCAAGGCTACACAGAGAAACCCTGTCTCAAAAAAAAAAAAAAAGAACCTCAGCCAGGCACAGTGGCACACACAGGTCAGCACTTGGAAGGCAGATGACAGACAGAACTACATAGTGAGATCCTGTCTCAGAAAAAAAAGAAAAAGAAAAAAAAAGAAATCTATGTAAAGCATTTACATTCTCCACAAATGACCACTGGTTCTACAGGAAGCAAAGCCGGTTGTCTTTTCTATTCAGTGCTTTAGACACAGCTCTGACTCCTCTTGAATTCATGTGAGCTTCACAGAGGTAAATAAATAATGTATTCTTACAAAAAAAAAAGGAGTGTAAAAAAGAAAACACTGGAAAGGCAAGGTATGTCAGAGGTGAGAGAACAAAATAGATGTGGCCAGGCTTCCGACTGATGAGTCAGGATGCTCCAGCCCTTCAGGAGCTAGAGTCACACACATACACACACACACACACACACACACACACACACACACACACACACACACACACACCTGTGAGTGCTTCCATCACCATCTGGGACTGACGGAGGCACCAAGAACATCTTCCAAGCCGTCAGGTCTCTGGGGAAATACGAGTCATTACTCAGGACCATTCCAGGCGGGAAGTCTGGTCTAGCTCCCTTGACTTGGAGACTGCAAGCCTTTGTCATTCGGTGGCTGGAAGTCAGAAGTGGCCATTCAGCTACCTTCCTTGGCAAAGGATAAATGCCACATTTGGCAGAAAAATGTGCTCTCAAGAAAGAGAAGCAGAAAATCCTTTGGCCTGGGCTCCAGCGAGAACTCATCTTTGAAAACCAAGCAAACTCCATCACAATTAAGAACACACCTTTGGAAATGAGGGTCTGGAATTATTTTAATCCAATCCGTTCACAACGTGAGCTCATCAATCGTTATAATTAACACATTTGGATGCCTGGTTGGTGAGCAAATGCCATCATTTTCTTTTTATTTTAGCCCTTTTGAGCAAAATCTTTTTATTGATGATGATGATGTTGTTTCCGAAGGGTTCAGATAAATCTATAGACAAGAAACCTAAAGATGAGCCAGTGAGATGCCTCAGTGGATAAAGGTGCCTGCTGTCAAGCCTGGCGACCTGAATTTGATCCCCCATACACATGGTAAAGGAGAAAATTGATTCCAAAAAGTTGTACACACACACACACACACACACACACACACACACACACACACAGATAATAAGTGTAATCTCAAAAATCATGTATATTTATAAAACTAAAGAGAAAAATACATATTGAGTCAAAGTTTCACAAAACCTCCAGCACATTTTGATTCTGCATCTCATATCAAATCTTTTCAAATAGTCCTTATACTAAAATATGGGAAATCTATCATTTTGATGATGCCAATGATGAGCTCAACTACCACATGCATATATTTTGTTTAATGGCTTCGTTTATTTTAATAACAAAGAGAAACTAAATTTTACAGATGAAAGCTTTTTTTTATGGTTCCAATGCAATTGGGATTTTTAAAAAACTGTGATGTTAACCAATGTGTGATAATGGATGCTCTCGGGGGCCTATTTTAGACATTTTACGCAGCATAAGCCCACATTGAGTAACTACCACCAGAGGAGTCACCCCGTTTTAAGAAGACCCATCTAGGGGTGAGTGTCTGAGGACCCCAGCTATGGCTCCAAGTGTCCTTTCTCACAGTGGATGATGGCGCTGTGTTAACTGTGGAAATGCTGGAGCAGCAGGCTTAGTTCACTAAGATAAGATCTCAAGGATAAGGAAATGATTGCATAGCTTTCTTTTCCCTTTGTTCAGAATTCTGCCTACAGCGTTTAATATTTTTGTTGAGAATTGAAAAAATAAATCACAGTTAGTAACTTCAGTTTAATTCTTGCTTGACTCCTTCACTCGGCCACCTCTCTATGGTGAATCAGGAAACCAGAAACTCATCAAAATGAATTTCCATAGGAACAAAAGACACACCACCTCAGAACCTCCCTTTCATCCATGACGCCCCCATTTATTCAGAATATAGAGCTAGCAGAAGAAGAAAAGAAACACATGAGAAGGACATGTTATCCACTGGAAATTCTGGTGAGAAAACAGCCAAAGTCTGAGGCATGACTCTTGGTTTTATTTTCACCAAAAGCCAACCTGCGCGGCGGCCATGCACAGTGAATTTTGCAGCTACCATCTTCACTGAAGACGGCTGCTCCTGATCAATGGCTGTGTCATCCTGGCCCTTCTGCAGCTGGGCCTGGGGTCTGATCCTGGCACAAGGGCCTGCATCCTCAGCCAATCAGCAGATGTAAGCACACAGGCCCTGTCAGGTTGACATATCATTCTTTCGACAGTGTCACTGAGTATTAATGTTCAATTATGTGCCCTAGAAACGACCGTCATCTTTATGCTGTGTGTGACTCTGGGTATGGTGGTAAGCTCAAATGCAAGGGCAGAAATACCCAGGAAATGAGTTATCGGCATTCTGCTTCCTACCACTGCTATGGCATTGCTGTGGAGTACTGAACAGCAAACCCAGGTTTAATTCCTTTTCTGACAGATGTTTGAAGGCGAACCAAGCCATTCATTCATTCACGCACTCATTCATTCATTTTGCTTTAGCGAGCTTGGATGTCAGTAGTCTTATCTATTTAGAGAGACTTCAAATGCATCATCCCAGGTCGCCACAACCACATGGAGCCAACCATCCTTTATATATGACAATGAACAGATCATTATGTGTAAGGTGTCTTTCTATTTCATGAAGCCAGGTGTATGTCATTGACTATCAGACCAAAATGACAGTGGTAGACTCCTCTGGAGCAATGTCAAGACCAATTCAGAGTCAACTTGTAAAGTTAACAGGATCTGTCCAAGGCCAGCACCTTCCTTTCTCGGTGTTCAAGCTGAGCTTCTGGCAGAGACATGATTTGAGAAACATACCTGGGATTATATCCATATTACTGTGAGCAGTAGCTTGGGTACATTCTAAATATGTGGGTTTGTGTTCATTAAAATTAAAAAAAAAAATCTCTCAGATATTATGGCCAGGAAAAAATTATCTGAACAGAGGAAAAATATTATCTGAAAATACAGCCACATCTGTGTGGTTTTCACTGAACTTACATGCAAAGGTTATCAATAACAAGTTTGCAAACTTCTCCTAGAACCAGCACGGAGAGATAATATACAGCAATTACACGCTAACTTCCTCCAAAAGTGAGATAAAACCTTTAATGCCGTCTCAAATTCATCAGCCTACATATGATAGTACAAGCTTAAGTTGCTCACATGGAACTCAGTGGATTTTCTCTGTGGTAGTAATTTTTAAGGAACAGGGGGAAAATGCAATTCTTTTCCTGTGGAAAGGTATTCACTGAGAATTTATCATTCCAACTTCATTTTAACATTAGAAGATAGGTTGCTTATGGGTCACACTTGTTATGAGTCCTGGGTCCTGAGTGGCATCTCATACTATTTCCGAACTGTTTTCAACTGCACTGGGAAAGTCCTGTTATCTTTTACTCTATTTCCCTTTTCCTTGTTCTGCCTACAACATTCCCAACAGCCTTCTCCTGTGACTTCCTTCTCCTGTGGCTGCAGTCCTGTTTCCCAGGCACTCATTGGTCCTCTTTCCTGCAATTTGCTCTAAGATCCAGGAGGGGAACAGAGCCCTTCT